>NC_080451.1:2829807-3144230 GCF_028018845.1 Melospiza georgiana
TTTGGGGTTTCTCCATGAGTTTGGAGATGGGGGTCCCACAAAGCATTCTGGTCTTGGGAGTCACTTTGCATAACCCCCCCCCCCACCTTCTCAGGTGTCTTCCTTATTCTGAGAAAGGTAAAACTTAGCCTTGGGCAAGGTCCCCACCCAGGAGAAGGGCCATTACCTCACCCCAGCCAGGGCTTTTACTAATACAAAAACAACCATTAACGACAACGACCCGTGATTACAATAACGAAGGCAGCAACCCAGCAGTAGTGGTAACTTTTTCTCACAGAAAAAAATAGTAACCGAATTTTTGTTCATAACATGTTTCCTGGGATGGTTTTGATAGATTGATTCTGTGGGCCCGAGAGAGAGGGCTTTTTTCGGATCCTGTAAAGGCTTTTAATAAGCAGGAATGGTCTCTCCTGGGAATCCACCTCATGGAGGCCCTCTTTGATGATTGCATGGTAGATGTGGGACCGCTGCTGGTGCAGTGGAAGAAATGTGAGGAGCTTTGGTGGGGGTCTGGTTCTTGTACCCCTCGGAGTTCCCAGGGAAGCCCTTCTACTTCAGATGTGGATGGGGAGGAGATTGAGCTCCTGGGTGATGTGGAGTTCCCTTCCCCGCCCCACAACGGTGTGCTGGGGAGTAGCCATTGTCCGCCCAGGGTGAATTGGGCTCACAGCCAGCTGGTCCCGGGTCCAGGGGGCTCTCTGGATTCGGTGGGCCGTCCTCGCCCCGCCTCGCCCTGTGCGGGTGGTGGGGCGGGGGACGGGTTGCACTCTCTGTGTGCCTTCCTGGCCTTTAAGGGTCAGCCTCCGCCCCGACTTGAGGCTGCTGCGGTGACTACCTGTTGTCCGAAATGCGGTGTGTCCACCACATTCCCCCTGAGCGAGGTGGGGGTGAGCTCTCCTGCCCCCGAGTCTGGTTCCTCAGCGGGGGGGCAATTTCACCTTCTTCCGGGTCTGAGCAGCCTGCTGGGCATGCGCAGTCGGTGGAGACAGTGGGGGGCGGGACGTTGCCCGCCTCTGGGTCTGCGCAGCCTGCTGGGCATGCGCAACCGGTGAAGGCAGCCGGGGGCGGGGTGTCGGTCGGTGCTCCGCCTGGCCCCACTCCGGTGGGCGGGCAGCCTGTCCCTCTCCGCTTGGTGGGGGCGGTGCCCGCTGCGGGACCTTGCGGCTTGGGGCGGGCTCTCATAGGGGGCTTGCCCGGCTCCTTTGTGCCGCCCCGCAGTGACGTGGCTCCACGGGCCGCGCCTCCCTCGGCATTCCACCCAGCCCCCGTATCGGGGGATGGGGGCCCCGCGCCGGTCTCATCCAGCGCCGTGCCAGATTTGCGGGCCGTGCCGGCAGCTGCGGCCGCCAAGGCGGCCCCTGCCGGAGCTGCAGCGCAGCAGAGGACTGGGGTGTTTACCTTTAGTGCAACTGCTGACACGGCCGGCAGGAGGCCGGTGGGTGCCCGGGGCCATGGTGCTCTCTCGTCAGGTCTTTGGACGCTTCCTGCATGCCAGGTGACCGTACATCCGAGGTACCCAGAACGTTTCTGGCCAGAGGCAAAAACCAAGACTGACGAGATGAATGAACTTGTCTCCTCCCGGCATCTGCAGGGTCGGCGGGCGGATTCCTTTGGCTCTGCCAGTGCTGCAGAGGGCTCAGGGACGAGTGGTGTTGCCCCGGCTTCCGGTCAATCACTCCCTCTTGTCTCTGGGGGCCCCAAGGATCAGGACACAGCAGGTGCGGTAGCTTTGCCAGGGGTTCCCCAGGCTTTCCCTGTGCTCAGGGGCGTCACTCATAACACTTATGAACCCTTTGCATATAAGCCGGAGAAGGAACTCCGTGAAGCGGTTGCTCAGCATGGTTTGGGGTCTGCTGAGGTTATGCACATTCTTCGGAGACTTGCTAAGGACACGCTGACACCTCACAATTCCCGTTGTGTGGCACATTCTCTTTTTGACCCTGTGCAATTTGGTGTTTTTGAGACCAAGTGGGCTTGTCTGGCGGCCCAAGCGGTGAGGCGGAATGCTACGCTGGCGCCGGAGGACCCCAGGCGTGGAGTTGTTGTTGACATGCTAATGGGGACAGAGCGTTATGAGAGTGTTCACGGACAGGTTGGATACGATCCCCTTGTGCTTCAGAAATGTAAAACGCTGGGCATGGGAGCGATTGTGCAGACCCTGGAAATGGCTGCTCTGAAACAGCCATTCTCAACCGTTGTCCAGGGGGATGATGAGCCTTTTATGGTATTTGCGGCAAGGTTGATTGCGTCCATGGAGAGGCAGGTGCCTGATCCTGTGGCAAGGGACATCACGATTACAAACCTTGTCAGGTGCAATTGTAATGAAGCTTGTAATAAGGTTAGAGCGGCTATGCCTGGTGATCCTAGTATCTGGGAGATGGCAGAAGCCTGTGCGAACATCATCCCCTCACTTCGGAAGTTGGCCGCTGTGGCTGCTGCTGTGCAGCCCATCTGGGCAGCACCGCAGGGCGGGCGGCTGCAGCAGGGGAATGCGCAGACTAGCAGGAAGCGGGGGAAGAGGATGCAGAAGGTTAAATTCCCCATGTTCTTGTGCGGTCGGTGCGGTAGGCCGAATCACATGTCTAACGTTTGTAAGGCGATTGTTCATGCTAATGGCCAGGCGTTACCAGGTTCGGGAAGCGTGAAACGGAGCGCACAGGAGGGGTGCGCTCAGACACAAGCTTCTCTCCAGACCCAGGTGCCGATGGAGGTCTCCTTTGCCGGCTTGCAGCCAGCACCCGCGGATCAGCAGGTGTGGATGTCTGCACCGCAGCAACAGTTGCGTTAGACTCGTCTGAGATACGCAAGGTTCCCCTGGATGCCTTTGGTCCCTTGGGTGGGGGCATGAGTGCTCTCCTTATGGGGAGGTCCAGTGCCACCCTTCAGGGCATCATTGTGCACCTGGGG
Source organism: Melospiza georgiana (assembly GCF_028018845.1). NCBI lineage: Eukaryota > Metazoa > Chordata > Aves > Passeriformes > Passerellidae > Melospiza > Melospiza georgiana. The sequence continues at coordinate 2,832,715 of NC_080451.1, forward strand.
CTCATTGATGCAGATTTTACAGGGCAAATTTGTGCCATGGTTTCCACACCCACTCCCACTGTCACAATTCCAAAAGGGACACGGCTTGCTCAACTTGTGCCTTTTAAGTCTTCTGTTCACAGGACAGCTGACCAGTCACATGGAGCTGGTGGTTTTGGATCCACTGGGCCACTTCAGGTTCACTGGACTGCTGTCCTGACCAAGGACCGTCCCGAGATGCTGTGTACCCTGTCCGTTCCTGGTGCAACACCGTCAGAAATCCACCTCCGCAGGCTTCTCGACAGTGGTGCTGACTTCACTGTTCTCTCCCTTGCCGCCTGGCCCTCGGAGTGGCCCCTGGATCCAGTGGGGATGTCTGTCGCGGGCCTGGGAGGGATGGCGCAATGTTACGTGGCCCAGCAGCCTGTGCTGATCACAAACCCAGAGGGACAGATGGCCTGGGTTAGGCCTCATGTTACTTCTACTCCTGCCAACCTCTGGGGGAGGGATGTTCTGTCTGCCTGGGGGGTGCGTATTGGGACGGATTTTTGATGGGGGCCACTGCAGTGAAGGGTGCAGAGTGTCCTACGCCTCCTATACGGTGGCTGGTGGACAAACCCGTTTGGGAGAAGCAGTGGTCCCTCCCTGATGATAAATTAGTCGCCCTTTGGAATTTGGTGCAGGAGCAGTTGGACCAGGATCATCTGGAGCCTTCCAACAGTCCTCGGAACACTCCTGTCTTCTGTATAAAAAAGAAATCTGGGAAATGGAGGTTGTTGCAAGACCTTCAAAAGGTCAATGCCGTGATGGAAAGCATGGGACCATTGCAGGCGGGCATGCCATTGCCTACCATGCTTCCTGCAGGCTGGCCGGTCCTCATTGTGGATCTGAAGGATTGGTTTTTTTCAATTCCTTTGCATCCCAATGACAGACCAAAATTTGCCTTCTTGGTGCCAGCGATTTACGAGGCTGAGCCCGCACAGAAATATCAATGGAGGATATTGCCTCAAGGTATGCGTAATTCTCCTGCCATATGCCAGTGGTATGTGGCCCGTGCCTTGTCTGGAGTTTGCAAGCAGTTTCCTGATGCGCGTCTGTATCATTATATGGACGACATTTTGGTGGCCGCGTCCACCCAGGATGAGCTGCTGAGGATTCAGCCTCGGTTGCTCGATGCTTTGCATGCTCATGGACTGCAGGTGGCTCCAGAAAAGGTTCAACAAAAACCACCTTGGAAGTACTTAGGGGTCAAAATTCTGGAACAGACAATCTGTCACCAGGAGGTTCAATTTGTGCATTCTGTGAAGACACTGAACGATGCTCAGAAATTGATAGGTGTCATCACTTGGTTACGTCCGTATTTGGGATTAACCAATGCACAGCTGTCTCCTCTGTATGATTTGTTGAAAGGAGACTCTGATCTAAAGTTGCCTCGCACACTGACCCCTGAGGCGCGTAAGGCGTTGGAGGTGGTTCAGCAAGCTGTTTCGGCTTGTCAGGTTTATCGCATTGATCCCTCCGTTGATGTCACTGTGTTCATCACCACTCCAGATACGCATCCCACAGGTATCATTGGTCAATGGAGTGACAAATGGTCTGATTCCTTGCACGTTCTGGAATGGGTCTTCCTGCCCCATCAGCCGCAGAAGATGGCAACTACATTGTTTGAGCTGATTGCTCTCTTGATAATCAAATGCCGACAACGGTGTTTGCAATTGATGGGTGCAGATCCTGCAAAGATCATACTCCCGGTGCAATGGGAGGATTTTGACTGGAGCTTTGCAAACAGTGTGTCCCTGCAGAGTGCTCTGGAAAATTTTTCAGGGCAGATCACTTATCATCTGCCCAGCCATAGGCTGTTGCATATGGCGAAATCCACACAAATTTCTTTGCGGCCCAAGAATAGTCAGGAACCTGTGCAAGGACCCACCGTCTTCACGGACGGTTCAGGGAGAACAGGAAAGGCCATTGTTACCTGGAGGGATGGATCTCAGTGGCAGGTTCTGGAAGGCCATGAGAATGGGTCAGTGCAATTGGTTGAACTGCGGGCTGCTGTCATGGCATTTGAAAAATTTTCCCAGGAACCTTTCAACTTGATCACGGATTCCGCCTATGTGGCTGATATCGCACAGCAGTTGGGTCATTCGGTTTTGAAGGAGGTCAGTAATCCTGCCTTGTTTAATTTACTGAAGACCTTGTGGTGTGCCATTCAGGCCCGAGTTCATCCATTCTATGTTCTGCATGTGAGGAGTCACACCGATTTGCCAGGTTTTATAGTGGAAGGTAACACGAGGGCTGACAAGTTGGCTAACCCAGTGTGGGTAGCGCCTCAGCCTGATACACTCGCACAGGCCAAGGCATTGCATGGGTTTTTCCACCAAAATGCACATACCCTGCAGAAGCAGTTTCAGCTGACGCCAACTGAGGCTCGTGACATTGTCGAGTCATGTGATTACTGCCATGCACTTGCTCCGCCTCTACCAGCAGGGGTAAATTTTAGAGGCCTTAGGGCCTTGGAGCTTTGGCAGACCGATGTCACCCAGATTGCCGAGTTTGGCCGGCTCAAGTATGTGCATGTCACTGTGGACACGTTCTCCTCTGCGATGTGGGCTTCTGCTCACACGGGGGAGAAGGCCCGTGATATCCTTGCCCACTGGAGGCAGGCCTTTGCCGTTCTGGGCATACCTTCTGCTGTGAAAACCGACAATGGTCCTGCTTACACATCACAAAAGGTGCGGCAGTTCCTGCAGTTGTGGGGTGCCTCGCACAAGTTTGGTATCCCTCATTCTCCGACTGGTCAAGCTATTGTAGAACGCGCTCATGGTACTCTGAAGCAGGTTCTTCAAAAGCAAAAACGGGGAATGCAGGGTGAAACCCCGCACAGTCGGTTGGCAAAAGCTTTGTGTACAATCAGTCATCTCACTGTGCCACAGAACTCAAATAACCCTATCATTTAGAATCACCATCTCTCATTGCAGGCGGCAGACGAGGCACATCAGCCTCGAGCGAAGGTTCGGGTGTGGAATTTAGTCACCAAACAGTGGGAAGGCCCCTATGACCTTATCGCTTCGGGGCGCGGGTATGCTTGCGTGTCCACAGATACTGGGGTACGCTGGGTACCTTCCAAATGTGTTCGCCCTGATCTGCGACTGCAGAGACAAAATCCAGCTGATGAGCAAGATGGAAACTGTGACCAACCTGAAAGGCATCAAGCGGGGGAATCATTGAGTGATGATTTGGATGTAGACGCTGAGAGTGATCACTCTGATGATTCCTCTGCAAGTGGACACTGAACGTTGCTCATATTTTTCCTTTTCACATTGTTCATTTTTTCCTTTTTTCTTTTTTAAACGGAAAAGGGTGAGATGTCGCCCTGGTTTTCTAGGATTTTCTAAGCCTTCTGATGTTGACATTCTTGTAGTGAACTTTCCCACACACTTTTTCTGTAAACAACTCATTGTTTTTCATTCCTTTTGGAGGAGGAGAGATTTGATGGACTGTCGGTTTGACCTGTGGCATTGCAGAGGTGTCACAGTCACCTTCCAATCCACTGTCACCCTTGTAAAACTATAAATAGTGGAGTCAGAGAATAAAACTTCCCTTTTTCCTTTCACCTGAAAGCGGTGTGTGCCTGTGTCCTTTCGTGTCGGTCAGCGACAGTGGACCTCTGGCTGAAGCTCTTACCACACTCCTCACACTCATGGGGCCTCTCCCCAGTGTGGATGTGCTGGTGGTTGATCAGGTTGGTGCTCCTCCTGAAGCTCTTCCCACACTCCTCATACTCATGGGGCCTCTCCCCAGTATGGATTTGTCGGTGCCTGACAAGACGGTCGTTCCGCCTGAAACCCTGCCCGCAGTCGGGGCAGCAGAAGGGCCTCTCCTCTGTGTGCATGCGCTGGTGCAGGAGGAGCTCAGAGCTGGTCTGAAACCTCTTCTTGCATTGATCACACTCATAGGGCCATTCCCCAGTGTGGGTCCTCTGGTGCTTGATCAGCTCAGAGTTCCACCTGAAGCTCTTCCCACACTCCTCACACGTGTGGGGCTTCTCCCCATCATGGAGCTGCTCATGGAGCACCAGCTCCAAGCTCTGGCTCCATCTCCAGCCGCCTTCCCGGCCCAGGCTGGCTCTTTCCCCCTCAGATCCCCGCCAGCTGGGTGTGCAGCCCCTCCTCGTGCGGCATCTCCGGGGCTTTTCCTCCCCATTGGCTTCCTGCGCTGTGGAGCCGCTCAAAACGGCCTCTTCCACCAGGTTCTGCCGTGGGCATTTGTCCTCCCTGCTCTTCATGCTCAGCTCCAGCTCTGGGGGAAGAAGGACAAGGACAGGATGGGATTTGCCTCCATGCCACAGGCAAGGGCAAGGAGATACCCCCAGGGCTGAGCTGCAGCCAGGGGCCATGCTGGGCTGGGAGATGGAGCAGCACAGAGGGGAAAGGGGAACTGACTTCCTCCTCACCTGCATCAGTGTCCTCAGGCATCTTCCTCTTTCTTGCAGCCTCCCAATGGTCAGGAATGGGAAATCCTAGTTTGGGGAAAATGAGGGATGAGCACGTTGAGTTTGAAGATCCCTCTGCCCAAGTCCATGTCTACAAGTCAGCGGCCCTCATGGCTCCAGAAAAACCTCCCAAACACCAAGATTCAGCCCTGGAAAAGCCTCCCAGGAGTTCCCCAAACCTGCATCCTTCCCTTTGGTGTTCAGGGGTTCCCCCCTGTCCCAGCTTCTGTGGTCATGCTTGGACTGGGGGTCCCCCTTCTCCTTGGTGCCCGCCCTGCCCAGCCTGCTGACAGTCCCAGCAATGCCAAAAGCTCCCCCTTTTTCTCTCTCCCCATTTCGGGATGCCGGGGCTGTTTGGGCTCCCGGGCTCCCTTCTCCCCTCATTATCTGCTCGGGGCTGCAGCGGCTCAAAGGAGTCCCCCCTGCCCCTCTCCAGGCTCTTGAGGCTCAGGCCAATGGCGGCGCTCCCCCCTCTCTGGGCTCCCCACTTTGGGCTCCTGGGGCACACAGGGCTCTGCTCCTCCAGGCTGCCTCTGCCGGCAGCCACCACTGGCACCCCCCGATGTCCCCCTGAGGGGCCTTTTCCGCTCAGCCTTGGACTTCTGCATTCTCCAAACATCCCCCCAAAAACCCAGATGGGAGCGACTGGGAGTGATTTGGAACATGCTGGATGGAACTGGGCTGCACTGGGACATACTGGGAGTGACTGAAACAAAAGTGAGGGTGAAAGAGAGCAACTGGAACCATGTGGAGCACAACTGGTTCATACTGGCAGGGACTGGGAGCACACTGGGATCATCTTTGGATCATACTGGGAGGGACTGGACTAATACTGGGAGGATCTGAGAGTGACTGGGAAACACACCCTGCACATCATCCCCCATACTGGGCCTGACTGGGAGCAACTGGGAGCACGCTGGCAGCAAATGGCGTCAAACTGGGTCTGACTGGGCTGATCTAGAAATGAACTGGAACCACGCTGGAGGCAGCTGGAACCATACTGGGAGAGATTGGAAGCAACTGGGATTATACTGGGACCACACTGGGAGGGCTGGCATGTGACTGGGATCAAACTGGAGCTTACTGGGATCATACTGGGGCTGAAAGGGAGCAACTGGGATCACACTTTGGGCTACTGGGAGCAGCTGAGAGAAACTGGGATGATGCTGCAAGCAAACTGGAGGAACTGGGAAGGACTGGATGCATGCTGGAGGCAACTGGGATATACTGGGCATGACTGGGGGATCATATTGGGATAACTAAAACCTTACTGGGGCCACTGGCAGTGCCTGGAAATGACTACAGACATGCTGGGGGCAACTGGGATATACTGGGAGTGTCTGTAACCATGCTGGGGGGACTGGAATCACACTGGGAACAACTGGGACCATACTGGTAGTGTTTGGAACCATAGGGGAGTGATGGAAGCACACTGGGAACAGCTGGAAGGTACTGGAACCATGCTGAGAGGACTGAGACTACAACTGGGGCAACTGGGATCATACTGGGAGCAACTGGGACCACCCTTTCAGCAACAGATGGAAACTGGAATTATGCTAGAGGAAACTGGGAGTAACTGGGAAAGACTGGGATCATTCTGAGCTAACTAAAACATACTGGGAGTGTCTCTAACCATACTGGGGGGACTGGAACCACACTGGGAACAGCTGGGATCATGCTGGGAGCAACTGGGACAATGCTTTGGGAAACTGAATCTACCCTGGAGGCAACTGGGCAAGACTGGGACCCTGCTGGGAGGGACTGGGACTATTCCTGGGGCAACTGGGATCATAATGGGAGGAACTGGGAACATCTGGAATTATGCTAGGAACAACTGGGATCACACTGGGATCACAGTGAGAGCAGCTGAATCCATACTGGGTTACACTGGGATCTCATTGAGAGCAAATGGAATCATACCAGGATTGACTGGGAGTGGCTGGTTTTGTGGATTTTGGTGGGTTTGGATTTTGGGGGATTTTATTGGAATTTTGAGGGGGAGTTTTTCTGGGGTGTTTGGGGGTTTACCAAATTTTTCTGTGGCTTTTATTAAATTTTGGGGGGTTTACTGGGATTTTGTTAGGATTGTTTGGGATTCTCAGAAAATCTGGAGGTTTTATTGGGATTTTCAGGAGACTTTGTGGGCATTTTATTGGCATTGTGGGGGAATTAAGTGGGATTCACTGGGAATTTGGGGATTTTGTGATTTTTGGTGGGACTTTTTGGGTGTTGCCAGGATTTCTTTGGATCTTGGGGGAAATTTTGTGGGACATTTTTGGGGGATTTGCAGAGTTTAATCAGGATTTTTGGGGTGATTAGGATTTCAAGAGATTTTTGGGCTTTTATTGGGATTCTAGGGTGCTCTAATGGGATTTTGAGAGATTTAATCGGGATTTAGTGGGTTTTATTGGGACTTTTGGGGCTTTTAAGGAGATTTTGGTGCCTCTGAGCCTGTCCCCACACCCAGGGAATGCCCCAAAGCCCCCCTAGAATTCCACTAAAACGCCACAATATCACCAATAAGAAAACCCTCAAAAATCCCAGAGAATCTCTAAAAATCCCACTGGAACTCACCAAAATTTAAAAAAATTTTTAAAAATTTCAATAAATTCCCCCCCAAGAAAACCCCAAAACCCCAACACCCAAATCCAAAATCCCCCAAATCAACAAAACACCCCATAATCATGCAACCATCCCAAAACCCAATAATTCTCCTCCAAAAACCCCAATAATTCTCCCCAAACTACCAACAAAATCCCCTAATGCCCAAACAAACCACTCCGAAATCCCCAAAATCCCTCTCAAAACCCCAAAATCTCCACAAATCCCCCCAGAATTCCCCAGACTCACTCGGGCCGTCCTGGATCAGGGGGCACCCGGCCGGTGGAACAGCAGACACTTCACGGGGCCCTCGGAGCTTTTTGGGGAGGGGGCACCATGGGAGACCCCCAAAAACCAGGGGGGGGAAGGGAACCCCTGCTGTGCCCCCACCCCCTGAAACCCCCAGACCCCGGTTCAGGGTGGGCCTGGGAACCCCCAGGACCCCCAAATCTGCCCCGGGACCCCTCCAGGAACCCCAAACACCCCAGAGCACCCCCAGTGTTGGCCCAGAACCACCCTGGACCCCAAAACCTCCCCAGGACTCTCAGACCACCCGCCCATTTCCCCACAAAATTCACCCCAGACCCACCTGAGACCCCCCCTTTAAATCCACCAGATTGCCCCACATCCCCCTCAGACCCCTCAATCCCCCCAAACCCTATGAAATCCCCTTGGACTGCCCCAAATTCCCCCCAGACCCACCTCAAACCCCCTCAGATCCACTCACAACCCCAGTTTCTCTCACAATCCCCCAAAATCCCCTCAGACCCTCCAAATTCCCCTCAGATCCCCCTAAACCCATCTGAGAACGCTCCAGACCCTCTCAAGCCTCCCCCAAAGCTGCCTAAAGCCTCCTCAGACCCACCAAAGCCCCCTCATACCCCCTCATTGAATCCAAACCCAACGAACATCCCCCGCGTTTCCCGTCGATGCGCCCAAAAATCCCCAATTTCCCCTCAGATCCGCCCCAAACTCCCCCAGTTTCCCAAGGACCCACCTCAGCCCCGCTCTCCCCTCACAAGCTCCTGTCTCCACCGCGTGCGCGGGCTCCCAACAACGGCGGCGCGCCCCGCCCCAAACCAACCAATCACTGCGCTTCACGTACACGAACTAACCAGTCACGGCGCGGCTCCCCTCAGGAACGCCCGCCTTCCCCGAGCCGCCTCAGCCAATCAGAGGCGAGCCGGAGGCGGCGCCCCCTTCCCCGCCGCCGCCAGGACCCGCCGGGCTCGGGACGTGAGCGGGAGGGGCCTGAGAGGGGATCGGGGGGGGACTTTGGGGAGGGTCCGGGGGGGCTTTGGGGAGGCCAGGGTGGTCTGGGGAGGGGTCTCGGGGCATTGTGGGGGGACCTGGGGGGCGCGGATTGGTCTAAGAGGGATCTTTGGGGGGGGGGAGGGGAGGGGGGGGAGGGGACGTCATGGGAGGGGAGGGGGGGGGTTTGGGGAGGGGTCGTAGGAAGGTCTTGGGAGGGTCTGGGGGCGTTGGGATGGTCCTGTGGGGAGTTTGGGGAGGGCTCTGGGAGGTCCTGAGGGTGTCCTGGGAGGGTTTTGGAGGTTTTGGGGAGGGGCTCTGGGGTCTCTGGCAGTGTGATAAACAGGGCCATTGGAGCAGCTCCTTTCAAAGGTCTTTATTAAAGACAGCTCTGGGTGCGGAACCCGAGGGGTCGCGCACGGCGCCGCTGCTCCCACAGGGCCGCGCTGAGCAGGAGGAGCAGCGCAGCTTTGTCTCTCGGCACAGCCGGGGCTTCCGGCCTCACCAGAGTCCTTAGGAAGGCAACGTTGGCTCGGAGCTTAGGGGGATCCTCCAAGCTGAGCTCTATTAAAATTATGGTGGCAGGAGGAATCTGGCTTTGCTCAAGGGTGGGTGATTTAGTGCGGTTCTGCTGGGTTGACATCATCGTTTATGTGCTGGTTTGTTTTTTGAGAGGGTTCCTACAGCCTCTCATTTAAATTCAGTCTGGGACGGGAAGGGATACAAATCTGGGCTGAGACGGAAAGGGGCACAAATACTGAGTGTGATGGGGAGAGATACAAATACAGGGTAAAATGGAGTGCCCCTCCAAGTTCCCTCCCGGTTCCCCCAAGTATCTTCCAGACCCTCAAGTTCTCTCTGAATTCCCTCCCCAGACCCAGAACTGCCCCAAATGTGCCCCAGAAATGTCTCCATGGACCCCAAAGTGGCCTCTTTTACCCTGTCTGTGAAAATGATAAAAAAGATGACAAAAGGATTTAAAATTCGACTAATTAACATAAAGAAGGAGAAATCAATAGCCACACTGCTCAATGAAATAATGTTTGGAATTGTGTTACCAATGACCAATAAATTTTTTGCTTGATAAAAAGGTATGGACTTTATAATATGAATATTATAATTTGGTAATTGAAATATAGAATATTACTATTATAAATAGGAAAAATAATTATATTTTATTAATTCAGTAATTTTTTTTTTAAGGGGAAATGCATAATTATTTTTATGTTTTGGGATGTCAGTCTGTAAGAGACGGTCCAGAGATCCCTCATCTGCCTCACAGCTGCCATCAAGGATGGAGATTGGGGCCCTCCCCAAGGACTGAGACTGAGACCCTTCAAATTCTAACCCAGGGGTGCTGGCCTGACTGGAGCAGGATGTCTGCTGTGGGAAGCGGGATGTTTCCCATAGGAACCAGTCCTGAAATAACGGGCCCCGCTCACTGCTGGCACCGGTTTGTGCTGTTCAGAACTGGACTGTCTGTACCTGTTCCCAATGGATTTATTCTCCACTGTTCCCTCCATGTGCCGTTCTGCTCCCCTCCCGGTGGTAGATTATAAAAGAGCCCTGAGTTAACCAAAAGCTTTCAGACTCTCCCGATGTGACCAGACGGATCTATTGGCCAGACCATGAGGATTTCATCTCTCTGTTGGTAGCTATTCAGCCCCCTCCTTTTCTCTGTCTCTCTATCCCTATCTCCTTTCTAATCCTTGTGTTCCATCTGCTGTGGGCACTCAATAAAAAGTGCATTTGTTTTGGTGAATACTGAAAGTGCCCTGTGGAGAGATTTATTCATAATTGGTTAGCTGAGAAAGGCCATACTGATATAATGCCGCTGGTTAAGCTGAAGGAGAAAAGTCAGCAGTCAGCAAGCGGAAAGGAAAGGTCAGCAGTGACCTTGCTGCAACATGAGGGTAGGGATAGAGATTAGTCCTGAATATATCCTAAGAATATTTAGAAAGTATCAAAAGTAGAACCATAGGAATGCAGAAGTAGGCGTAGGTGCTGATATGTAACTGACCAATCCTGAGCTCAACTTTTGCAATATGTATGAAGTTCATTATTAACTGTATTTAACCCGCCATACTGATCAATAAAATTGAGCCTGTGATGATCAAATTGATGTCCTGGTTCCCTTCCGTCGACAAATGGTAGAGAATGCGGGCATAACCGAATCTCTGCCCTTTTTTCTCGGATTAAAAGAAAAAAGGGGAGTATGCCACGGTCGAGGAAGTTGGGTTTGGGTCCCAGCAGCCGGGACAGTGCCGGAATTTGAAGCACCCTTGGGGTTCACAATGGTGACTCAAGCCAATACGTGTCGCAGGAGCCTGGAGAGCTGCAACAGCATGCGCTGATTAATAGGTATGGATAGGCAAGCGGCATATGATTTATTCACCGCCTATTTAGAGCGGCGAGGGATAAAAGGGATAGATTTAAAAAAGGAGTTACCAGGGTTATTAGCTTATGGCCATGCTAAGGGTATCTTCTCTAACCCTCATACAGTTCATGAGCTAGCAGAGTGGAAGAAGTTTGGGGAAATATTGTGAAATACAATGCTAGACGATGATAAGTCAGCAAAGAAATTCGGGAAGTTATGGTGGGTGGTGTATAACACGTTACTTCAGGAGGTCTCTGAGAGAAAGGCAGCAGAAAGGGCAACAGAAGCTCATAAGAGGAATATAGGGTATGGTCGTGAGGACGATCCCCTGGCACCTTCTGTAACTAAGATACTAATGCCTAAGGGTCCCCAGCAAAGTGGTGTGGAGGATTTCTCTATAGGCGCAGTGGAACCGTCTGCACCTTTCCTGTCAGAGGGGGAGGGCAAGTCGGATGATGGGGGTAAGAGCAAACCAGCTTTGCCTCCGCCACCAGCTTCAGGCGGGTTGGAAGGTGGGGGTGGGAGCAAGCCAGCTTCGCCTCCGCCGCCAGCCTTGCCTTCGCCACTTCCCCTCAGTGAGCCGACTCCGGTTTCACTGCCAGCTCCAGCGGGGGGGCAGCTTCCCCTGCTTTCCCCGCGCGAGCCAGCCCCTGCTTCGCTGCCCCCCCCGCGCGAAAACTCGGTGTCTGCACCGAAGCGCCAGCAGCATAGCACCCTTAAAGAGTCTGATCCCATCCCAGGGGCACACCGTGATCCATGGGGGGAGATGGCTAAACAGAGGAGGGAAGCTTGGGCTGCTTTGGCGAAAGAAGTAATGCAAATGGGGGATGGTGAAGCGGTGGAAATAGCTTCTAGTCTTGCATGTCCAGTTACATACACACCACAGTATGATGCACAGGGGAACCTTACACATAATATAGCAGAATATACTCCCTTAGATTGGAAGCTGTTAACTCTGCTACGTTCTACGGTTAGTCAGTTTGGAGTAAAAAGTGAACCTGTTAGGCAAATGTTAGATTATCTTTTTAATACTCAGGTTTTATGTCCTAATGATTTGAGAGGAATAGTTCGGTTGATATTCACTCAGCATCAGCAGTTATTGTTAACGCCCATTGGCAAGCGTTGGTGAATGAGTCGGTTGCTGTACAACGAGCCCAGGGAGACCCATTACATGGAGTGACAGTAGAGGAGCTGATGGGCTTAGGGGCATATTTGCGTACAGAGGCACAGATGATATCGGGAGCTGATAAACTTAGAGAGTCTATGAGGTTAGTGTGTGCTGCAATAGACATGGTTAAAGAGCCAGGAGGGTTACCAGCTTATATGGGTATTAAGCAAGGAAGGGAAGAATCATTTGGAAATTTTATTGATAGAGCAGCTACTGCTATAGATTGTGCAGGTGATGCAGACTACATGAAGGGGGCGCTATTGAAGCAGTGTGCTTGCAAAATAGCAATCCAGCAACCCAGAGACTGTTAGCTGCTTTAGGGGCAAATTGGACTATTGAGGAAGCATTAGAGCGAATGGCTTTAATGCCAACAGCTTCACAGGTATTTATAGCAGAAGCCTTAAAGGAATTAGGATTAGGGTTACAAAAGCAAGCAGAGTCCACTCAGAATCAGGTGTTAGCTGCTCTTGCTCCTCTTTGAAGTGGCTCACTGGCATTCACACAAGGAGGTTCGAAACCATTCCTCAAGTGTTACCGATGCGGCAACGAAGGACACACACGCCGAACATGCCGAGCGACTGGCATATGGTGTCAACACTGCCGAACCAGCTCCCACAACACTACGGCTTGTAGGTGCCGGTCAGGAAACCATCCGCGGGGAGCGCGCATCTCTGGGGCCTCGCCCAGACACAAGTTGCCGCCGTGACATCGGAGACACCAGCTGCTGCCATAACATCGCTGCTACCTCCTGTCTGCAACCCGCAACAACAGGGAGCCTCGGCTTGGACTTAGCAGCAGTAGACGTCACACTAATGACGAACCGGCCTGAGAGGATACCCACTGGAGTAAAGGGTCCTCTTATATTAAATGGACAAACATGTGGAGCATTATTGCTGGGACGTTCCTCTATAACTATGTTGGGATTATTTGTTTTGCCTGGTGTTATCGATACGGACTTTACAGGGGAAATACAAATTATGGCTTACACCCTTTATCCTCCGATTAAAATTACAAAGGGACAATGCATTGCACAATTAGTACCACTGTCACAAATGACATCAGGAATACAATCATTTACTGGGCAAACACGGGATGAAAAAGGTTTTGGCTCTACTGGTGTTACACTTTTAACCGTGGATTTACAAAATAGACCAAAGCAAAAGGTTGAAATTACTTATGGGCATCAAAGCATAACCCTTTATGGATTATTGGATACAGGAGCAGATACCAGCATCATTTCTCCAGAAGCGTGGCCACAACATTGGCCCCTATTCCCATCATCAAACATGCTTACAGGAGTGGGAGGATTTACATTGGCAAGCAGGTCGCCGTCTTTGTCTGTGTGCATTGAGAATCAACAAATATCTGCTGTGTTTTCAATTGTTCAACTGCCTCCTACAGTTTCCTGCTTAATTGGAAGGGACATTTTAACACAATTGGGAGTGGTGTTAATTAATCAGCACCCTTTGGGGTAATTGCCATTGCTTGGACTTTCCCCATTCCACTCACCTGGAAAACGGATACACCGGTGATGGTTAAGCAATGGCCATTAAAAGGGGAGAGTCTTATGCATGCCCATGAATTGGTACAGGAACAATATACAAAAGGGCACCTACGACTATCCACAAGCCCTTGGAATTACACCTATTTTTGTAATCAAAAAGAAATCAGGGAAATATCGTTTGATACAGGTTTTGCGGGCTGTAAATGACCAAATGGAACCAATGGGGGCTTTACAGCCTGGTCTTCCAAATCCAGCTATGATTCCAGAACACTGGCCACTTTTAATTATTGACCTAAAGGATTGTTTTTTCACTATTGGCCTGCATCCTGATGACATGAAGAGATTTGCTTTTACTTTACCAGCAATAAATCGTGGGTAACCAGATAAAAGATTTGAATGGACATCTCTTCCGCAGGGCATGCGCAACTCCCCCACTTTATGTCAGCTTTATGTTGATGCTGCATTACAGCCACTACGTCGCAAGTGGCCAGCAACTATAATATATCATTACATGGACGATATTTTGTTTGCACAGCAACAGACATTCTCCTCTTTACAGATTAATACCATTAAAAATACTCTTGCTGCATATTCACTTGTTATTGCTGCAGAGAAAATTCAGACTACAAAGCCCTGGAAATATTTGGGATGGACTCTGACGGATCAAATAGTAATAGCACAAAAATTGGAATTACAATTGGACATTAAAACTCTACATGATGCACAGAAGTTGCTGGGAGACTTACAGTGGCTGAAACCTATTGTGGGAATACCAAATCACTTATTAGAAGCCCTACGGCCTTTGTTAAAAGGCGTGGACCCTACTACTCCTGTACACCTGACAAAGGAGCATCGTCTTGCCTTGCAGCAAATTAGTAACTGTGTACAGCAAGGGTATGTGTCTCGTCGACAACTCGACCACCCCATTGACCTTACTATCTGGAATAGCCCTTGCCACTTGCTTGGTGCTCTCTCTCAGTTGCAAAAGAAAACGGGGGAGATACGGGTGTTGGAATGGTTATCACCACCACTACAGCACAAGAAAACAATATCTTCAAAAATTGAACAATTGGCTGCATTAATCAAAAAGGGGCGTCTCAGAATTCTTGAAGTGGATGGTAGAGAACCTGCTACTATTAGATTGCCTATGGAAAAAGAAACCTTGGACTGGTACTTGATTAATTCGAAGAATTTACAAGAAGCATTATTGATGTCACCTGCTAAAGTAGAGACTAGTAAATTAGTGCCTAGAGTTTTGCAATGGATGACAGAATGGAACTGGATTACTCGACCTTTGAGAGAAGAAAACCCCATAGAAGGAGCTATTACAGCTTTTAGAGATGCAGGAAAGAAATCAAGGCGTGCTGCTGTTACCTGGCAAGAAAAGGGACAATGGAAGCATCAACTCCTCACAGCAGACCCTGCAGATAGCTTACAAACTTTGGAATTGTTAGCAGTAGTATGGGCGGTGTCCAACTTACAGGAGCCTTTAAATGTGGTCACAGACTCTTATGTATGTTGCAGGAGTAGTCAGACGAATACAGGAAGCAGCAGGAAGTTTATTATTCAAGGAAGTGAATAATAAACGATTGTATGAGTTACTGATACAGTTGAGGAAGGCTTTACGAGAAAGAAATGCAGCATATTCTGTGATTCATATTAGGAGTCATAAGTGGTCTGAAGGTTTAGGAGAAGGGAATGAACGTGCAGATAAATTGGTTACCCTACCCATTGATAATTCTTGTCCTATTGACAAGCACACATTGGCCAGAGAAGCACAGAGTAGATATCGTCAAAATGCAAGAGGTTTAGCAAAACACTTTGAGCTGAGTTTGTCCGAAGCCAAGGCCATTGTCAGAGCATGTCCAACATGTAGTTATCATAATGGTGGGATAGGTCTAGGAATCGGGGTTAATCCTCGAGGTTTAGAAATAAATGAGAAATGGCAAATGGATGTTACACACATAGCTAGATTCGGTAAAGTCAAGCATGTGCACGTCACCATAGATACATATAGTCATTACATATGGGCTACAGCTCAGGCAGAAGGAAGCAAAGGAGAAGCAAAGCAAGCAGAAAGAAAAATGAGGTCTGTTTTTGTTATACTGCTCAATGCTGTAGCAAGTGAAGCAGTAGGAGTAACTCACTTTAGTCAACCAAGGGAAAATTTATGGGTGACACTTGCTAATCAAACTAACCAATCATCACTTTGTCTTAGTCTTGGAGGAGTCACTAACCCATTTCGAACATGCCTGAGCTGTAGCCCATATGTAACTTCCGGTATGGTCTCCTGGAGAATTTTGCAGTTTGATAAACAATCAAACCTTATGTATGTCTAACATGTCAAACATCACTTTGCCAGTACAACAAGGGTATACTGCAGGTCAGAGTGATGGCTATCGTCAATGCTTACTAATCCAATCACTTAACACCTCTTTGCATTCTCCTCCTGAAGAATTGGATCTTTTTGGAAGTACAAATGCCAGCATATCTAACACTACAGCTGGTGGATGGTTTAGCTTCAAACTTTCGGGTGCTCAGAATTTAAACCAACCTAAAGAAACATGGGCCACCCTAGATTCATCCCTGAATGTGAGTGAATTCTCTCCACAGCATTACAGTCAATGTAACGGCACAAATATCACAGCACCAATGAAATTACCCACAGGAATATTTTTGATTTGTGGAGACAGGGCATGGAATGGTATACCAGCTAAACCACAGGGTGGACCCTGTTTTTTGTGAAAATTGTCACTGTTTCATCCTAATGTGTCCTTGCTAATGCAGCTGAGTCAAAATTCAAACAGGAGAAAACATAGCATACATGACTTAGACTGCAGCAAGATAGGAGATCCACGGTTTTGGGGCACATTCAAACAGGTGGTGGTTTCAACTATCTTACCAGGAGGATCTGCCAATAAAGCCATGAATTTAGCAAAACAATTAGGATGCTGGGCAAGGGATGAGCTGAACAAGACATCACAAATTCTAGACATGCTAACTGCAGATGTGCAAAGTGTTAACCATGCTGTTTTGCAAAATCGAGCTGCTGTAGATTTTTTGCTCTTAGCACAAGGGCATGGATGTGAAGAGTTCGAGGGAATGTGTTGCATGAATCTGTCTGATCATTCAGTGTCCATTCACACTAAGATAAAAGAATTACAACAGGGACTTCACAAACTTAAGGAAGAAGACGGTTTAGGAATTGACGAATGGCTTAAAGGCTTAGGACTTTGACCGTGGCTGAGGAACCTTGTGATCTATGCTATAGGACTTCTGGGTGTAATTTTACTGGTTTTGCTTATTTTGCCTTGTATCTTTAACTGTATTCAAAACATGGTCAGTCGTACAATAGCAAAAACATGGCAAACTAATCTCCTTGCTCAAGAAGAAAACGGGGGAAATGTGGAGAGATTTATTCATAATTGGTTAGCTGAGAAAGGCCATACTGACATAATGCCGCTGGTTAAGCTGAAGGAGAAAGGTCAGCAGTCAGCAAGCTGAAAGGAAAGGTCAGCAGTGACCTTGCTGCAACATGAGGATAGGGAGTAGAGATTAGTCCTGAATATATCCTAAGAATATGTAGAAAGTATCAAAAGTAGAACCATAGGAATGCAGAAGTAGGCGTAGGTGCTGATATGTAAGCTGACCAATCCTGAGCTCAACTTTTGCAATATGTATGAAGCTCATTATTAACTGTATTTAACCTGCCGTGCTGATCAATAAAATCGAGTCTGTGATGATCAAATTGATGTCCTGGTTCCCTTCCGTCGACACTGGGCCCTTCGTTTGCTGACAGCTCTGCCTCCTGCCTAACTCTGCCTGCCCACACAAAGCCTGGGGCTGACCCAGGCTCCTTCTGGGGGATGTGCTGCACCACAGCCCTGCCCTGGGAGGGAAATTCCTTTCTCTTTGGGTCCTGTCTCGCCCTCCCTATCTGCCCTTTGCATTAATTCTTTCTTTGTCTCTCTGTTCTCTACTATGTCAAAAGGAGCCACCATCTCTGAAACCTCCCTTCAATCCCTCCCAGGGCTCCCCTCTTCTGTCCTTAGTCTCCACCCCACTGAGCACAGAGATGCTTTGTCCCTATATTGTGCTCATGTGCTTGAGGCCTCCAAACCCCAGCTTTGGAGATCTCTGGGCCCTTTCCAAGGTGTTGGCAAATGAAAAAATTCTGCTGATAGTCTAAGAAAATCACTTTATGACAAGACCAAACAGACCTGTGTGTCCTGGCTACTTTTGCCTTGGAGCAATCCTTGGATAGATGGAATATTTTAGGCTGAATTTCAGTTTTGCCCATGGGCACTTGATGTGAACAACGATTCTCTTCCATTGGAAGGAAAGCAGAGGCCCGGTGTTTCAGGGGCAGATGAGCAGCAGCCACCGAGGGCCAAGGCGAGCCAGACCTTTCTGGAACTGCAGCTTGTGGCTGAGAGAAATCCTTGGATACACAGAATTTGGGAGGTAGAATAAAAGTTTTGGCCACTGGTCCCTTGATGAAAAGGCCATTTCTTTTCCATCTGAAGGAAAGTAGAGAACCTCAGGCTTTGATGGTAGATGAGAAGCAGCCCCTGGGAGGCCAAGCCAGCCAAACTTGTCTCTCCTGGCAGCTTTTGATTGGGAACTATCCTATGATATATGAAACTTAGGGGCCAAATCTCAAATCTGGCCACAGCCCCTGGACGAGGAGACTGTTCTATTTCCATCACAAGGAAGGCAGAGAGCCCCAGTGTTTCAGGGGTAGATGGCAGGTGGCCATCAGAGCCCACAACACCTGTGAGAGCAGGCAAGTTTTGTCTGGGAAAAACCCTTCATGTAGTGAATATTTTAGGAGGAGTAGCAATTTGGTCATGGAGAAATAAGATTCTTTTCCATAGGAAGGAAAGCACAGAACCCCAGTGCTTCAGGGGCTGATGAACTGCAGGCAGCAGAGACCAAGGCCAGCGTGACCAGTCTGTAATGGCAGCTTTTGTGTAGGGGCAATAATTGGATATAGGACTTTTGGTGGTAGAAACCCAATTTCAACCATGGGCACCTTGTGAAAGATGGTTCTTTTCCCTTAGGATGGAAAGGGCAGAGCCCCAGTGTTTCAGGGCAGAATTCAGGAAACCACCAGAAGCCAAGGCCAGCCAGACCTGTCTGTACTGGGAGATCTTGTCTGGGAGAAAAAACCCTTGAATGTAGGAATTCTGGAGAACAAGTACCAGTTCTGGTCATGGGTGCCTGTGCAGGAGGGATATTTCTTTTCTTCCATAGGAAGGAAAGCACAGAGCCTCAGTGTCTGAAGGCAGCTCTCAAGAAGACAAGGTCAGCCAGACGTGTTGTAATGGCAGCTTTTATGTGGGAGAAATCCCTGGATACTGGGAAATTTGGAGGGGAATCCTATTTTGGCCATGGATGCTTGAATGAGAAGAGCAGTTCTTTTCCAATTGAAGGAAAGCCCAGAGCCCCAGGGTTTCAGGGGTACATGAGAAGAGACCCTTGACATGCCAAGGGCAGTTGGACCAGTCAGGCCAAGCCAACCAGACCTGTTCCCTGTTCCCTTGGATCCATGGAGCCCTACAGTGTCACAGTGGTGGTGTCATATTGGATCCTTGGTTCCATCAGGCCCAGATGTGTCACACTGGCCTCTTGTTTCCATGGGGCTCCAGAGTGTCACAATGGTCCCTGGCTTCCATGAGGCCTGGCAGTGTCACAGGAGTCTCCTTGGTGCCACAGTGTCACAATGGACCCTTGGTTCCATGGGGACTCACAGTGTCAGAAGGGTCTCTTTGGTTCCATGAGGCCCTGCAGAGCCCCTTGATTCAACGAGGCCTCCAAGTGTCATCATGGCCTCCAGGATTCCATGAGGCCCCACAGTGTCACAATGGACCTTTGGTTCCATGGGGTCCTGCAATGTTCCATGAATCCTTAGTTCCATGGGGCCCTGGAGTGTCACAATGGCCTCCTTGGTTCCATGGTGCCACACAGTGTGACAACTGCCCCTTGGCCTGCCAAGACCCCAGAGTGTCACAATTGTTCCTTGCTTCCATGAGGCCTTGTAGTGTCACAATGGTCTCCATGATCCCATAAGGCATTGCAGTGTCACAACACACCATTGGTTTCATGGAGCCCCATAGTGTCACTGTGGTCCCTTTCGCTCCACAAGGCTCTGAAATTCCACAAATGCCCTTTGGTTTCACAAGGTCTCCAAGTGTAAAAATGGCCCCCACGGTTCCATGAGGCCCTGCTGATCACAATGGCTCATGGTTCCATGAGGCCACACAGTTTAAAAAGGGACCCTTGGTTCCATCAGGCCTTGCTGTGTCACAATGGACTTCTGGTTCCATGAGCTCTCACACTGCCAGCAGCAGTCTCCTTGGTTCTGCAGTGTCAACATGGTCCCTTTGTTCCATGAGGTTCCGCAGTAGAACACGGTCACCTTGGTTCCGTGAGGTTCTGCAGTGTCACAATGGAGCCATGGTTCCACCAGGCCTTGCTGTGTCATAGTGGCCCCTTGGTTCCAAGAGATTTCTCCGGGTCACAATGGTCTCCTTGGATCCGCACTATCACAATGGACCATTGGTTCAATGTGGCCCCAATATGCCAAAATGGATTTTGGTTCCATGGGGTTCTGCTGTGTCACCATGGACCCTTTGTTCCATGAGTTTGCTCAGTGTCACAGCTGGATCCTTGGTTCTGTGAGGCCCCACTGCCACCAAATCTCTGAGATATCCAAAAAAGCCTTCTTAACAGTCATTTGCTATTTCAGAGGGAATCATTTATTCAGGCCTGAGGTCCAACATGGGATAACTCCTAACACTATGTGGACATGTAATTCTACCGGTATGTTGCTTATATACAGTCCCTAAATGTGAATTACAATTTACCGACTTCCATAAAATCAAACCCCACTTCCCAGATTCACTCCTTGTTTTCTCTATCCCTGCATCCTTGAGCCAGATGTTTTTTTCTTCTCTTCAAGCCATCCTTGTTGGGAAAGCAGCCCCTGCATGCCTTGTTCCTGTGCTGGAAGTTCACAGGCAGGGTAAAAATGGAATGAACCCTTTTAGTACCAGCCCCAGGCTTTGTGTGGGCAGGCAGAGGCAGGCAGGAGGCAGAGCTGTCAGCAAAGGAAGGGCCCAGCCAGGTGGGGCAGCCGGGGGATGCCGACAGCCTGCAGGGACAGAGGCGCAGGGCAGGGACACCGTGGGACAGCCTGGGCTGCACAGGGCACAGGGATGGGCAGCAGCTGCAAGACAGCCCTGCCAGAGCCAACTTGGGCAGCACTTTGGCCATGGCTGCTGGGCCTGGGCCTGAGGCAGGAGCAGGAGACAAGTGACCCTTGCAGGGCTGGGGCCTCATTGCCTCCTTGTCCCTGCTCAGCAGCCTGGCAGGGGCCGCCCCATGCTCCTGCCCTTGGCATTGCACATCCCCACGTGCCAGTGCCCATCCCGGGAAGAGCCCTGAGCAAGAGGGAGGGACAGGATCTGCCTGGCCAGGGGCTGGGGCTCAGGCCTTGGCCCTTTGCATTCCTCAAACACATCCAGCTTTGCTCAGCACCAGAGACACCTTTGCCTTGTTTGTCCCCAGCTGTCATCACTGCCTCCAGTGCTCTGCTCTAACTGGAACCTGGGGACACTTTCTCAGTCGTGTCCCTCAGTAGAACTCATTAAAACTACAAGGAACTTTGGAGTCTAAATTTAAATTTGAGTTCTTGAGAAGTTTTTTGAAGACACTCTCAGGGACTGAGTCTGATGTAAACAACATCAAAGCCCTGAGAGGGTCATTAAAATTTTCCTAGTCCAGTTATGGAGAAAGATTTCAAGGACCTTGTAAGAAATACACATTCCTATTTTAACGGATGTATTTTATTTCATTTCTCTTTGGAGCAGAGGTGGTTGCAGCATTCTGGGATTGATATTGACACAGGGTCTCTCCTCAGCAGCTCTGGCCTGCTCACAGAAGCTGTGCCTTGAGCTCTGACCCAATGTGGACAACCTTGCTCCACATTGCCCAGCCCCATCCTGTCTGTCCTCACTGCCCTGGGCCCTGCTGTGCTTGCAGAGCTGGCTGCACCCAGCCTAAGAGGGGTTTTCCCTTTTTGTACTTTTTGCAGCCACCTCAAAGTGCTGAGTTTCCCCAGTGCAAACAGACACACTGCTCAGGTGTATGCCAGCCCCAGGTGCCACCAAAGGCACTGCAGAGCTGCCCTGGGTCAGCTGTGAGGGTGGATCATCAGCCCAAGCTGCACTGGGCCATTGCAAGGGGCTATGGCCATGGGCACTGCACTGACCCCACTGCTGGGTTTGGCTGCCACGGCCGCTGAGAGAAATGAAACTGTGCTTGGAAACACTGTGGAGGACTGGGACATACTGGGGAACACTGGGAACGCTGTGGGAGACACTGGGACATACTGGGAGTGACAGTGGGGGATACTGGGAGCAACTGGGGACACTGGGGATATTGCAGGGAAGACTGGGGGACACTGGAGCATCCTGTGGATGACATTGGGAGGAACTGGGAACAACTGGGAATGAACTTGGGTGTGTTGGGATAGATTGGGCTGCACTGGGAGGAACTGGAGGGGCACTGGGGTTGAACTGGGTTCTACTTGGGATGAAATGGACTTTACTCGGGCTATACTTGTCTGTACTGGGAATGAACTGGGCTGTAGTGGAAGGGACTGGAGGAGGGTGATTTGGCTGTTCCCACCTACAACGCATCCCATTTGCCGAGGCTCCCGCCCATCAGCAGTTGCAGCCAATCAGCACCTGGGATCCAGGACTCGGGGCGGTGCCTAGATGGGCGCCATATTTCTTTTTGCTTACATCTCCCACCATGCCCCGCGGCCAGATACAGCACCATTGGAGCCGGGACTACAACTCCCGCAATGCCCTGCACTCCAAAGAACCCCCGAGATCCACCCTCATCTGTCCCATAAGTGTGCCCCAGACCCTCCAGGATCCCTCAGTGACCCATCAGCGCCCATATGGGACCCCCCCAAAAGCGTCCCCGGATCCCCTGAGTGCTCCCAACCCCACAGATGCCCGGTACAGCCACTTCTGGGAATTCATCTCCTCTCATCCCCCGCGGCCCCTGAGCCCCTCAGAACACAGTCCCGCGCCTAAAACTCCTGCTGTGACCCGTGCCCTAAAGAGCCCGGTTAGAGATCCCAGACCTCCTCCCAAGGGCTCCAAAGCCATTTACGTTCCCCCCGAGGGCCTCAAGTTGCGGCTCGGACACAGAAGTGTCCCCCAAGAGCCTTCTCTGACCCCCAAATATCGTGTTCGAGCCACTTCCGGGACTACAGCTCCCATCATGCTCCGCGGCGAATGACCGGTGCTACTCCACCCGGGACTTCATCTCCCGTCATGCCCCGTGCCCCACCGAGAGCCATTGCAGCTGCGCCTTGAACTCTTGTGATGCTCCGTGGCTCCGTTAAACCGCGTGATACCCGCACCTACAACTCCCATCACCCCCCGCGTCCCGGAGATCCCAGTCAGAGCCCCCCAAGGGCCCGCCCGGACCCCGAAGGGCCCCAAATTCCCCTCCCTGACCTCCAAGGGCCCCCCTGGACCCCCAAGTGCTGCCCCCGACCCCGAACTGTCCCTCAGAATCCCTGAGTGCCCCTCCAAGTGCACACCTGGCACCCCCAAGTGTCCTCCAGACCCTCAAGTTCTTTCTGAATTCCCTCCCCAGACCCAAAACTGCCCCAAATCTGTTCCTGAAATGTCTCCATGGACTCCAAGGTGCCCTCACCCCCCCCCTCCCCGGCCCTGTATTGTAAAAAGAATTTTAAAAATATGACAAAAACAGTACAAATGTATCTAATTACCAGAAAGAGGAATAAATAAATAACTGCTAGAACCTAATTAATTAATGGTGTGAAAAACCCCAATCACTTGTTTTTAAAATTTTAAAAGTTTAATACTAGTATAATAGTTATAAAAATAGTAATACAATTTGAGTAATAATAATTTGGACAATTTGAATTAGGATATGACGACACAATAAAGAGTTACGGACATCCAGGTACCTTTTTCTGGGCAGCACGAGCCCAGTAAAGGACACCCGTTATCAAAGGATTAACCCTTAAACCAATAGCCTGTTGCATAGTCATAGACTTCATACATGATGCATAAATTCCAGTCAAATACAGGATTCTGTCTGGTCATCATCAAATTCTTCCTTCCAATCCGAACAGAGCCTTTGAGGCGGGAAGAAGTTTGTTTCTTCTGATAAGAGAGCAAAAAATTCTTTTTCTCTGAAAGATTTAGGCGTCCTGTGGCTGCTATCTGCTGTGAATGCCTCATTCTGTTCTTAAAAATCCCACGAACATAGTTCATATTTTAACTAAAAAAGCTACCTTTTAATTACAAGACTACATTTAGTATTAAAATGTTAATACAGCACTACTAATCAAGAAATCAAAATACATGTGGTAAATATCTGCATAGAGCCATATAATATGCACTTTTAATAAAGGGAATTGTCTTACTTAGAAACGTTGAGCATTAATTTTCTCGGCTACTAAAAATGCCTTGATTTTTTCCATATAAATATAAAGACTAGGTAATAAAAACCAATAGTGTAGTTTTAAATATAAATAAATATAATAAATATATAAATAATAAAATATTAACATTAAATACTGCATTACAGAATGAAAATTAATACATTGCATTAACATTTTTGGATGTTTTGGGATCTCAGTGAGGTTGGGGGTGCGGGTCAGGTTTTCCAAACAGGCTCAGCCTGCAAGGGGCTCATTCTTATCCATGCCCCGACCTCCTAAGCAACCAATCAGCATCAAGATCACTTGGGGAACGCTTCTGTCACCTCTTCAATGAACTGAAAAATAATAAAATGCACCCTTGATTAAAAACCAATCAGGAGGTGCATTTTGGAATCTTCCTCCTGAAGAGAACTCCAGACTGACTCCAATCCCTGCACAAGCCCTGGAGACTCAAAGACAACGGAAGGGAGACAAAGAGCTCCTGAGGGCTTTCTGTATTTTAATCAGCCCTACACTGGATTTGGGGCTGGCTCCAGGAGCCTCAGGCATGCAGAGAAGGATGGAGAAGCTGCCCAAGGAGTCAGCAGCAAAACTCCAAGTGCCTTGGAGCATGGCTGGGCCCCAGGTAGGGCAGGGAGTGCCAAAGGCTGCCCAGGGCCTGGTGAGAGCAGATCCTTGAGGCCAGGATTGCAGGGAGCCCAAGGCTCTGAGCAGGGAACTGCAGTGCTGAGCAAGGCCTGGCTTGGCTGGGTTTTCTCTCCTTTCAAGAGTCTCTGGGTAGGCACTGTTGGTTTCAGGTCCATGGTCCCTGTGCTGCTCTTGGCCTGCTCTGGTTAGGGTGATGAAGGCAAAAAGCTCTGACCATGGCCCTGATGTTGCCTTATATTTTCTCTGGTTAGAGGTGCTATTTTAATTCTTCATGTGCATGGTGGCTAGTTGATCTAGGGGATTTTTGTTAGGTCATTCTTTTCCTCCTGGTCTTATGGGATTTTCATATTTGGTTATTATGACATAATCCTCTTCTTTATGGTGTCTTGTGGCTCGCCATCTTAGATGAGAGTGGGAGTGATTGTAAAAGGTTTTAAAAACATAAAATTTGGGGAATTAGAAGGAAGCTAGACTGAGTGGGGCCCTGTGTTGTGGTGTGCTGTATTGTCCCATTTTGGCCTTCCAGGTCGCTTTCCCAGGTGTGCCTATACTCTCCCCCTTCCCCCTTGCCCCCATGCTGAGTGAGTCCTAACATTCCAGCAAGGCGTCGTGTGGTTGGTCAAGTTCAAAAGATGCCCCTATGCCCAGAGGTCATTGGCCTGTCTGGGTGTCATCTTCCCCTGAGACCCTGCCCCTCTCACCTGGTTGGTGGCTCACCTGTACCTCCCCTCCCCCTGTCCCTGAGCTTAAAAAGGTGATCAGACCATGCGGCCGATATTCTGTTGGAGCAGTTCCTCACGTTCAGACCTCTGTAACCATGGAATAAACCTCTGGACATTAAACCCTCCAGCAGAATCCATCTCCTTTTTCTCTTCACCATCACCTGAAGCTATTCCTCTTGAGGTAAACGGGGTTCCAACAAGCCTGGACTTGTTCAGTGCCCAGCTGCAACCACCAGCAAGCCGAGGTATCTCTGGGGTGATACACCGCAGTTGCTGCCTTTGGCCCAGCAGCGAGGGTCAGACTGGCCCAGGCACAATCTAACTGGTAATATTGGGAGCCATTTTTTTCCAATATTTGGCGTCCCTGAGGTGGGCAAAGCGACTCTGCAGCCCGAGATGGACCCGCAGCACCTCGGAGAACCTTCTGGCAGCTGTGCATCCAGCTGAAAGGGGCTTTGGTTTCATCGCCCTCGGCTAGAGACTTTGGGAATATTCCCAGAAGAAGTTTCGTGGACTGTTCGGCGCCTCTGGAAAGCCCAGCTCCTTTCTGGTGAGCAGATTTTCCAGAGGAAGAACAGGGAAGCCTCTCTCGCCCATAGAGTGGTCCTGTTCCGGTGAAGAGACCTGCCTGTACCCAGCCAGCTACAGCTTCCATTTCGGGTGAGTATCTCTGCTCTCGGTAGGGCAGGAGCTCAAAAAGAGACTCTTCCGTGAGTTCTGTTCCTTTTTGCATTTGCATTTTTGGCTGCGCAGCCCCACAGACGGGAATTCATTGATTTCTAGCTATTAGCTTTCTGCCGCGTGTGTTACTCTCTTTTGAAATTCGCGCCGGAGTGGGAGCTCTCTGCCCTTCCCCCTGGCTTTGCAGCTCGGCTCTCTCCACGTGGTCGGGAGATCTCTCTCTCTCTCTCTGTGCGGGGGAGGGGGGGCTCTCGGCTCTCTTGCCGCGGGGGATCCCTCTCTCTGTGGGGGAAGGGGGGGTGCTCTGCACACGCGGCACGGGGGGCCCCAGTTTCGGCTTGCCACGTGGCGTGGCTGCCCTCTCTGCTCCGAGGGGGGGTGCATTCCACGGCGGGGGAGGCTTTGTTTCTGCCTCGGCTCGGCAGGGCGTGCCCTGCTGCTGCTGCCCGGGAATTTTAAAAGCAGTATATACAGCTGCATTGTGAAGCTTTTGTCGGCTCGTTATCGCTTTCCTATCTGTGGATTTTTTTTTAGAAATCGGTAGCTGATTTTGGCTTTGTTTTTGGTCAGGCGGGATTTAGTACTTTTTTTTTTACATCTAACATGGGTTTGAAACTCAGCATTGTACAAAAAGGAGTGTTTTATAATATTGTTAGCATTTTAGACAGTGGTAATGCGAAGTTCTCAAAGGGAAAATTGAAACAGTTTGTAAGATGGCTTTTCCTCCACTTCCCACAAGTCTTCCCTGAAGAAATCCACAATATTCAATTCTGGGATAAAGTTGGAAATGAATTGATAACCTTAGGACAATCTGGCAATGCCCCCTCAGCTAAATTTGTGTTTTGGAGTTTACAAATTCAAACAGCATTGCTCAAACAAAAGGAAATGGAGAAAAAGCCAAATGTAAAGCCATGTACCTCTGCTCTCCCTGTTTCTCCCTCTCCTAGTTCTAAAACCCCTAAACCTCTTTCCCCAAAACTTGGTATTTTAAACAGATCAAACTCATTCGGAAGTCGACTCCCAGAGTCTGTTGAAATGCCTGAGTTGCCCTGTCCACAAGGCCCTGGCCAGGCTGCGTGGAACCTTTCCCAATCCCCTGTGTCCCCTCCTCTGAAACCCACAGCACGGGTTAGCTTTCCTGAGAGCAGTGGTACCCAAAATGGCCCCCAGTCCCTAGGGAGTCAACAAGATGGTGGATGCCACGTGGCATCTTCCCAAACCTGGTCTTCTTCTTCCCAAAATCCTCTTAAGCATCCCGAAACTCCAGCCCCATCCCCCTCTCCTTCTGTTTCTCGTGACACCTTCCCCCCTCCCTTTCCTGCAATACCCTCAGCTCCACCCCTCTACTCCTCCCAGGGGGCGTCTGCTGACGTGATGTCACCAGGTGTCCCCGCCCCCTGCTTGCCCCCTGACCCCGCCCCCTGTTCCCATGGTTTCTCCGCCCCTTGCCGGCCCCCTGTCCCCGCCCCTTGTACCCGTTGCATCCTCACACCCTCCCCGGGTTCCCACGGTGGGGACACACCCACTGCCATTCCCCAAACCTGTAGCTGTGATCCCAATGCTTCTGTTTCAAGGGATACAGAGCAGGGAACAGCAGATTCAATGCATAGTCCCTGGCTCCTGTTACCTTTCAGCCTGCAGCTCAGGGGGGAGCAGCTCCAACTGCTAACTGGAGTTCTTTTGGACGACAATTGATTAAAGAGATCTGTAAATCTCATAAAGAATATGGTCCACACAGTCCATATTTCCGTGACCTTTTAAATTCTGAACTGAGTAGGACTGTAGTGATTCCACATGATTTAAAACAACTTTTTTCCTGTCTCATGACCTCCACGGAATTCAAATTATGGGAAATAGCATGGAAACAACTGCTGAATGATGCTCTCCCAGGCTTGCATTCTGATCCAAACACAGCCAAAGACAACAGTGGTAACCCTATCACCATTGAGCACCTCTGTGGTGAGGGCCAATGGTCTTCTCCCTCGATCCAAGCTACTGCAATTCCTGCAGAAACACTCGAGAAAGTAAAAGAAGCAGCTGAAAAAGCATTCTTTTCCCTACAACCTGAGGGGCCTTTTGAGCCCTATAGTAAAATCAAACAGCTACCATCAGAGCCTTTTTGAAATTTGTAGAAAGGTTAACTAGAGCTATTGAAATACAAGTTAAAAAAGGGAATGCTAGAGAAGCAATTTTAGAGGAAATGGCATTTACAAATGCAAATGAACAGTGTCAAGCGGCAATCCTTAGCCTTCCTCTTCAACCTTCTCCAACCATCAAGGACATGCTTCTAGTGTGTAACAGGAAAGTGCCTCTGATGAGTGTGGCTGAAGACACCAGACCAAGGCTGCTGCCAAGACCACCTCAGCGTGTCGCCGTTGCCAGCCCTGCGCCTTTTCCCTCATCACAGCAGTACCCTGGGCAGCAGCGGAGACCAGCACTGGCTGAGCCCACAAAACCATGCCTGCTTTGTAACAACCTTGGGCACTGGAGTAACCAGTGCCCCCTGAAAAGGGAATTTGATGAATTTAGAAATGGCAGGGGAGGAGAACTACAAGCCCTCCCCAGGGGTCAACAACAACAAAAAAACTGAAAAGAAAGCGCCCGCCTGCCAGGCACGCAGACACAAAAAGAGCAGGCCAAGGGAATAAGAGTAGCAAAACAAATCAAGCGTGCGATAATATTAATGTTTGTGTAAGTGAAGCAGGTGCTTCAAAGACTGTGTACGATTTAAGTGATCCTGTGTTAACCGTGTCTTCTATCAATGAGCCTTACAGGTTGCAGCTGACTGAGTCACTCCACCTGAAGGACAGTGATTGGCATTTTGTGTCTGTAAATCCTGAACAGAAAGGTACTTGGAACCGGATTCGTTGTAAGTACATCATTATTGGGGACACCAAACACACAGCACAAGAGATCAAAATTGCTCCAGGAATGACAACATCAGATCCTGAGCAATTCGTTCTCGGCCTGCATTGTTTCCACCCACCCCTGTTCCTTCCCAAGGGACAAATTGTTGCACAAGCTATCCCTGTGCCATCTTTACCTGAAAATATCAAAAAACAAGGGCCCACAGTCACCTGGGTACAAGTTATTGGGAAAGACAAACCCAAATTATGGTGTAATGTCAGTGGGGGTGGGGAGTCTAAACGCATTGAGATGCTTGTAGACACAGGTGCAGACTGCACAGTGATTCCAGTACAAGACTGGCCTGCACATTGGCCTTTGCAAAATGCTGCTGGTCACCCTCAAGGTGTAGGAGGCCTGCAATTGGCAAGACAATCCAAAAGCATTATTCAATTTGAGGGACCAAACGGACAATTGGCAAATATCCGTCCATTTGTGTTAGATTATTCGGAACCTTTGTTAGGGAGAGATTTAATGGCCCAGTGGGGTGTCACAATTGATATTCCAGACTCTCCACAGCATATTTGTGCAGCAGCCATTGAACAACAGCGCCCCACCCAAAAACTGAAGTGGATAACAGACAAACCGGTTCAGGTGAAACAGTGGCCGCTCAGTAAACAAAAAATAAAGGTGCTTGAGGAACTAGTGGAAGAGCAACTAAAAAGGGGCCACATTGTAGAGACCATGTCCCCATGGAACTCTCCACTGTTTGTCATTCAAAAAGCTGACAAAAAGAGATGGCGGCTCCTCTGCGACCTCCGACAAATTAATAATGTAATTGAAGATATGGGTTCTCCCCAACCTGGTATGCCATCCCCAACAATGCTTCCCCAAGATTGGAAATTAGCTGTTATTGATATTAAGGATTGTTTTTTCCAAATCCCCTTGCACCCTGACGATGCACCGCGTTTTGCATTCTCTGTCCCTTCCATTAATTTAGAAGCCCCTATGAAAAGGTACCATTGGACCGTTCTTCCTCAGGGATTAAAGGTATCTCCAGCTATCTGCCAGTGGTATGTGTCTTCCCTGCTTTCCCCAGGACGTGCAGCCGCAGAGAAGGCCATCATCTATCATTATATGGATGATATCCTTGTGTGTGCCCCCAATGATGATTTACTCACGCATGCGCTTGACCTAATGATCGATGC
Organism: Melospiza georgiana; assembly: GCF_028018845.1. Taxonomy (NCBI): domain Eukaryota; kingdom Metazoa; phylum Chordata; class Aves; order Passeriformes; family Passerellidae; genus Melospiza; species Melospiza georgiana. The sequence continues at coordinate 2,862,688 of NC_080451.1, forward strand.
ATTGATTGTTGCAGGGTTCGAGCTCCAGGAAAAGAAAATTCAAAAGATGCCACCTTGGAAGTATTTGGGCTTAGAAATTGGAAATAGGACCATTGTTCCTCAAAAACTAGACATCAATCCAAAGATCAAGACCCTTGCGGATGTCCACAAGTTGTGTGGGTCTTTGAATTGGGTAAGACCATGGCTTGGTCTGACTAATGAAGACCTTGCCCCTCTCTTCAATTTATTGAAAGGGGGAGAGGACCCAGGTGCTCCTAGGTCTATTACCCCAGAGGCACGGAAAGCTCTAGAAAAGGTTCAGATTGCAATGTCCACAAGACAGGCCAACCGATGCCGGCCTGACCTGCCATTCAAATTTATCATTCTAGGTAAGTTGCCACACCTCCATGGAATTATTTTCCAGTGGGAGGAAAAACAAACACCTAAGGCAAAGAACACACCAAAAAAGGACCGGGACCAGAGGGACCCTCTCTTGATCATAGAATGGGTTTTCCTCAGTCACAAAAGGTCCAAGAGACTGACAAAGCCTCAGGAGCTGGTAGCAGAACTGATCCGGAAAGCAAGGACCTGGATCAGGGAGTTAGCAGGATGTGATTTTAAGTGCATTCACATTCCAGTTGAGTTAAAATCAGGTCAAAATACTGTGAAAATACTGGAACAATTGTTTCAAGAAAATGAAGTGTTGCAGTTTGCTCTGGATTCCTACTCAGGATAAATTTCGGTAGCGCGGCCCGCTCACAAATTGTTCGAACAAGATGTTCAATTTACCTTAAAACTGAGAAGTACTCTAAGTAGGAGACCTTTAAAAAGGGCTCTAACTGTCTTCACAGATGCATCCGGGAGGTCCCACAAGTCCGTTATGACTTGGAAGGATCCTCAAACCCAGCAGTGGGAGATGGACATTGCTGAGGTGGAAGGTGCACCTCAAGTTGCTGAATTGGCTGTGGTTGTTAGGACCTTTGAAAGGTTCTCAGAACCATTTAATCTGATTACAGATTCTGCATACGTGGCAGGAGTAGTATCCAGGGCAGATCAAGCAATACTGCAAGATGTGTCTAACATCGCACTTTTCGAATTGCTCTCAAAACTGGTAAAGTTAGTCACTCACCGAGAGCAACCATTTTATGTGATGCATGTCAGGTCACACACTGACTTGCCAGGGTTTATCGCTGAAGGAAACAGAAGGGCAGATGCTCTTGCTGCACCTGCAGTGATGGCCACTCTCCCAAATGTTTTTGAACAGGCAAAAATCAGCCACCAGCTTTTCCACCAAAATGCACCTGGCCTGGTTCGTCAGTTTAACATCACTCGAGAACAGGCCAAAGCGATTGTGGCCACATGCCCAAATTGCCAACAACATGCACTCCCTACAGTGAGTACGGGAGCAAACCCAAGGGGACTGAACAGTTGTGAACTGTGGCAAACAGATGTAACACACATACAGTCTTTTGGACGGCAGAAATATGTTCACGTTAGTGTAGATACTTTTTCTGGAGCAGTCTATGCTTCTGCCCACACAGGAGAATCATCTATCGATGCTATTAAGCACCTCTTACTGGCTTTTTCTTTCATGGGCATCCCCAAGGAGCTGAAAACTGATAATGGGCCTGTTTATAAATCCAAGGAATTCGGGAGCTTCCTGCAGCAATGGGGAGTAGAGCACAAAACTGGCATCCCCTACTCCCCTACAGGTCAAGCCATTGTAGAAAGAACTCACCATGATATTAAAAGGGTCCTGGACCAGCAACAACAGGTTCTGAAGGTGGAACCTCCCCACATCAGGTTATCCACGGCGCTATTCACAATCAATTTTCTGAATTGTTCTTTTGACAGCCTGAACCCACCCATCCCATGCCACTTTGGGGGGAGCAGTCATAGGCTGAAAGAAAAACCTCCAGTTTTAGTAAAGGACCCTGAGACTTGGAAAACGGTGGAACCTTACAAACTGGTTACTTGGGGACGTGGATACGCCTGTGTGTCCACCCCCTCTGGTTTAAGGTGGGTTCCTTCCAAATGGGTAAAGCCCTATGTTCCCAAGGTCTCAAAGAAACCTACAGAAGTGCCCCAGGTTGCTAATGCTGCCTGGAGAAGGAAACGCCGCTCGCGTTCTCTGGAGGAAATTCCATTTAAGCCTCCTATCTGGAACAGTTTGTAATATATGTATGTCTCAAGTTCCTTGTACCCATTTAGATCCCACTGTTCGTGTGTAGCCTTGAGATGCCATGAGACCGAGCCTGCTTGTCATCCTACTCGTGATCATCCCACCTGTGATCTCCTGCATAGTGCCGCAGCCCAAAGCACGTATGGACTATCTTGGCAAAAGTTCTCGGACATCAACAGACGAACTGATGACGGGCTGAATGGACTGTTCAATGGCTGGGGACTCTCAGGCTGGTTGGGATCTATTCTGAAAACTGTGTTTTTAGTGCTGTTTATCTTAGTTATAGTTATTGTAGTTGTTAGCATTGTTTTTGGCCTAATCAAATGAATGGTCCTCAAGTTAAATTCAAGGTCATCTCCCCCTCCTGAGGTCTACCATTTGGAAGCCCTCAGTGCTCCAATGGATGACCTGGAAGCCTCAGTGGAAAACACTGACCCTCCTGTAGAGGAAGAACCAATTTACCAACCGTGGTTTGGCAAGCATTCTGCACCACCAACCCAGTCCTCTTCTTTTTAAACAAAACTAGGGGGAGATGTTGCAGTGCGTGAGCCTATTTCCTGTTTTAGACTTCCCAGTCCCTTCCCCAGGTGTGCCAATACCTCTCTTCCTCTTCCCTTCTGGCCCCCTGCTGGGCTGGCATTCAGGATTAACATTCCAGGAAGGTTGTCGTGTGGTTGGTCCAAAGATGCCCCTATGCCCAGAGATCATTGGTCTGTCTTGGTGTCATCCTCCCCTGAGATCCTGCCCCTCCCACCTGGTTGGTGGCTCACCTGTCCCTTCCCTCCCCCTCCCCAGAGCTTAAAAGGTCAATCAGGCCATGCAGTCAGGATTCTGTTGGAGCTGTTACCAAGATTCAAACCTCTGTGACCATGGAATAAAATTTTGGATATTAACCCTCTGACAGAATCCGTCTCCTTCCTCCTCACCATAGTCTGAAGCCTTCCCACCTGAGGTAAAACTGAGTTCCTAACAAGCCTGGACTTGTTCAGCTGCCCAGCTGCAACCTCCAGCAAGCTAAAGGTGTCTCTGGGGTGAAACACCACAGTTGCCGCCTTTGGCCTAGCAGCAAGGGTCAGACGTGCCCAGGCACAATCTACCTGGTAATATTGGGATTCATATTCCGATAAAGGAGAAGCAACACAACTCTTCTCCATTAAACCTGAGATAAAGCTCATCAAGTATGTGGATGATTTCCTTCTCTCAGGACAGGAAGAAAACAAAGTTCAAGAGTCCACCATAGTGTTGTTAAATTTTCTAGGAAACCAAGGACTTCAGGTATCAAAAGGGAAACTCCAATTTGTAGAGAGAGAAGTAAAATACATAGAAGATGGGATTTGTCAAGGGATCTGGTGGCTAAACTCTGAGAGAATTGCAGGGATAGCCTCACTCTCACGGCCAAAAACTAAGAGGGAAGTCAGAAGGTTTTTAGAGCTGTTGGGATATTGTAGGCTATGGATTGAAGGATACACACAGGCAGTCAAATTCTTGTATGAAAAGCTAGTAGAAGAGGAGATTAGGTGGGAAAAAGACGATGAAAAATTTTGAAGATCTAGAGCAAAAATTAGTCAGTGCATCAGCACTGAGTCTTCCTGCCTTAGACAAACTCTTCTGTTTGTGGATATAGAAAAAAAGGTAGCACATGGAGTATTAGCCAGGGACTGGAGAGGATCAAGGAAACCAGGGGCCTATGTATCAAAATTACTAGAGCCTGTCAGCCAGGGATGGCCAACCTGCATTCAGGCAGTGGCAGCAACTGCCCTGCTCATAGCAGAATGCAAAAACGTAACCTTTTTGGGAAAAATTGAAGATATATATCCCAAACTCAGTAAGGAGTATCCTGAGCCAAAATGCTGAGAAATGGCTCACTGATTCCCAAGTGCTAAAGTATGAAGCCATCTTAATAGATAAGGGTTTAGAGCTAATCGTGTGTAACCAACTTAACATTGCCCAGTTCTTGTGTGGAGAAACTGATGAGGAACTACTACATAATTGCCTAGAGATTATAAACTATCAAACAAGGAAGAGAAGACCTAACAGATCAACCACTCCAAGGTGGAATATAGTTGTACATCAATGGATCTTCACGGGTAATAAAGGGGCACAGGGTATTGGGGTATGCTGTAGTGCATGAAAGGTTGGTGGCCATATAAAAGAGAAAGACACCTTCCAACTGGTCAGCCCAAGCATGGGAGTTATATGCCCTAAAGTGAGCTCTGGAAATATTAGTATGGAAATGGAGAACAATATATACAGACTCAAAATACACTTTTGGCATAGTGCATATCTTTGGATAAATTTGGGAAGAGAGGTGTCCTGGTTTAGGACAAATTAGGGGAAATCTCCAAAAGGGAGCCCCCCAAACAAAACAAACCTCCAACCACCCCTCCCCCAACACTGGGTTCGGGAAGGAATTTCTCGGAGGAGCAAAGTGGAAAACAAAACCTATTTATTTACAAGTAACAAAAGAACACTCCCCAACACAAGAAAAGAAACGAAAACAGACTGTGTTGTGAGGGCGCCAAGCTTCTCTCACAAGCTCCAGGTGTCCTGGACGTCTCAGGTCAGGTCCGGAGCTGGTCCAGTATCTTCAGGGGAGGGTAAGAAAGAGGGAACAAAAGAAAAGGAAAAAAAAACAGTGCAAAAAGCAGAAAGCAAGCAAGCAAAGCAGCTAGCCAAGCCAGGCAGCCAAAAGCCAAAAGCAAAAAGGCCTGGTCAAACACTCCCCCCCTCTCTTCCCCGCCCCGCCGCAGCAAGATGGCCGGGGGGGGGGGGAAGAGAGAAAAGGCACAGCTGCCAGACACAACACACGATATTGGGATAAAGGCTGTCAACCCACGACAGAGGGGGCTATTCAATTCAAAGGGAAAGGGACTGTTTCATGAAAAATTTCTTTTACAAGTTAGAAACCTTACAATTACCAGAGGAAGTAGTGGTGGTTTATGTTAAAGGACATCAGAAAGGGGTGCGAGGGAAAAATTTAGCCAATTTAGAAGCTAAAAATGCAACTGAATCAGAGACAAAAAAACTAATAATAGTATTAACACACATGAGAGAAATGAAAAAAGTCCCCATAATTAGAGGGACAGAAGAGGAAGAACTCCTTAAAATAGGAGCCAAGAAAGATAATGAAGGGAAGTGGAGATTAGCAGATGGGAGGGAAATGTTGAATAAACCCCTTGCCAAGAAAATGCTGGAAGGCATACATGGAAAAACACATAGGGGTACACAAGTGCTAAGTGATCAATTTCTGAGGGAGTGGGGTTGCATAGGAATTTTCAGAATAGCTAAGCAAGTAACTGAATGGTGTGTGATATGTCCACAAGTAAATAAGAAAATCATGAGGAAAACACTCAGAGAAGGGAGAGAACTAGCCTTATGGCCCTTTCAAAACGTCCAAGTAGACTTTACTAAGTTTCCCCAGGTACAATGGTGGAAGTTTTTTCCAGTAATAGTGGATCACGTGACTCATTGGGTAGAGGTGGTACCCACTGTGAAAGCCATTGCCAATGTTGTAGAATCAATCATTCCCCAATATGGGATGGCAAACAGGATTGATTCAGACTGGGGAACTCATTTCACATTTAAATTATTGAAGAAAGTTGTTCATGCCCTGGGAGTAAAATGGGAATTAAACACTCCATGGCCTCCACAGAGTTCTGGTTGGGTTGACAGAATGAATGAAACTCTTAGAAGAGCCTTAGTTAAGCTCATGATTGAAACCCAAATGTCATGGATAAAATGTCTCCCTTTGGCCTTATTAAGAATTAGAACCCAACCTCAGTCAGATCTGGGGGTATCACCCTATGAAATGATGTTTGGGTTACCCTTCCCGACCTCACCCCAGAAGGTTGCCACATACAAGGAAGGGGAAGCCAATGCTAAGAAATATGTAATCTCTACAGCGCAAACCTTAAAAGGGCTAAGGCATAAAGGGGCAATTCCTCAAGCTACCACCCTGGATTTCAGAATCCATAATATTAATCCTGGGGATTGGGTGATGATCAAGTCATGGAGAGATCAGCCTCTAACTCCTCAGTGGGAAGGTCCCTTTCAGGTACTGCTCACCACCAAATCGACTGTGCGAACTGCAGAGTGGGGATGGACTCATGCCAACAGAGTCAAAGGCCCAGTAGAAGAACCCAAAGAGTGGACTGTAACATCCAGGCTGGATGAAACAAGATTGACTCTCAAGCAGAGACTGATAGACAACCAGAAGAAAACACCAAGATGCCCAAAAAGTAGAGTCAAGCTTCCACCAACCAGCTCAAGAACTGTCTTCGTGATTTAGTGGGTGAGAATTACCAGCATCTGTTGAGGAGAAGTACACAAGAGACTGTAAAAGGCAATGGGGCAGCATCCTTAAGAAATAAGACAAGGAATAGAGGGCAAGACCGGGTTGCCCCCTTTGCTTGCTACCAAGAAGGCTCCATAGCCCTGCTGTGGGTAGCAACCCTGTTGGCATGCTAAGGTGGGGACAAAAGGCCATACCAGACCTCTATCATTCCTCAGTTGCCTTTTAATTCCACAAGGACTGGAGGGGAGGACCAAGTTGGCCTCTGTGCTCACCCCTAAGATACACTGACTATGGGTAGCAGCCACATAGGCATAGTAGATGGGAGTCAAAGCCATACTGGACCTCTGTGATGCCCTTTTGTCCATTCCAAATAAGTGTGTCTAAGGAAAACCTGAGATATTTTTCTGCTGTTCCCAAAGTCCTTGCCCACATCAAGAGATGCTGGTATGACTCATTCAAGAGAGAGAGAAATTTTTTTACTTAATTGTTTGAGCAAAATTACTTAGAGAAAAAGAAAAGGGGGGTTTGTTATAGATGAGTAATTCTATGGTTGACTCTCACAATTAATGAGTGAATACTGAATATATGTTAAGAGAAGTTTTGTAGATGTATAGTTATCCTTCCCCTCACCCTTGCATTGTTATCACAGGATGGCCTCAGTAGTCGGGGCATTTGGGAGGGTTGGCTTGTTACTATGGCTTGTTACTATGGCAGCACCTGACCTCCAATCAAGGTGTAAGACAGTGATCTCCACCACTGGACAGAGAAGAAGGAGTCGATTGACAAGATTTTGGGAGGGGCTAGAGGTATAAAAGACAGAGCAGCCATTTTGTAGATGAGCACATGGTGACTGAATTCTCTGCTCCCGACACTGTATTCTTTTCTTTATTCCATTTTCTGTTGTATTTTGAAAAGGTCTTGATAAAATATTTAAATTTTTGAAAGCAAAAATCATTTCTAACATGGGGTTGAGTATTGTGAGGCAAGGTTGTCCATACTGCATCAGCTCCAAGTTACAACTTCTCTGACCTGGCCAGAGCTCCTTAGGAGAGACCCTGGATCAATAGCAATCACAGAATGCTGAAATCACATCTTATATAAGAAGAACAGCAATAAAGGCACTCTTTATTATAGGAATACATATTTCTTTGAGGCTCGTTGAAATATTTCTCCATAACTGTAAAAGGAAATCTTCCTAATGAACTGCTCAAGACCAGAGGGAAATCAAGGCACAGCCATGGTTTGTCAGATTTGCTTGATCCTCATGAGTTTCACTGTGCATTAGGAGTTGAGCCCTGGAACCTCAAAGCCTGAGGGGCGATTGCACAAATCTTTCCAGGAGTCAAAGTCAGAAGAAAACCCGGAAGTGTATTGAGGCATGAATGGGTCCCTACTGAGGTCAATCCCCAACACAGGCTTGTCATGGACTCCTTGGAGGAGAGAATTGGAGGCCAAGATGGCATAAAAACCTCTCAGAGACTCACTGTGGAAAGTAAAAACAAAGTACCTTAAAAAAACCTTTAGTATCTCAAAGCATTATTGAGCCCCACTGAGTGACAATACAGAGCTCTCAAGGGAATAATTAAAGGAGATAATTGAGGCCATAATTGCACAAAGTTCTAACAAAATTGTTATCAAAAGGGAAACACCAAGTACCTTAAAATAACTGAAGTACCTGGAAGCATTAATGAGCCCCACTGAGTGCTGTTACAGACAAAGCCTCTCCAGGGACTAATTACAGCAGATAATTGGAGGCCAGGATTGCAAAAACCTCTCAAAGACTCCAAGGCAAAAGCCAAACCCAAAGTCCTTTGAAAAACCTGCAGTCCCTGGAAGCATTCAGGAGCCCCCAGGGCCATTCCTGAGCAAGGCTCCCCAGGGACTCCTTCCAGCAGATCCTTAAGGCCACTGGGATGTGGGCTAGAGGGGATGCTGAGGGCAGGACAAGGGGCTGACAGTGCCCAGCCTGGCTGGGGCTGTGCCAGGAGGCCCCAGTGCCTCAGGACAAGGTGTCTCCTCACAGCCCTTGGTGGCACAGACCTTGCTGCTGTGCCCCAGGGCACCAAGACTTGGCTTCTCTTTGTCACCACCTGTCATCACAGCCTCCAGTTCTCTGCTCTGCCTGGGGCCTGGGGACACTTTCTCAGTCGTGTCCCTCTCTGGGACCCATTAAAAGTCCAAGAAACTTTGGAGTTGGATTCTGACTTGAAGTTCTTGAGAGGTTTCTTCAGCTCCCTCTCAGGGATTGATGTTCAGGGCCTGAGCACAAAGCCCCAGAGGCTCATTAAATTCCTTGTGCTGTGTCTGTGCTGCTGAGCTGGGCTGGGCTCCTGGCACAGAGGCAGCTCCTGGCAAACCAAGAAGAACTTCAAAAGCACATTTCTCTTGATGAGCAGCTCTTCTGCCAGCCCAGCAGGGCTGGGGCACTGCCTGCAGCCACCCTAGGCACAGCACAGAGGTACAGAGAGCTTCAATCAGTCAGGACTGGGAAGGTGCTGAGAAGTGCCTGGGGCAGAATCACTGCCAGCCCTTGGCACAGGAACCTCTGGCTGCAGGACAATGCAGCTGCAGCTCCTGGAGCTATCTCCTAAAGCAGGAACATCCCAATGCCTCCAGACTCTGTGAGTACAACTCTGAGTAGTTCTGGTGTGCGGGAGGAAATGCTCATGAAGCTGTGACATGCTGAGGGGTTCTGGTCAGTCATAGAATATTTCCAAGGCAAAGGTTTTTATAAAAATGAGGAAATTTCAAAAGACTTTGAATTCAGTTTTCGATAATTGGCGAATTGCAGGGAAGGGGATAAAAATCTAAAAGGTTAATTATGAATTAATAATTATGAATTTTGACAAGGGCATGAGACATCCAAAATGTTCCTTTTAGTGATCAATAAGTTCACAGGAAATCCCTAATGTGCTTTCAGCCACTCTGCCTATGGACAGCACCAGCATCCCCTTTGCTGAAGCCATCAGGCTCAGTCTGAGCTGTCCTTTCTCCAAGCTGCAAACAGAACCTGCTCCCAACCAGTGCCCTGCAAACAGGCAGCGTTCTGTGAGGCCAAGGAGAGTGCACAGAGATTTGGGGTTTCTAAGTACTGGCAGGGAGAGATCAGGCAGAGGGAAAGCCCTGCAGGAGGGAAATCTCCAGGAAGCAGACAGAAGATTGGGCAATGAGAAATAACAAAACCCAGCAATGCTGTGGCAGGGAGAGTTTAGAGATGTCCATAGGATCCCCTCCAGTGCAGCCCCTCCCTCTGAACAAGCCCCCTCCCCTCCTGTCCCCCAGCCAAGCCTCTGCCCTCAGGGCCGGGGCTCCAAGGCGTGCAGCCCCTCCTGTGCAGGCAGAGCTGCAGCAGAGCCGTGGGGCAGCTCTGCAGCCCCAGGCCCAGTTCCCTCGGCAGAGCACAGGGCTGGGAGCAGCTGCCCGGCACTGGGGGCTCTGGCAGGGGGCACAGCTGGCTCAGGGTGATGCTGTCCCCAGTGCCCGGCTCTGGGCAATGCTGTCAGTGCAGCCAGGAAAGGAGCTGCATCTCCCTTCACCCAATGCCAGCATAAGGACACTTGGAAGTCTCTCTGAGATTTCAGTCCAAGTTGGGAGCTTCAATCCAGGGTGCAAATCTGTCCTAGGGCTTTTCAGATTTATATGATTTATGGGGAAAGGCAGAGGTGTTGTGACAATGAAAATGTTGCTGGGTTGGTGAAGTGAGCAACGTGAGTCCTTGGCTACAAATGTGGAGGTGGGCTGGGTGGATCCATCTGCTCTCAGCAGTACCTGGGTATTTTTAAGAGAAACATGCTAGTGTGAACATCCTCCATTTGAGAAAAGTCAAAGCCCAGAGAAATTCTAAACAGAATAAAGTGACAGACCATCTCCCCTCACTCTCCACTCATCCTCTAGCTTCATGGAACTCACTCTGTTCTACCAGAGGGCAGAAGAAAATCTGAGGGTTTCTGATATCCAAGAATTCCAGGAGAGACATGGTGGTAGATTAAAAGGAAAAGCTAAGAACTCTTAAACACAAAAGCACGTCTATGTATGTTACAGAGGATGGTATATGGTATATGGGAAATGGCTTTGATTTTGGTTACAGGTATCTCCTCTAACACTTCATTGTGCTTTCTCCATGAACAGGTCCCCATGTGCAGCCACAGCAAATGTCCAACAGCAGCTCCATCAGGCAATTCATCCTGCTGGCATTGGCAGACATACGGCAGCTGCAGCTCCTGCACTTCTGCCTCTTGCTGGGCATCTCCCTGGCTGCCCTCCTGGGCAACAGCCTCATCATCAGCGCCATAGCCTGCGGCCACCACCTGCACACACCCATGTTCTTCTTCCTGCTCAACCTGGCCCTCACTGACCTGGGCTCCATCTGCACCACTGTCCCCAAGGCCATGCACAACTCCATCTGGGACACCAGGGAAATCTCCTACACTGGATGTGCTGCTCAAGTCTTTCTGGTTTTCTTCTTTCTTGGATCAGAGTTTTATCTCCTGACCATCATGAGCTACGACTGCTACGTGTCCATCTGTAAACCCCTGCTCTATGGGACCCTCCTGGGCAGCAGAGCTTGTGCCCACATGGCTGCAGCTGCCTGGGCCAGTGCCTTTCTCAATGCTCTGCTGCACACAGCCAATACATTTTCCCTGCCCCTATGCCATGGCAATGCTCTGGGCCAGTTCTTCTGTGAAATCCTCCAGATCCTCAAGCTCTCCTGCTCAAAATCCTACCTCAGGGAACTTAGGCTTCTTGTGGTTACTAGCAGTTTATCATTTGGTTGTTTTGTGTTCATTGTTTTCTCCTATGTGCAGATCTTCAGGGCTGTGCTGAGGATCCCCTCTGAGCAGGGACGGCACAAAGCCTTTTCCACCTGCCTCCCTCACCTTGCTGTGGTCTCTTTGTTTATCAGCACTGGCATATTTGCATACCTGATGCCCCCTTCCATGTCCTCCCCATCCCTGGATCTGGCCCTTTCAGTTCTGTACTCGGTGGTGCCTCCAGCCCTGAACCCCCTCATCTACAGCCTGAGAAACCAGGAGCTCAAGGCTGCAGTGTGGAGACTGATGACTGGATGGTTTCAGAAACATTAAACAGCTGGCCAGTCTCCAGAAATCACTTGTTATAAAAGTCATCTTTGATTCTTTTTGTAGCTTTGGTGGTGGGGTTTTTTCCTTTGTTTTAGTTTTCTCATAATGTCTATGGAGAAATGTCATTTTTGGCGCCTTCTCTCATTTTGTTTCTTTCCACCCTCCCTGTGCCTACAGAGTGTGTCAATGAAGGGCTGTGCTCTCAGTGGCTTTAAAGGAACTAAAGGATCTCCCAGCAAAGTTTTCTGCAGAGATGCCCTTTTGTTGCCTTCTGTGGAGCTGCAGCAGCAATGTCTGTCTGCAGAGTTGGGGCCAGATCAGTGCTGGCACAGCAACTCTGCTCCTGCTGGCCACACCATTCCTTATCCAGGCCAGGAGCCATTGGCCTTCTTGGCCACCCGGGCACACTGCTGGCTCATGTCCAGCCTGCTGTCCATCAGTCCCTGTAGGTCCCTTTCTGCCTGGCTGCTCTCCAGCCACTCTGTCCCCAGCCTGTACAGCTGCAGGGGTTGTTATGGCCAAAGTGCAGGACCCGGCACTTGGACTTGTTAAACTCACCTTTTTGGATTTGGGCCCTGGATCTAGCCTGTCCACGGCCCTGTGCACAGCTGTCCTACCCCCCAGCAGATCAAGACTCATACCCAGCTTGGTGACATCTGCAAAGATGTCCTTGGTTCCATGGGGCCCCTCAGTGTCATAATGGCTCTTTGGTCACACCAGGCCCAGCATTGTCACACTGGTCTCCTTGGATCCATGAGACCATGCAGAGCAACAATGGTCTCCTTGGTTCCATAGGGCTTCACAGTGTCACAATGTTCTCATTGGTGCTGCAGTTTCATAATGACCCTTTAATTCCATGGGGCCCCAGGGTGTGACAATGGCCCCATGGTTGCATGAGGTCCCACACTGTCACCATGGGCTTTGTGGTTCCACACATCTCCTCAGTGACACAATGGATTAAATTTAAGTGATTTTACATGTAAATTCTGTTGATTTGAAAATCTGTTAAGCTTAAGTACTGTTAAAGTCTCCTAAACTTAAGTTCTGCTAAGTTAAAGTTCTGTTGAGTTTAATTTCTGTTAAGTTAAAGTGAAGATAAGTTTAAGTGATGATAAGTTCTGTTAAGTTTAAATAGTTTAAGTTTGTGTTTTAAGTCTAAATGATATTAAGTTTAAGTGATGTTAGATAGATTTATGCTTTTATACTAGGCGTTTATTTTATGACTTGTGTGCAAGGTGTTGTTGTGAACATCAGAGAAACTCTAGTTAAAAGAGACAATCAGAAGCATTTGTGAGTAAAGCTGTTCCGGTTTTAAGTATATCTGCTGTTTAAGAATAGAAAGCAAACTTACCAATCGACACAGATGAAACCTGCGCACCCATTGCTCCCTTGGCTTATTTTTGTAAGTTGCATTAGCACACCTGAGTTTTATTTGAGCCTTGTAGCAGCATAGAATCTTTTTGTATCTGTCGTATAGCATATGCTATAAATAGTGATACCCTTTTGGGTTTGTCTCCCTGGCTTAGATCCCTTGTAAAGGGAAACCTTGCTAGTTAAGAATACTGCTTGTAATGTAATTGTTTTTAGAATTGCCTATTCTTGTACTGCAAAGAGTATGACACAGTTAGCCCATCAAACCTTGCTTATGCAACAAGAAAACAGGGGAATTGTGGAGAAATGTCTACATGACAGAGGTCACGTAGACATTCGCTTGTTAGCTGACCAGGAGCTGAGAAAGTACCGAACATAGCTAGTTTGAGTCCTGCACCTGCAAGACAGCGTGTTCTTGGGGCTATCTGGGTATGATAACAAGTAGACAGAGAGACGTGGGAAATAAAGAATGTAGGCCCAAAGGAATGAGGAAGAGTTGATGGTATAGTTTAACCAATAGATCGCTTGGCTTACAGAATATTCATAAGCTTATTATTTGCTCTATAAGTGTCTGATGCTCTCTTCAATAAACGAAACTTGCTTATCACTCATATTGAGTGTCTGAGTCTCCCCTCCCTGACAAATGGCTCATCCCCGAAAAAGGCCTCATTCTTCAACAGACTGCTAACTTACAGAATATGCATGAGCTTATTACTTGTTGTGTATAAAAGTTTGATGCTCTATTCAATAAACGGAGCTTGCTGAACACTCATATTGAGAGTGTCAAGCCTTCCCTGCACCAAGAGAAATAGCCTGCTGCAACAGTCTCCCAATGGCCTCCTTGGTTTTTCAGTGCGAAAATGGTGAAACCCCTTGGTTACACGAGGCTCTGCAGTGTCACAATGGCCTCTGTGGTTCCACAAGGACCCAGAGTGTCACGGTGCACTCCCTGGGTCCATTTGGCCCCACAGCACCACAATGGACCCCTGGTTCTGTAGGGCTGCACGGTGTCACCATGATCCTCTTAGTTCCACAAGACCCTGAAATGTCACAATGGCCCCAGAGTGTCCCAATCATCACAGAATGACAGAATCAAATAAGCTGGAAAAGACCTTTGGGATCATCAAGTCCAACCATTGCCTTAATACAGCCTTGTCACCCAGACCACGACACTGAGTGCCACTGGAGAGTGACAATGACTCTGCCACCTCCCCCCTGGCCAGCCCATTCCAGTGCCCACTCATCCTTTCTGTGAAGAACTTCTTCCTATTGTCCAGCCTAACCCTCCCCTGGTGCAGCTTAAGGCTGTGTCTTCTTGTCCTGCCCTCCAGCAGATCCACACTCACACCCAGCTTGGTAACATCTGCAATTTGTGAATGGTGGACTGAATCCCCTCAGCCAGATCATCAGCAAAGATATTAAACAGAACTGGGCCCAACACAGATCTCTGGGGGACACCACCAGTGCCTGGACACCAGGTGGGTGCAGCACCATCCCCACCACTCTCTGGGCCCAGCCAGATCTTAAATCTGCCAGTGAGGAGGGAACCTGCCCAAGCCGTGGCCTGCAGCTTTTCCAGGGAATGCTGTCAGAGACCGTGTCAAAGGCTTTGCTGGAGTCCAGGTACACAACATCCACAGCCTTTCCTGCATCCACAGGTGGATCACCTGGTCATAAAAGGAGACCAGAGTGGTCAGGCAAAACCTGCCACCCCTAAATCCATGCTGGCTGGCTCTGACCCCTTGGCCATCCTGTGGGCGCCCTGTGATGGCACTCAAGGTGATCTGTTCCATAACCTTGCCGGGCACCCAGGTCAGGCTGACAGGCCTGGAGTTCCCCAGCTCCTCCTTCTAGCCCTTCTCAGGGATGGGCTCACACTGGCACCTCCAGTCCTCTGGGACCTCCCTGCTGAGGCAGGACTGATGGTAAATGATAGACAGCAGCTTGGGGAGCTCATCCACCAGTTCCCTCATCCCCCTAGGATGGATCCCATCCGACCCCATACACAGATGAGCACCTGAGTGTCTCAGCAGGTCAGCAACTGCCTCCTCCTGGATTACAGGGGGGGGGCTGTTCTGCTCCCTGTGCCCATCTATCAGCTCAGGAGAACACTTGTCCTGAGGACAACCTGTCCTAATATTGAAAATTGAGAGAAACAAGATGTTAAGTAGCTCAGCCTTTTGTTTATCTGTAGTTACTATATTTTCCACGGCATCCAATAAAGAGGAGAGGTTCTCCTTATCCCATGTTTTGCTACTAATTTGTTTTATAGAAACATTTTCTATTCTTTTTCACAGAAAAAATAATGTTAATCTCTAAGTGATCTTTCACCTCTTGACTTTTCTTTCTGCATAACCAAAAAACATCCTTAAACACTTCCTAAGTTGCTTGGCCCTCTGTCCAAAATTTATGCATCCTCTTTTTTCCCCTGAGTTCCCACAAAAGCTCCACAGGCAGCCAGGCCTGTTGTTTTCCTCACTAGCTCATCTTTTGCCGCACTGGGACAGGCTGCTCCTTCCCCCTTAAGATTAGTTTCTTGAAATGTGTCCGTCCTTCCTGGACCCCTTTGTTTTTAAAGGCTGTTTCACTTCAAAAAATCAGTACCTGATTTGGTACTCCCCAAATCTACATCCTAAACAGGCCAAACTCTACCCTTCCTAATTCCAGTGTAGAAGTTTTGTTGCTGCCCCTCCTTCTTTCATAGAATATAGAAAACTTGATTATTTCATGGTCACTGTGCCCCAGGCAGCATCCGAGCCCCACATCTGCTACCAGCCCTTCTCTGTTTGTGAACAGCAGGAAACAGAGCTTTCCTTGGCAGTGGGAGTGTTACCAAAAATTCAGTAAAACAGAAAACTCCTTAACACCAATGTAGCATTTAGAAGCAGCATTCTTTATTCAGCTGGATGCACGGGGGAGAGATCCTCCCAAAGCCGTGCATGCTGAGTACAGGAGAGTTTCTGTTTATATTCTGTGTTTTGTGCACATATGCATTGATTGCCCTGGACTAAACATACATATGATAATCATTTCCCCAAAATCATTAAAATATTTCCCCTCCCCTTTACCCATGTGTTCTTAAGTCCTGGAGGTCTCTCTGGTGTCCCTGGTGGTCGTGGACTCCAATGTTCCAGGGGGCCTGACTGAGCTGGCAGGACACTGAGGCTGGTGAACTTCCAGTTCCCCTTCTCACACAATGGGCATTGTGTAGTTTCCATAGGCCTGGGGTTTGGAGAACAAGCTCCAGGTGTCAGCTCACCTGGTGTAGACAATTTATCGTCTGGAAACATGAGGTCACAGGGTGGGCTATGACATCACAGAGTGCATTATGTGAGGTCATTGAGCAGCTATGACATCATATACTGCCTCTGTGACATAACAGAGCCAGCTGTGACATCACAGGACAGAGGTCTGACATCACAGAGAAAACTATGATATCACAGCGCAGACTATGACATCACATACTCTGGTGTGATGTCATAGACCAGCTGTGTGACATTGAGAATGGTCTGTGACATCACAGAGTAGGGTGTGACATCGCAGAGGGGCTGTGTGACATCCCAGCAGGGCTGTGTCAGGTCACTGGGTTGGTCGCTCTGCCCCAGCTCCCCCTCACAGTTTCTCCCAACAACTCCAATGCTGTTCATGCCCAGCAGGGTCCCTGTCCCCTGGGATCCTCCCGGCCCACCTGCAGCCACAGCCTCCAGCAAAGGATGTTCTACAGGATCCACCCCAGACCCTGACGTGCACAAGGGGCCAGGGCTGTGTGACCAGGACAACAAGGGTGTGAATTTTCCAGGTCCCTGTGGCCTGGTTTGTGTTCCCCAGGGCAGGAAAGATGTCTGGCAGCTGGAGCAGGGTCTGGGAAGGGACTCCAAGGTGGGGCTGGAGCCCCTGGGCTGTGAGCAGAGGCTGAGGGACCTGGGCTGGTGCAGCCTGGAGCAGGGAAGGCTGAGGGGCTCCTCATCCTAGCCTGGCAGTGCCAGAGAGGAGGGGATGGAGAACACAGAGCCAGGCTCTTCACAGGGGGCTGGGGGGAGACAAAAGCCAATGGGCGGGAGGGGAAAGAGGGGAGATCAGCCAGGACAGGAGGAGTTGAAATGAGTCAGGCTGCTTTCAGAATTTCCTCAACACCAAGAGCAGCCTCACCTCCCTTCTCCATCCACCACTGACAGCTTTGCAAATCAGGAATTGTTTAAGCTGTTCTGCCCCCAATCCAGGATGAGCACCCAGATACCAGAACTGAATTGTGTTTATATCTACCACAGAATCAGGTTTGTCTGAAATTAATTTTAGTATGGAAATCGCTTGTGGATGGAGGAAACCATCAGATGCTGCTGGGACATTGCACATAGCTCAGGGAAGAGTGAGATTGTTATTAAATTGTGTCTTGTTCCGCTATGGTCTGTTGGCCATGAAGAGAAACTTTCTGTGCCTCTGAGTCTCACCAGTTCCTGACTCCCAAAGGACATAAACCGGATGAGTTGTGGTTCCCACTCCAGTGGTGGCACTTGCACCTCCCTCCATATTTAGAGCAGAGCTCCCTTGTCCCAGAAAGTCCCTGTCAATGCAGGGATGAAGGAAACAGGACAGGCTGTGGGGATCAGGGGCAGGGCAAATTCAGGGAGGAGAATAACTTTTGCATTAAATGGAGCTGTGCTTTCCCTTTGGTTTGTTGACTGGCAATAAATGAACATCCCTCTGTGTCTCAGGCAGCTCCTTCTCCAAGGAAAGCAGGTGGGAGTTGGAGCCAAGGAGCTGAAAGCTGCAGGTGCAGCCTGGGCTGGAGGGAGCTCGGATTTGCACAAGGCTGCTCTGAGTGCCAGGGCTTGGATGGGGAAAATGGTGGGGTGGGCGTAGAGACAGAGTCTGATTGGTTGTCAGCCATGAAGGGTCTTGATTTTCATATCTATTCAAATTGCATGAGGAGGCACTTGGATTCGTTGTCAATTGGAGATTGCACATATCAATAAATTAAAAGGAAACAAAACTAAACAGGACAAAAAAACATCTTTTCTGGCTGTCTTTTTAAATATCATGTATTCACTTTAATACATTACTCAGATCTACTTAAACACAAAGGATTTGAAAATTAAAATCAAATTATTCCCTGAGGCTTGGCTTGTTCAGGTGTTCTGAATGTTAACGAGTCCTGGGACACTAAACTCCTGCACTGAAGAGCTGAAGGCTGAACAAGCCTCTGGAGCAGGAAAATTCAGCAGCAGCCTCCAAGTTGCTGAGGATGTCAGCAGCCCCCACTGAGGCCATCCCTGCCCAGAGACCGTGGGGGAATGGGGAGACAAGGAGAGCGTCCCTGGGGCTGGGGCAGCACAACTCAGAGGCAGCAGCAGCTCCAGCTGGGAAATGGAGTGTGGAATGTGGCTGGGAAAGCCCTGCCTGGGCTGGGCTAAGCAGGACAGACAAGCCCTGACTGCCATCCCCCAAACAATTATTTCAAGGTGACATTTAAAGGAATTACAATTGTTTGTGTGCTCTGAGTTGGACTCCCTGGATAATACCAACAAGAGGTCATCAGGTGCTCAAAACAACCAAACAGCCTTTACTGGCAACTTTAGAAATTCAGTGAAACTTTGGCAAAATGTTTATTACGACATTGTAGTGGTTTTGGTTTGTTAATTTATGATTTTTCTAATTGTGAGATTTCCTAATTAATGTATTGATGAGTGTGGTGGGTTTTATAGTCAGGCAATTATTTATGTATTAATTTTTTTGTGAGATTGGAATATGAGGTAAAGTATGCTGAAAAATTTAGAAGGGTATAAAGGAAAATTTTATTAAAAATAAATTTAAAGAGAAAGGACTAATACCTCACCTATCAGTAACTTGTGGTGGAAGTTGTGGTTCGGTTGTCTTAGGATTGGTTTTATGGTTTGTTTTTGGGTTTTTCTGTGTGTAATTTTAGTTGTAGAGTTATTTTGGATGGGTTGCAGGTTGTATAGGTTTGAATGGTGTTGGGGGAAGGGGACTTGATGGTAAGTTTTAATAGGTGTGGCCAACTTTTTTCTGGTTATGGTTTTGTAGAAAGTTTTGTTTTCCTATTTAGTAGTTTTTTGTGTTTGGTTTGGTCAAAATGGGGCCAGTGCTGGGGGGGAAGGTGGGGGAGCAGCCTGGGGGGGCTTGGGGGGAAGGGGCTCAGCCCACAGCAGGGTTGCTTGGTTTGGTTTGGTTTGGTTTGGTTTGGTTGAGATGGGGACTGGGGCCAGGGCCTGCTGCTTCATTGTTGACTGGAAAAGAAAGAGGAGGTTCCTGAGTTTTTTGTCTTTAACATATGTGTTTCACAGAAATGTGTTCGGTATCTTAGTGGTTTAACAGATTGTCAGTTACACAAAAAGTTTTGTATGACCTTTTAAAATTCTTCTAATGTCAAACTACACCAGAGATTCAATCAACCAAAAACACTTCTCAGAGCATTGTCTTGGCCCATTCGACTTCAAAAACTCTAAGCCTGTTCAATTTAATGTAAATCAAAATTTGCAGGAGCACAGAAACAGAAGACACAGAAAGAGAGAAAGAAAGAAAAGATACAGAGAGGCACACACACAGTTACCAACTCCTGCATTTAAGCACTGTTCAGATGGAAATTCCAAGAGGAGGTAGGGTCAAGATGTGTGCTTGCCTTGTGGTCAGACTTAAACACCCCTTGGTCTCCCTGGGCCCTTCCCCCATGTGGGACTTGGGCTCATTTGGTCCCTCAGGAGCTGGGCTGGGGGCTGCAGAGGTGGCTGTGGAGCATTGCCTGTGCTGTGCCAGGGACAACAGCCTGCAGGGACAGAGGCGCAGGGCAGGGACACCGTGGGACAGCCTGGGCTGCACAGGCCACAGGGATGGGCAGCAGCTGCAAGACAGCCCGGCCAGAGCCAGCTTGGGCAGCACTTTGGCCATGGCTGCTGGGCCTGGGCCTGAGGCCACGAGGGGACAAGTGACCCTTGCAGGGCTGGGGCCTCATTGCCTCCTTGTCCCTGCTCAGCAGCCTGGCAGGGGCCGCCCCATGCTCCTGCCCTTGCCATTGCACATCCCCACATGCCAGTGCCCATCCCGGGAAGAGCCCTGAGCAAGGAGGGAGGGACAGGATCTGCCTGGCCAGGGGCTGGGGCTCAGGCCTTGGCCATTTGCATTCCTGACACACATCCGGTGTGCTCAGCACAGAGTCACCTTTGCCTTGTTTGTCCCCAGCTGTCATTGCTGCCTCCAGTGTTCTGCACTCCCTGGAACCTGGGGACAATTTCTCAGTTGTGGCCCTGAGCGGGATGTCTTCAAAGTGCAATAAACTTCAGCATTTTGATGAAACTGAGTTCTTGAGTGTTTTGTGACATCACTGAGGGAGTTGCGACATCACAGAGCTGGCTGTGACATCACAGAGTAGGATGTGAGGCCATAGAGCAGACTCTGCCATAAGAAAGCATGAATCTGTGGCATCAGAGATTGGTTTGTGACATAATCAGGTGGCTGTGTAACATCATAGAGCAGGCTGTGTAACATCATAGAACAGACTGCGAAGTCAGAAAAAAGTGACATCCCATGGTGACTTTATGACATCACAGTGTCTTCTGTGACATCACAGAGATGGCTGTATCACATCACAGGATGACATCTCAGATGACTGTGTGTGCAGAAATGGCTACATGACAGGGGTCACACAGACATTCGCTTGTTAGCCGACCAGGGAGTGGAAAAGTACTGAACACAGCTACTTTGAGCTTTTGCACCTGCAAGGTAGCGTGTCCTTGGGCCTGGCTGAGTATGATTACAACTAGACAGAGAGACGTGGGAAAAGGGAATGTAGGTCTGAAAGAATGAGGAAGAGTTGGTGGTATAGCTTAACCAATGGGTTGCTTGGCTTGCAGAATATTCATGAAGCTTATTACTTGTGTGTATAAAAGTTTCATGCTTTTGCTAAATAAACGGAGCTTCCTGATCTTATATTGAGTGTCCAAGTCTTCCTGCACCCGACAGTTTCCATGGCAACCACCACCAGCCCCCTGTTGCTAAGGTCAGTTTCCATGGCAACCATCACCAGCCCCCTGTTGCTATGCTCAGTCCCTTGGCAGCTCCATGGAGACCCCATGCCGGGGTGGTTGCCATGGACACCAGCTCAGGCCTGCAGCCAGAGCCCGTTGCCATGCCAACCATTGGCAGCCCCATCCCCAGGCTCATGGGATCCCAGAACCACAGAATTGGCTGAGCTGGGAGGGACCCATCAGGATCCTCCAGTCCAACTGCTGGCCCTGCACAGGACACCCCAACAATGCCAGCCTGGGCCTGGCAGCGCTGTCCAAACGCTGCTGCAGCTCAGAGAGCCCTGTGGCTGGGACCCTTCCCTGGGGAGCCTGGGCAAGGCCCCAGCAGCATCTGGGCAAAAACCTTTTCCTGACATCCAACCTGAGCCTGCCCCGACTCAGCTGCAGCCGTTCCCTCCACTGCTGTCCCTGGGCACCAGAGGGAAGAGGTTCCCACAGCCCCAGCCAGGGACCCGCTCCCAAGGCTGTTGCCATGGCCACCAGGGCTGGGATGCTCGGTTTCCACGGGCAGGGGTTCAGGAATGGGATTCCTCAATTTCCTGCTCCCGCTAAAACTGCGCTGCCCTCACTGCCCTCCTGCCTCCCATGGAAAGCACAAAAGGCAAAGATCCTGGGCTGGGATAAGAACAATTTATTTGGAACAGCAACGAGATAAGAAGCAAATGGATCAGAAACTATATTGATAACAAAAGCGATAAATAAAATTGTTTACAAGGAAAACTTAAACACAACTCACTGGGTCTTCCTGGCCACAATTTCCCCTGTCTGGAAAGGACACCCTTCTCCTCAGGAAGAGAGAGAGAGAGAGACCCTTTCCTGCCTCTGGCAATGACCTGAGGTGGGAGTGAATGTAATGACAAGGCCATGGCCAGACCCTCATGTTCTTCAATCCCACATCACGTCATTGGCTGGGGCAGAAAAAGGGACAGGTGTCTTCCAAGACTGAATCATAAGGAACATGGACCACCAGGGCTCTTCCCAATGTGAGACTTCCAATGGGGGATGAAGCTGGAACTGGGCATAAAGCTCCCCCTGCAGTTGGAGCATTTGCAGGGCTTTCCTTACCAGTGCCTCCGCTGGTGTCTGGTCAAGTGAGAGCTCTGGGTGAAGCTCATCCCACACTGGGGACACTCGTAGGGCCTCTCCCTGGTGTGGATGCGCCGGTGGATGATGAGGGTGAAGTTTTGTTTGAAGCTCTTCCTGCAGTTGGGACAGTGGGAGAGCCTCTCATCCGTGTGAATCCGCTGGTGCTGGAGGAGATTGCAGCTGGTCTGAAACCTCTTCCCACACTCAGGACACTTGTAGGGCCTCTCCCCAGTGTGGATGCGCAGGTGGGTGATGAGGGCAGAGCAGCAGCTTAACCCTTTCCCACATTCCCCGCACTGGTAGGGCCATTCCCTGGTGTGGATCATCTGGTGGCAGATCAGGCTGCTGCTCTGCCTGAACCTCTTCCCACACTCCAAGCACTTGTGGGGCTTCTCCCCATCATGAAGCTGCTCATGGACCACCAACTCTGAGCTCTGGCTGAAGCTCTGTCCACCTTCCTGGCACAGGGTGGGTCTTTCCTCCTCAGAGCAACCTGGGCTGTGTTTGAAGCCCCTCCTCCTTTGGAAACTCCATGGATTTTCCTCCCCACTGTAATTCTGCACTGTGGAGTCACTCAAAACTGCCTCTTCCATTTGGTTCTTCCAAGGAGATTTGTCCTCTTTGGTCTCCATCCTAAGCCTCTTCTCTGGGGGAGGAAGGACAAGGAGAGGATGGGATTTGCCTGTGTGCCAGAGGGAAGGGGAAGGAGATCCCCCCAGTGCATCGTCAGCAGGACAGTGTTGGCAGCAGGATTGTCCTGCATCCAGGGGTCTGTGCTGGGCTGGGAGATGGAGCAAGAGAGAGGCGGAAAGGGGCACTGACTTCCTCCTCACCTGCCTGAGTGTCCTGGGGCTCCTTCCTGTTCCTCTCAGCCTCCTCCTCCATCCAATCAAGATTTGGGAATGGGAAATCCTATTCTGGGAAGAAAACAAAGGGTTCACACATTGTCTTTTGTTCTGGTTTGAAGGCAAACTTGGGGGAGAGTCTAAGTCGGAGTTACAATTTAAGAAGAAAATTTAGATCAGGGCAATTATACAGAAACACTGCCTTAAACTGACAGAGTCAGGATATAACCTGACACCCTGTTGGTCACGGTGGTGGCAGCAGTCCCATTAAATGGTGGCTTCAGTCCTGTTGGAGTGATCAACGTGATTCTGTCAGGGCAGTGATCCTGTAGAAGAGTCTGGTCTTCCTCTGAAGATCCAGTGGTGGTTATGGAGATCTTGTCCTCTGGGAATCCAGTAGGCCAGCTGCTCCTGGTGTTGCAAGGCTCAGCTTATATCCAGGTAGGAATGCTTGGTTCCTCCCCCTGGGTGGAGCATGCCACAATGGGAAGATGGAATGTTATCAGTCCTGCAGTGACACTCAATGGCCCATTAGCAGAAGATCTCTCCCCTGAAGGGCGTTATCAGGGGTGAGTCATGAAAGAGATAAAGAACACTGGCCTGCCTTTTTATAGCAGTTGGTGAAGATGGGGATTGAAAACATGCATTTGGTTACATCTTGCATTGCAACCTGAAGCAGTGGGGTAATCCCTACTGACGGCGTGAACACTACTATTGGAAAAAGGCTCCCAGTATTACCAGTTAGATTGTGCCTGGGCCAGTCTGACCCTCGCTGCTGGGCCAAAGGCAGCAACTGTGGTGTATCACCCCAGAGATACCTTGGCTTGCTGGTGGTTGCAGCTGGGCACTGAATAAGTCCAGGCTTGTTAGGACCCCGTTTACCTCAGGAGGAATAGCTTCAGGCGATGGTGAAGAGAAAAAGGAGAGGATTCTGCTGGAGGGTTTAATGTCCAGATGTTTATTCCATGGTTACAGAGGTCTGAACGTGAGCAACTGCTCCAACAGAATATCGGCCGCATGGTCTGATCACCTTTTTAAGCTCAGGGACAGGGGGAGGGGAGGTAGAGGTGAGCCACCAACCAGGTGAGAGGGGCAGGGTCTCAGGGGAAGATGACACCCAGAAAGGCCAATGACCTCTGGACATAGGGTCATCCTTTGAACTTGACCAACCACACGACGCCTTGCTGGAATGTTCAGCCTGATTGACAGGACTCACTCAGCATGGGGGCAAGGGCGAAGGGAGAGAGGCATAGGCACACCTGGGGAAATGACCTGGAAGGCCAAAATGGGACATTACAGCACACCACAACACACTACCCCCCTTACCCAAACTGGCTCAAGTGTAAAACCCCCACCCCGGGAAGGCCACACACACAGGGGACAATGTCACGCTTGGCTCCCTCCAGAGGAGATCTCTGTCCCTTGCTCTCTCCCCCTTTTCTCTTTCTTTCCATCTCTCTCTCTACCTCACATTTACTGTTCAATAAAATCCATTTTGGATTTGGTCTCGTTAGCACCTTAATTGGGGCAGAGGCATCTCTGTAATGATTTTTTTAAGCATATTGCAATATTATTTGGGCACAGTGTGTTCAGGGTGCTGTTCTCTGACTCCAAGTGCCTTGGACAGCATGGTTCCCTTCTCTGAGGAGGTTGTGGTTCTTTCTGGAAGAATTCTTGGAAACTTGGAAGGACTTGGAAACAGTCCCTCCTTCCTCCTGGGGAACTTATGGGAGAAATGATGAAGAAAATGGCTGTTCTGACTGACCAGTGAAAAAGAAAATATTTTGTTGTCCTTCCTTGAAAAGGGTGCTCGGGGCAGTCTCTGTCTCTCTCAGCCCAGGGAATGCTTGGGGCTCTCTGTCCCCTCACCCTGGGGGATACTTGGGGGCTCTCTATCCCTCTGGCCTCAGGCAATGCCTGTGCAGGGCTGGGGACCAGGGGCTCTGTGTCCCTCTCACCGCTGAGGGTGCTCGGAGCTGGGGGGGCTCTCCGACCTTCTCACACCTGTGGAGTTTGGGGCAGTCTCTGTCCCTCTCAGCCCTGGTGTGACCCCATCCAAACATCATCGGGGTTAGAGGGACAGAGACACCCACAAACCCCCAGAAGGGCTGAACCTGGGATTTGGTTTGGGGCTGAGGATTTAGGAAGGGGCTGGAATTGGGGCTGGGTTGGAGTTGGGGCAGAGATTTGGATTAGAGCTGGGATTGGGGTTAAGGCTACACATGGGATTGGCTTTATGGCTGGGGTTGGGATTGGGTCTGGGGCTAGACAAGTCTGGCACTGGGATGAGATTAAATACAGAACTGTGAGTGAGTCTAAACATGGAGTGAGATTGAGACTAGGGTCAGGGTCAGGTTTTGGACTGAGCTCACCCAGAACAGGACAGGGGGGATGTCACTGCAGGATGTCCCTGGCATCATCCCAGCCCTCCTCAGGCACCTCCAAACATGAGGGGCAGCTGGGTGCTCCATGATCCAGGTGCTCCCACGCTGCCCCTCAATACCAGGTGAGCATTCCCTGAGGGCAGCCCTGACTATGACCCCTGGGGCCCCGGGGTCAGCCCTCACATCCCTGTAGGAGCAGCTGCAGACAGGATGGGAGATTCCCCTGGGCACTGGACAAAATAAACTTGGCAGAAATCAAACCTGATTCTGCATAAATCGCTTTGATGAATACTTGTTTTTCCCACAAGTCATATGTGATGATAACACAAATAAATTGCAAACATGAATAAACCAAAAATAGAAGCAATTTTGTGGCAATTCCAAGTTTGATCAGTTCCTGAACAGCTCCAGCTCAGCTGCTGGTAGGTTCCAATAAGAGCAAAATAGAAATTCAGCCCAATACAGATAATGAAAAGGAAGGGAAAGCTCTGTGTAGCTGTCACAAAGCTGACAGGGATGAAGAGAAAAATGATTCTCACATTTGGCAAAGCCCCCAAGCCTGTGAATTCAGAATTTATTCTGGAATTTAGCTACTTGAGCTGGGGTTCTTGCGGGACTTTCCACAGCCTTGTGTTCCTCATCGTGGGGTGAATGAACCTTGTCAGTCTGGCTGGTAGCATTTGCTCCCTTTCCTCCAGCAATTTTAACAAACTTTTCAAGGAAGGACAACAAAATATTTTCTTTACACTGCCCACCCACAACACCTATTTTCTTCATCAGTTTTCCTGTAAGTCGCTCAGAGGAAGCTGCATCCAAGTTTCCAATAGTTCTTCCAGAGACAACCACAACCTCTTAAGTGGAGGGAACCATGCCATTGTCAAATGCACTTGGGTTCAGACAACAGTGCCTAAACTCACTATGCCAAAACAATGTCACAATCTGGTTAAGAAAATTATTAGAGAGATG
This sequence comes from Melospiza georgiana, assembly GCF_028018845.1. Classification (NCBI taxonomy): domain Eukaryota; kingdom Metazoa; phylum Chordata; class Aves; order Passeriformes; family Passerellidae; genus Melospiza; species Melospiza georgiana. The sequence continues at coordinate 2,888,915 of NC_080451.1, forward strand.
CCTCTGCAGCCAGGGACGTGCTAACGAGACCAAATACAAAATGGATTTTATTGAACAGTAAATGTGAGGTAGAGAGAGAGATGGAAAGAAAGAGAAAAGGGAGAGAGAGCAAGGGACAGAGACCTCCTCTGGAGGGAGCCAAGTGTGACATTGTCCCCTGTGTGTGTGGCCTTCCCGGGGTGAGGGTTTTACACTTGAGCCAGTTTGGGTAGGGGGGGTGGTGTTCACGCCGTCAGTAGGGATTACCCCACTGCTTCAGGTTGCAATGCAAGATGTAACCAAATGCATGTTTTCAATCCCCATCTTCACCAACTGCTATAAAAAGGCAGGCCAGTGTTCTTTATCTCTTTCATGACTCACCCCTGATAACGCCCTTCAGGGGAGAGATCTTCTGCTAATGGGCCATTGAGTGTCACTGCAGGACTGATAAAATTCCATCTTCCCATTGTGGCATGCTCCACCCAGGGGGAGGAACCAAGCATTCCTACCTGGATATAAGCTGAGCCTTGCAACACCAGGAGCAGCTGGCCTACTGGATTCCCAGAGGACAAGATCTCCATAACCACCGCTGGACCTTCAGAGGAAGACCAGACTCTTCTACAGGATCACTGCTCTGACAGAATCACATTGATCACTCCAACAGGACGGAAGCAACCATTTAATGGGACTGCTGCCACCACCGTGACCAACAGGGTGTCAGGTTATATCCTGACTCTGTCAGTTTAAGGCAGTGTTTCTGTATAATTGCCCTGATCTAAATTTTCTTCTTAAATTGTAACTCCGACTTAGACTCTCCCCCAAGTTTGCCTTCAAACCAGAACAAAAGACAATGTGTGCACCCTTTGTTTTCTTCCCAGAACAGGATTTCCCATTCCCAAATCTTGATTGGATGGAGGAGGAGGCTGAGAGGAACAGGAAGGAGCCCCGGGACACTCAGGCAGGTGAGGAGGAAGTCAGTGCCCCTTTCCGCCTCTCTCCTGCTCCATCTCCCAGCCCAGCACAGATCCCAGAACAAAAGACAATGTGCGCACCCTTTGTTTTCTTCCCAGAACAGGATTTCCCATTCCCAAATCTTGATTGGATGGAGGAGGAGGCTGTGAGGAACAGGAAGGAGCCCCGGGACACTCAGGCAGGTGAGGAGGAAGTCAGTGCCCCTTTCCGCCTCTCTCCTGCTCCATCTCCCAGCCCAGCACAGATCCCAGAACAAAAGACAATGTGCGCACCCTTTGTTTTCTTCCCAGAACAGGATTTCCCATTCCCAAATCTTGATTGGATGGAGGAGGAGGCTGTGAGGAACAGGAAGGAGCCCTGGGACACTCAGGCAGGTGAGGAGGAAGTCAGTGCCCCTTTCCGCCTCTCTCCTGCTCCATCTCCCAGCCCAGCACAGATCCCAGAACAAAAGACAATGTGCGCACCCTTTGTTTTCTTCCCAGAACAGGATTTCCCATTCCCAAATCTTGATTGGATGGAGGAGGAGGCTGAGAGGAACAGGAAGGAGCCCCGGGACACTCAGGCAGGTGAGGAGGAAGTCAGTGCCCCTTTCCGCCTCTCTCCTGCTCCATCTCCCAGCCCAGCACAGATCCCAGAACAAAAGACAATGTGCGCACCCTTTGTTTTCTTCCCAGAACAGGATTTCCCATTCCCAAATCTTGATTGGATGGAGGAGGAGGCTGTGAGGAACAGGAAGGAGCCCCGGGACACTCAGGCAGGTGAGGAGGAAGTCAGTGCCCCTTTCCGCCTCTCTCCTGCTCCATCTCCCAGCCCAGCACAGATCCCAGAACAAAAGACAATGTGCGCACCCTTTGTTTTCTTCCCAGAACAGGATTTCCCATTCCCAAATCTTGATTGGATGGAGGAGGAGGCTGTGAGGAACAGGAAGGAGCCCTGGGACACTCAGGCAGGTGAGGAGGAAGTCAGTGCCCCTTTCCGCCTCTCTCCTGCTCCATCTCCCAGCCCAGCACAGATCCCAGAACAAAAGACAATGTGCGCACCCTTTGTTTTCTTCCCAGAACAGGATTTCCCATTCCCAAATCTTGATTGGATGGAGGAGGAGGCTGTGAGGAACAGGAAGGAGCCCCGGGACACTCAGGCAGGTGAGGAGGAAATCAGTGCCCCTTTCCGCCTCTCTCCTGCTCCATCTCCCAGCCCAGCACAGATCCCAGAACAAAAGACAATGTGCGCACCCTTTGTTTTCTTCCCAGAACAGGATTTCCCATTCCCAAATCTTGATTGGATGGAGGAGGAGGCTGAGAGGAACAGGAACGAGCCTTGGGATACCCAGGCAGGTGAGGAGGAAATCAGTGCCCTTTTCCCCCTCTCTCCTGCTCCATCTCCCAGCCCAGCACAGATCCCAGAACAAAAGACAATGTGCGCACCCTTTGTTTTCTTCCCAGAACAGGATTTCCCATTCCCAAACCTTGATTGGATGGAGGAGGAGGCTGAGAGGAACAGGAACGAGCCTTGGGATACCCAGGCAGGTGAGGAGGAAATCAGTGCCCTTTTCCCCCTCTCTCCTGCTCCATCTCCCAGCCCAGCACAGATCCCAGAACAAAAGACAATGTGCGCACCCTTTGTTTTCTTCCCAGAACAGGATTTCCCATTCCCAAACCTTGATTGGATGGAGGAGGAGGCTGAGAGGAACAGGAACGAGCCTTGGGATACCCAGGCAGGTGAGGAGGAAATCAGTGCCCTTTTCCCCCTCTCTCCTGCTCCATCTCCCAGACCAGCACAGACCCCGGCTGCAGGACAACCTTGGTGCCAAGACCGTCCTGCTGGGGATGCAGTGGGGGGATCTCCTTCCCCTTCCTTCTGGAATGGAGGCAAATCCCCTCTTCTCCTTGCCATTCCTTCCCCAGACAAAAAGCTGATGATGGAGACCAGGGAGGAAAAATCTCCTTGGCAGAACCAAATGGAAGAGGCTGTTTTGATTGACTCCACAGTGCAAAATTCTAATGGGGAGGAAAATCCCCAGAGATCCTGCAGGAAGAGGGGCTCCAAACACAGCCCAGGGTGCTCTGAGGAGGAAAGACTTACCCAGAGCCAGGAAGTTGGACAGAGCTTCAGCCTGTTCTTGGAGCTGATGGCCCAGGAGCAGCTTCATGATGGGGAGAAGCCCCACAAGTGCTTGGAGTGTGGGAAAAGCTTCAGGCAGAGCAGCGGCCTGATCTGTCACCAGATGATCCACACTGGGGAATGGCCCTATGAGTGTGGAGAATGTGGGAAGGGCTTCCCCTACAGATCCAACCTTGTGACCCACCAACGCATCCACACTGGGGAGAGGCCCTACAAGTGTCCTGAGTGTGGGAAGAGGTTTCAGACCAGCTCCAATCTCCTCCTGCACCAGCAGATTCACACGGATGAGAGGCCCTTCTGCTGCCCTGACTGTGGGAAGGGCTTCAAGCGCAGCTCCCTCCTCATGAGACACCGGCGCATCCACACTGGGGAGAGGTCCTATGAGTGTCCTGAGTGTGGGAAAAGCTTCGCCCAGAGCTCTAACTTGACCCGTCACCAAAGGAGGCACCGGTAAAGTAAGCTCTGCCAATGCCCCAATGCCCCAAGTGCAGGAGGAGCTTCGTGCACTGCTCCAGCTTCAACCCCCATGGAGGACCCATGTTAAGCAGAGCCCTGGTAATCCATGTTCCCCATGATCCAGGCTGGGAAAACACCTGTAACCTTTTCCTTCCCTTGCCAATGGACATGATGTGGCTCTGAAGAAACACATGAGGGTCAGGGCATGACCATGTCATGTCCTTATATTCTCTCCCACCTCAGGACATTGCCAGGGGCAGGAAAGGGACTCTCTCTCTCTCTCTCTCTCTCTCTCTCTCTCTCCTGAGAAGAAGGGTGTCCTTTCCAGGCAGTGGAAAATTGTGGCCGGGAAGAGACAGTCAGTTGTGTTGTAGTTTTCCCTTTATTTTATCCCTTCTGTTACCAGTATTATTTCTTTTCTTGTTTGTTCCTTATCTTGCTGCTGTTCCCAATAAATTGTTCTTATCCCAGCCTGGGATCTTTGCCTTTTGTTCTTTCCACAAGGGGTAGGAGGGCAGCGAGGGCAGCGTGGTTTTAGCGGGAGCAGGAAATTGGGGAATCCCATTCCTGAACTCCGGCGCCTGGAAAGCGAGCATCCCAGCTGGTCCCAGCCCTGGTGGCCATGGCAACAGCCTTGGGAGCGGGTCCCTGGCTGGGGCTGTGGGAACCTCTTCCCTCTGGTGCCCAGGGACAGCAGTGGAGGGAACGGCTGCAGCTGAGTCGGGGCAGGCTCAGGTTGGATGTCAGGAAAAGGTTTTTGCCCAGATGCTGCTGGGGCCTTGCCCAGGCTCCCCAGGGAAGGGTCCCAGCCACAGGGCTCTCTGAGCTGCAGCAGCGTTTGGACAGCGCTGCCAGGCCCAGGCTGGCATTGTTGGGGTGTCCTGTGCAGGGCCAGCAGTTGGACTGGAGGATCCTGATGGGTCCCTCCCAGCTCAGCCAATTCTGTGGTTCTGGGATCCCATGAGCCTGGGGATGGGGCTGCCAATGGTTGGCATGGCAACGGGCTGTGGCTGCAGGCCTGAGCTGGTGTCCATGGCAACCACCCCTGACATGGGGTCTCCATGGAGCTGCCATGGAAACTGACCATAACAACAGGGAGCTGGTGATAGTTGCCATGGAAACTGACCATAGCAACAGGGCCCTGGTGATGGTTGCCATGGAAACTGACCATAGCAACAGGGGCCTGATGATGGTTGCCTGCTAAGGATCAGATTTGTCACAGGCCCTCAGAGAGATTCCATGGAGACTTTCCAGGAGTCTCCAGGCTGTTCCAGAGCTGGAGTGTCACAGGCACAGACAGGGGGTCCATGGACACCTCCCAGGGCTTTCTGGGGATGGTAAAGAGCCATGTGGTCAGAGGCAGTCACAGCCATTCCACGGTGACATCCCAGAGCACCTTGGGCTGCAAAAGCACTGATCTGTCACAGGCACTCACGGGGGCTCCACAGTGACATCCCAGGAGTCCCCAGGCTGCCAAAGAGCCAGGATGTCCCAGACACTCAAAGGGGATCCTGTCATGGGCATAAAGGGGAACTTCAGGCAAAAGCTTTATTTCTTTATTGGAGAAACTCCTCCTGATACACGAGGTGCAGATATTACACCAAACAGCCACCATGGATCCTCAAACTCGTGCAGGGCCCCATGACTTCTAAAATTCCTTCTAAGAGAGGAGACTGGGAACGGCTGTATCCAATCCAAGCCCCAGTCTTTGTCAAAGGTGTAAAAGATTGGACATTGGAATTGAACTTAACCGCTATTTGTCCCACAGGATTAATCACAGAATACCCGAAAAATTTCTATAAATACAGCTCGGATTTTTTCTGATCATGATTAGACAGAATGGTTCATTTACACCACAGAGTAAATGAAAAAATATGAGTTATTGCTGCAGTCTTAGGTGGTCTGGATACAATCTTCCCCAAGAGTGTCTTGTGCCAATGGGTAGGAACCATGAGAGCACCAGCACACAGACACACACACAGACATACAGACACACAGATACACACACACACACACACACACACACACACACACACAGAGAAACACACAGAAACACACAGAAACACTGAAAGTGTCCAGAGGCCAAAGAGAAAGGATTGTCCAGGGTATAAATGGAGGGAAAGAGGGTGCAATGGAGAGCACCAGGGATCCAATGGTCTGAGGGCTCGGGGGTAGTACACTGGTAAGGGACCAGTAGGGAATGCCAGGGTAGATGGACAGGGTTACACACCAATGGAAAGGGAGAACTCACCAGAACATGAACATATAAGTGTAAAAGGGGTAGAGAAGGCCAATGGAGAGGACAGAATTGGGACAAATGAACATAGTGCTGCAGAACACCATGGGGAAGTCTCTTTTCTCACTCTGAGCTGTGAGGAGTGCCCAGAGCCTGTGGTGTGTCTTTCCAGGGCATTGCTACTGCCTTTTCCCTGGTAGGCTCAGAGGTTTGCACAGTTGTGCAGTGTCACAATGATCTCCTTGGTTCGGCAGCCCTGCTGTGGCTGCTGCGTAACAATGGACCTGTGGTACCATGAGGCTCCATAGTGTCACCATGGTCCCTTTGGTTCCACAAGGCCCTGCTGGGACATGATGGACCCTTGGTTCCATGAGGTGCCTGGCTTCCCACAGCCCCTCACAGACCTCTATGGCCTCTTATTGGAAAAAAGAGCTCCCAATATTACCAGTTAGATTGTGCCTGGGCCAGTCTGACCCTCGCTGCTGGGCCAAAGGCAGCAACTGCGGTGTATCACCCCAGAGATACCTTGGCTTACTGGTGGTTGCAGCTGGGCACTGAACAAGTCCAGGCTTGTTAGGAACCCTGTTTACCTCAGGAGGAATAGCTTCAGGCGATGGTGAAGAGAAAAAGGAGATGGATTCTGCTGGAGGGTTTAATGTCCAGAGGTTTATTCCATGGTTACAAAGGTCTGAACGTGAGCAACTGCTCCAACAGAACCCGGCCGCATGGTCTGATCACCCTTTTAAGCTCAGGGATAGGGGGAGGGGAGGTACAGGTGAGCCACCAACCAGGTGAGAGGGGCAGGGTCTCAGGGGAAGATGACACCCAGACAGGCCAATGACCCCCGGGCCTGAGGGGCATCCTTTGAACTTGACCAACCACACAACGCCTTGCTGGAATGTTAAGCCTGATTGACAGGACTCACTCAGCATGGGGGCAAGGAGGAAGGGAGAGAGGTATAGGCACACGTGGGGAAATGACCTGGAAGGCCAAAATGGGACTTTGCAGCACACCACAACAGCCTCTCAGAGTTCCCTATGGCCTCTCAGAGTTCCCCATGGCCCATCATGGCCACTCAAGGCCCTTCATGGTGCCTGATAACTGATGGCCCCTCACATCCCCTCATGGCCCCTCACAGCCCCTCTCAGCCTCAGGCCCGGGGTTCCACCCAAGGCAGGAGAACAGGTTGGGCCCTACTTGTTCTCCTTTCATTTCAGACCCTTCACAGCCACGAGTGCAGAAAGGCTGAAATGGAGCCTTTGCCCAGCGTTTCCCTCGGGGTTAACTGCGGGCTGAAGCTCTGTGCTGGCACTGGCCCCAGCGCCACCATCCCTGCAGCCGCCAGGCCTTTGCTGTCCCCCCGTGTCCGTTCCCTGTTCCTGAGTCCCGCCCGGCTCTGGCAGCAGCAGCAGCCGCAGCGCAGGGGCCGCCGGCCCGGCCCAGCCGGGGCTCCCGGCCAGGAGCAGCAGCAGCGCCGGCCCCTTCCCGCCTGCTCCTGCCTCGGCTCCCAAGGGCTTTTTCCAGCTCAATTCTGGAGCAGAGCAACCAGCACCCACACACAGCCCTGACTCCTCAGGGCCCGCCTGTGCTGCCCTGAGCCAGCCCTCAGAGAAAGAAAGGATCGGGTTCCAGCGCTGTTTTCAGCTCTGTTTGACTCACCCTGAGGTGACAGCAGGAGGCTGCTGCTGCCTTTGCCTTGGGAATTGGGGATCATGGCTGCTCTTGGCCCTCTTCTGCTTACCACTTGAATTTTATCCATAAAACTGCAAGTGCCTCTTTCAGCTGGTGCCACCCACGGTGCTTTCATGACAGTGAAGTCAGTATTTTTGTTGCAGGCATAAAGATCAGCAGATACTGGAATGCCCACCAGCCCCTGAGCAGTAAGGCAAGGGGAATTAAAGCCACACAGACAACATTTGCAGCATTCAAACACAGCCCTGTTGCTGAAGCTCTTGAAATAGAATATACTGACAGAGGCCACCACAGGAATTGACTCCATAGTGTGAAATTAAATTAAAAAATCCACCAGGAGAAGCAGAAACCAGAACTTCTCGACTTGCTTCATTGCTCCTTCCCAGCAGCAGGAAATGCAGATGCCCAGAGGTGTTTTGCACTGCTGCTGCCCCCAGTTTGAGCCCAGTCCCAGTGGGAACCTGAGCCCAGCCCAAGGAGCTCAGCGCACGCAGGGCCAGGCCCAGAGCCCCGGGCACGGCCGCCCATTGTGGGGCAGCAGCGCAGACGGAATGTCCTGCGGCCCAAACCTCCTGCTCCTGCCACACAGCGCCAGCCTTCTCCCCCTCCTCCTCCTCTCTCAGCACGGCACAAATTCCAGCCCAAAGGAGGCTTCCCCAGAGAGGGCTCCAGCTCCTGTTCCAGCCTGAGTTTCCCTGCAGAGGAACAGGGCATCTTTCAGGCACTTTCGCAAGCTCAGGCTTCTCCCTTCATGGCGAATCTGGGATGCAAATGGCCTTGCTAAGAAAGTCAAAGGCCAAAATGGATTACTAGTTAAATGGATTAGTAGTTATTAGATAAACATCACTCTTCTTCCAGGCAAGGTTCACCAAGTCATTCTCTGCACTTCTCCTTTTCAGATTCTTTTAGTCAGTTACTCTGGGAGGTCCAGCTTGGTCTGGTGCTTCTCATGAACTGATTGTGCTCTTGATTTATGCACCAAGCACCAGATATGGAATCATCTACACTGAACTCAGAAACAAACTCCCTCTGTCAGACCATTTTCACATTCCAGATCATTATCAAGATGTCCATAGACAGGTTGGAATGATTATCACACAACTCTCCACTTGTAGCTGCAGGCTCTGGAGATTCTTTCTCTGCATTCAGCCAGGTTTGTATTCCTTAACAATTCCTGGTACCACCTCGTGTTTTCTTAGCCTGGAACAGTAACAATGAAAACCTTACCCACAGCGCAACTCCCCAGTCCACCAGGAAAAGAAAGGACAAGTTTTCAAGTCCTCAAAACCTTTGTCCCGCTTTGCTGCAGGAGTCCTGCTGCATGCACAGTGTGGAAAGCCAAAAGAAGCTGCAGGTGGTGGCACATCTTGTGACAGGAGCTCGACCTTGTTCTCCAGGAAATGTTTTTGAAAAGAGCAAACAGGATTACAGAGAAGATTCCTGGAAAACTGAACCAGCTTTTCAGAAGTGAAATGAAAATGGAAAGAAATCATCTGAAATGTTTTCCTCTATTTATTTCTATGCTCCCCTTTTCCATCTTGCACTACTTCTCTATGCCATGAATTCCAAATGCATCTCACCTCTAAGATCGATGACTTAGTGAGTTTTAGACACTGTAAAATGAGCTGCACAGGTTGCATTTTCCTGTTTTTGTTGGAAAGCAGTGCTGGAGCCATCAGTGCAGTGCTTGGGTCAGGCACGAATCCTGCAGGCAGGGAATGTGCCCCAGCAGTGTGTGACCCTCAGCAGGGACAATGCTCAGCAATCCTGCAGGCAGGGAATGTGCCCTGGCAGTGTGTGACCCTCAGCAGGGACAATGCTCGGCAATCCTGCAGGCAGGGAATGTGCCCTGGCAGTGTGTGACCCTCAGCAGGGACAATGCTCAGCAATGCTGCAGGCAGGGAATGTGCCCCAGCAGTGTGTGACCCGCAGCAGGGACAATGCTCAGCAATCCTGCAGGCAGGGAATGTGCCCTGGCAGTGTGTGACCCTCAGCAGGGACAATGCTCAGCAATGCTGCAGGCAGGGAATGTGCCCCAGCAGTGTGTGACCCTCAGCAGGGACAATGCTCAGCAATGCTGCAGGCAGGGAATGTGCCCCGGCAGTGTGTGACCCTCAGCAGGGACAATGCTCAGCAATCCTGCAGGCAGGGAATGTGCCCCGGCAGTGTGTGACCCTCAGCAGGGACAATGCTCAGCAGCGTTGCTGTGCTCGGTCTCCATGGAACCATGCCAGGAGCAGCTGCTGAGCTCAGAAGCCATCGCAGCCCCCGTCCTGCTGCAGAGCCCCTTGGCAGGGTGGGCTCCTGCCCTGGCTCTGTGTGCCAGGAGCCGGCAGCGCTGGGTGCAGGGAGCCCAGGGAGGGCACAGAAACGCTGGGTGAGAAATGCTGGGGCACAGAAAGATGGGCGAGTGCAGCCGGCCAGGGCAGAGGAGCAGCACGCACAGGGGGCACAGCCTGCAGGACAGATGGCCAAGGGGAGAAAACAACAAACTTCTCAGGAGGGTGGAGAACAAACTTTTAGTTGCAAACTTCCGAGAATGAGGTACTTGGGAAATCTTAAACAACATGGAATTACAGTAAATCACTTGACAAAGCACTGATTGAGCACATTCTAACCTGTCCAACTTCAAGTCATGCAGATTTTGAGAAGAGGAATCAGGGCCTTGGACCCAGTGCCATCCCAGCTGCTGAGGTCTGGGGCTGTGGGATGTGTCAGTGTCACACCCGTGTCACAGCCTGACCTGCTCTGGTCCCTCTCCCAGGTGGGGTTTTCAGGGTGCCAGGGGCTTGGCAGCCACTTTGGGGCTGCACCAGAGGCTGCAGTGGCTGGGGTGGGGCAGTGGCCACCCCACCTATGCAGAACTCTCCCTGCCCCCAAACACACACTGGAGATGTCTGGGGCCGTTCATCATTTCTCTGGTCTCCAGCACCGTGGCAATGGACTCTGGCCACTGCTCTGAGCTCGTGCCCAAAGCAACCACCCCTGGAATGGGGCTCAGTTGGGAAGGATGAAAGTTTGACAAGAAAGTCTCACAGATATGTGTGCTTGGCAGAAAGATTTTTGAATGTAAAATCTTAAGAAGGAATGGAAATGAAAGCAAGTTTTGATATAGAAGAAAAGACTTGGTGAGCCAATTCTTACTGGAGAGCTAAGAAAGCAAAGGGTATGTGTCCTGGTTTAGGACAAATTAGGGGAAATCTCCAAAAGGGAGCCCCCCAAAACAAAACAAACCTCCAACCACCCCTCCCCCAACACCGGGTTCGGGAAGGAATTTCTCGGAGGAGCAAAGTGGAAAACAAAACCTATTTATTTACAAGTAACAAAAGAACACTCCCCAACACAAGAAAAGGAAAGAAACAGACTTTGTGTATGGTGAGGGCGTCAAGCTTCTCTTGCAAGCTCCAGGTGTCCTGGACGTCTCAGGTCAGGTCCGGAACCGGTCCAGTATCTTCAGGGGAGGGTAAGAAAGAGGGAACAAAAGAAAAGGAAAAAAACAGCGCAAAAAGCAGAAAGCAAGCAAGCAAAGCGGCTAGCCAAGCCAAGCAGCAAAAAGCCAAAAGCCAAAAAGGCCTGGTCAAACACTCCCCCCCCTCTCTTCCCCGCCCCGCCGCAGCAAGACGGCCGGGGGGGGGGGAAGAGAGAAAAGGCACAGCTGCCAGACACAACACACGATATTGGGATAAAGGCTGTCAATCCACGACACTCCACCCCTTATCCCATATCGTGAATATACAATAAAAACTTTCATTTCACTTACTCACACCTTTGACACTTACGCATTCCTCTCATCTTACTTGCTCAGACCTTTGACACTTACAGTTTCCTTCTGTCTCACATTCAACAAACAATGACATTCATATATGAGTCTCATCCCACAATCAGGTCTCCCTGAGGTACACACCGTGTTGTTCCATCTTTCTGCATTATCCACCATGTATAACCTGGTCCTTGAGCAAAGACAATCCCACGGATGGGTTTGTCTGTACTCGAGGCAGGGTTGATCCATACTGTCTTTCCCAACAAACCTCTGACATGGGCCACTGGGGCTTTATCCCCATCTACTATATTAAGGAGCTCAGACTGAGCAGGACCTGCTCGGTTGGTGGAACCTCGAGTGTTAACTAACCAGGTAGCCTTTGCTAAATGCTGCTCCCAGTTTTTTAAAGACCCCCCACCTAATGCTTTTAAGGTGGTTTTTAACAATCCATTATACCTTTCCACCTTCCCTGCAGCTGGTGCATGATAGGGGATATGGTATATCCACTCGATGCCATGTTCCCTAGCCCAAGTATTAATAAGATTGTTTTTAAAATGAGTCCCATTATCCGACTCAATTCTCTCGGGAGTACCGTGCCTCCAAAGGACCTGCTTTTCAAGGCCCAAGATAGTGTTACGGGCTGTGGCATGAGACACAGGGTAGGTTTCCAACCATCCCGTGGTGGCTTCTACCATGGTTAGTACATAGCGCTTGCCCTGGCGGGTCTGAGGCAGTGTGATGTAATCAATCTGCCAGGCCTCCCCGTATTTGTACTTAGACCACCGCCCCCCATACCAGAGGGGCTTCACCCGCTTGGCCTGCTTAATGGCAGCACACGTCTCACAGTCACGAATAACCTGAGAGATACTGTCCATGGTTAGATCCACCCCTCGGTCTCGTGCCCACTTATAGGTGGCATCTCTACCCTGGTGGCCTGAGGCATCATGGGCCCATCGTGCTAAGAATAACTCTCCCTTATGCTCCCAGTCGAGATCTATCTTCAACTCCCCTATCTTTGCAGCCTGATGTACTTGCTGGTTGTTTTGCTGCTCTTCATTAGCTCTACTTCTGGGGACATGGGCATCTACATGGCGAACCTTCACAGGTAACTTCTCTAACCGAGTAGCGATATCTTTCCACTCTTCCGCAGCCCAAATTGGTTTTCCTCTTCGCTGCCAGTTCGCCTCTTTCCATCTCTTCAGCCATCCCCATAGAGCGTTGGCTGCCATCCAAGAATCGGTATACAAATAGAGCCTTGGCCACTTCTCTCTCTCTGCAATACCTAGGGCCAGTTGAATAGCTTTGATTTCAGCAAATTGACTGGATTCGCCTTCTCCTTCAGTAGCCTCTGCAACCCGTCGAGTGGGACTCCATACAGCTGCTTTCCACCTCCGTTTCATCCCTATGACGCGACAAGAACCATCGGTGAATAGAGCGTAACGCGTTTCTTCTGCTGGTAACTGATTGTATGGCGGAGCTTCCTCAACCCGGGTCACTGGCTCTTGTTCCTCATCCGCGACACTAAAGCTTTCACCTTCGGGCCAATTTGTAATTATTTCCAGGATCCCAGGGTGATTTAACTTCCCAATTCGAGCGTGCTGCGTAATGAGGGCAATCCACTTACTCCAAGTAGCATTGGTGGCATGGTGGGTAGAGGGAACCTTTCCTCTGAACATCCATCCCAGCACCGGTAGTCGGGGTGCCAGAAGGAGTTGTGCCTCTGTACCAATCACCTCCGAGGCGGCTTGGACTCCTTCATAGGCGGCCAAGATTTCCTTTTCTGTTGGGGTATAGTTATCTTCAGACCCCCTGTAGCTCCGACTCCAAAATCCCAATGGTCGGCCTCGGGTCTCGCCAGGCACCTTCTGCCAAAGGCTCCAGGACAGACCATGGCTCCCGGCTGCAGAGTAGAGCACGTTCTTCACATCTGGTCCCGTCCTGACTGGACCAAGGGCTACAGCATGAGCGATCTCCTGCTTGATTTGGATGAAAGCTTGCTGCTGCTCAGGGCCCCAATGGAAGTTGTTCTTCTTGCGGGTAACCAGATAAAGGGGTCTCACAATCTGACTATACTCAGGGATGTGCATCCTCCAGAAACCTATAGCACCTAAGAAAGCTTGTGTTTCCTTCTTATCAGTTGGTGGGGACATAGCAGTGATTTTGTTAATAACATCTGCAGGAATCTGACGCCGTCCATCTTGCCACTTCACTCCCAAAAACTGAATTTCTCGGGCAGGTCCCTTGACTTTGCTCTTCTTAATGGCAAATCCGGCTTCCAAGAGAATATGAATTATCTTCTCTCCTTTCTCGAACACTTCTATTGCCGTGTTCCCCCAAACAATGATATCATCAATATATTGTAAATGTTCTGGAGCCTCACCCTCTTCTAGTGCAGCCTGGATCAGTCCATGACAGATGGTAGGACTGTGTTTCCACCCCTGGGGCAGTCGGTTCCAGGTATACTGCACTCCCCTCCATGTAAAAGCAAACTGGGGCCTGCATTCTGCTGCCAGAGGTATGGAGAAAAATGCGTTAGCTATATCAATGGTCGCGTACCACTTTGCTGCCTTGGACTCCAGCTCGTACTGCAGTTCCAGTATGTCCGGTACAGCCGCACTCAGTGGTGGAGTCACTTCATTCAAGGCACGATAGTCCACAGTCAGTCTCCATTCTCCGTCAGATTTTCGCACGGGCCAGATAGGGCTGTTGAAGGGTGAGTGGGTTTTACTGACCACCCCTTGGCTCTCCAGCTCTCGGATCATTTTGTGGATGGGGATCACGGCATCTCGATTCGTCCGGTACTGCCTGCGGTGCACTGTTGAGGTGGCAATTGGCACTCGTTGTTCCTCTACCTTCAAGAGTCCTACTGCAGATGGGTTCTCTGATAGTCCAGACAAGGTATTCAATTGTTTAATACCCTCTATCTCCACTGCAGCTATTCCAAAAGCCCACCTGAATCCCTTAGGATCTTTGTAATAGCCATTCCGGAGGAAGTCTATGCCCAAAATACACGGAGCCTCTGGACCAGTCACAATCGGATGTTCCTGCCACTCCTTCCCAGTCAAGCTCACCTCAGCTTCCAACAAAGTCAACTGTTGTGATCCCCCTGTCACTCCAGCAATGGAAACAGGTTCTGTCCCCACGTGTTCCGATGGCATTAAGGTACACTGTGATCCGGTGTCAACCAATGCTTCATAGTCTTGTGGCTCTGATGTGCCAGGCCATCTGATCCACACCTTCCAGAAAACCCGGTTCTCCCGTGCCTCTTCCTGGCTGGAGGCAGGGCCCCTCTAAGCCAGATTGTCCTTCTTTCCTTGGGCATATGCCTTAGAAGTTCCTTCAAGGGGATCGGACATGTCATTGTCATCAGCATACTTAACATCTCGGCTACGAGCGACCGGAGCTGCTATCCTTTTGGTGATACTTTCTCTTTTCTTCAAATCATGCACCCGTTGTGCCAAAGCAGCGGTGGGTTTTCTGTCCCATCTCCTCATGTCTTCTCCAGACTCACGCAGAAAAGCCCATAACTCAGCCCGTGGGATGTACCTTCTCTCCCCATCAAAGGAGCGCCAGCGTTGGACACCAGGGCCTCTAATTTGTACAGCTGAGATTTGAATAAGGTCCTCCTTAATCTCTTCCCGGAGTTTCTTATGATTCTCCTCTATTTTGTCCTCTAGTTTCTGCAGTCGGGTTTCCACTGCTGCAATTCTGGCATGAGTTGGGCCATGCACAGCATCTGCATACGCTCGAAGCTTCTTTGCCATATCGAGCACAGTCTCATATGTATCATCCCGCTTCATTATTGCTAGGGCAGAAGCGTATTCAGGTGGCCCAAGTCGCACAAGTTTCCTCCACATTACAGGTGTGCATGGTACCAGGTCCGGATTCCTAGTTGTTGTATCATCTGAGAAAATGAGCTCTGCCACCGCCATCTCTCTCAGGCGTTGGATCCCCTGTTCTATGGTCTTCCACCGTGTCTGCTGCATATAGAGATCATCCGTACACAGGTATCGTTCTGCTACGCTTCTTAGGACCCGTTCCCAGAGGCTGTGAGGGTTAGCCCCCCTCATCATACCTTGATCAATGACAGGATCATGTGACAGGGATCCCAAATGCCTCGCTTCAGTACCATCCAAAATCGTAACCTCCCCTGCAGCATCCCAAAGGCGGACTAACCAACTAATTATAGATTCGTCAGGTTGTCGTCTGTAATCCTTTCTTAGGCCTCTGAGGTCCTTCAGGGAAAAGGAGTCAATATTAGCTCCAGATTCTGTGCCCCTTGATGTGGCCTCTGATTTTGGTGAGGGTCCTTCTCCTGCATCATCATCATCATCCTCCACCTTTCGATCAGTCTTGCCTTTACACTTTCCACCTCTTGTATTAGCTGCAACAGCCATGGTTTGGGGCCTATTGTCTGATTCAGCTGCTAGCCTGGAGCCTGGGATGTTAGCTGCAGCCTGGGTCACTGGGATAGTAACTAACTTATCTCCCTGTTCCCTTTCTGCTATCTGCTGCTCCACAGTATCTAGCAGAGTATGGTAAACAAACGCCAAGGCCCAGCTCACTGCAGTAACCCTTTCCTCCTTAGTATTACCATGGCACTTCTCCCTCAAATACTTTGCCACCTTGACTGGATCCTGAATTTGATCAGATGGAAAGTCCCAATCTATAGGATCGGAAAATTCCTTTAAAGTCTGGCCCATGTCCTCCCATTTCCCACTCCAGTCAAGATTTTTCCTGCTTTGTTTTACTCCTAAGTCAGGAGTGTCTCTAACCCCTCTAGAAATCTCAGTCTTCATTTTATACACACTCCAGACAGTATAGAAAAGGCTTAATAAATTAAATGCCAGAAAGATGGTTTCTTTCAAACTCAGGGGAAATTCAGTATTTTCTAATAGAGATGTCAACAATTTGGAGGACAAGAAGGAGGACAAAGGCTGAAAAGCCCCTCCCCATTCTTCTCCCCAAACAAACTGAGTAAACAACCATAACAGCAACCCATACATTCCTGAAATAAAGTCCAGCATTTTTAACCGACACATCATCACACATAAGACCAGCACAATGACTATTCTGGTTAGTGCCCCCCGCTTACAAAAGCTACTTATTAGGGACAACATCAGAGCTATTTTTGGGTAAGGAAATAACCCCAGGGACCACAAAAGTATTAAAACTTCAAAAACCCCTAGGGACCAGAAATACCGGCAAGCTTCCACTCCAAATGACATTATGAATCACCAATATGCCCACCAAAATAGCCAAAACCAAAATATTATTGTTATAGGTTTTTTTCCACTGGTTTTTTTTTTTTTGGCCTCCTTTTCCCGGCCAACGCACCAAAAAGTATATTGTCCTGGTTTAGGACAAATTAGGGGAAATCTCCAAAAGGGAGCCCCCCAAAACAAAACAAACCTCCAACCACCCCTCCCCCAACACCGGGTTCGGGAAGGAATTTCTCGGAGGAGCAAAGTGGAAAACAAAACCTATTTATTTACAAGTAACAAAAGAACACTCCCCAACACAAGAAAAGGAAAGAAACAGACTTTGTGTATGGTGAGGGCGTCAAGCTTCTCTTGCAAGCTCCAGGTGTCCTGGACGTCTCAGGTCAGGTCCGGAACCGGTCCAGTATCTTCAGGGGAGGGTAAGAAAGAGGGAACAAAAGAAAAGGAAAAAAACAGCGCAAAAAGCAGAAAGCAAGCAAGCAAAGCGGCTAGCCAAGCCAAGCAGCAAAAAGCCAAAAGCCAAAAAGGCCTGGTCAAACACTCCCCCCCTCTCTTCCCCGCCCCGCCGCAGCAAGACGGCCGGGGGGGGGGAAGAGAGAAAAGGCACAGCTGCCAGACACAACACACGATATTGGGATAAAGGCTGTCAACCCACGACAGTATGTTAGTTAGAAGGGGTTTTTATGGGTTAGAGCAAAGGATAAACCCACGTCAAATAAGAAGATGTTTTTACCAAGCAGAAAGATAGCACTGGCAAACAAGACTGCTGATGTTGCAAGTAGAAAAAAGGTCTCAGAATTTTCCACTGCAAGAAAACTGAAAACCAACTTCTAGCTTGTTAATCTAAACCAGCTTGACTGTAATGTAGTAACTTTAATGATTGAAGAATAGTAACATGAATATGGTAATTATAATAGTTATGATAGGCTATAGGTAAAAGTTAAACTATAGACTAGGTCTTCTGTATTAGGATGCTCAGCAAGGAAGTATATAATGCATTTGTAACCTAAACGAAAGGGTTTTCAGGCTTGCCTGCAGCTGGAGCTGCCAGCTGTAGGCACAGGCTCTGTCACCCACGACCCTGGACTGCTGTAACATCTTGGACACAACAAACTTCATTTTTGAGAGCCACCTGGAGTCCCGCATCTCTCATTCCAGCTCTTACTCTATGGAAACTCATGGAACCATGGGTCAGTTGGGACAATGCAGGTCCATGGACACCATGGTGACACAATGGAAACTCATGGAACCAAGGGGCCATTGTGACACTGTGGTGCCTCATGGAATCAAAGAGACCATTGTGAAACTTGGGGGCTCCAAGCAACCAAGGGTCCATGGTGACCTTGTGCAGCCTGTAGTTTCACAGAGGAGCCGCTGTGACACAGTGAGGGTGCACGGAGCTGAGGGACCATGGTGACACATCAGGGCTTTGTGTAACCACAGATCCATTGTGACACTGCAGGCCCTCATGGAAACAAGGAGACCATTGTGACACTGTGGGGTCCCACGAAACCAAGGGAACATGGAAAAGGTCTGGCTGGCTGGGCCTCCTGGGGACCACCTGACAGGTCCAGGTGACCTTGGCATGTTGAGGGCTGCTTCTCATCTGCTTCTGGAGTACTGGGGCTCTGGGCTTTCCTTCCTATGGGAGAGAACTGTCCTTCTCCTCCAGGGGCCCATGGCCAAAACTGGGATTCCTCCTCCAAATTCCCTTACATGCAAAGATTGTTCCCAGATGAAATCTGCCAGGACAGACGGACCTGGCTGCCTTGGCCGACCAGGGGCCACCTCTCATCTGCCTCTGAAACACTGGGACCATGTGCTTTTCTTTCTTATGAGAAAAAACCACCCATCTCAACCAGGCACTCATGGCCAAAATTGGGCATCTGCCTCCAGAATTCCCTATATCCAAGGACAGCTCCCAGACAAAAGCTGCCAGGACTGACAAGTCTGGCTGGCCTTGGCTTCTGGAGGGCTGGCACTCATCTGCCCCTGAAACACTGGGGCTCCGTGCCTTTCTTCTTAATAAAAATAGCTTTTCTTCCTATCCAGGTGCCTACCGCCAAAACTGAGATTGTACCTCCAAAATGTCCTATGACCAAGGACCTCCCCCAGACGAAAGGTGTCAGGATAGACAAGTTTGGCTCTCTTGGCCCATGGGGGGGCCACCTCTCATCTTCTTCCAAAACACTTGGACTTTGGTGCCCATGGTCAAAATTGAGATTCCACCTCCCAAATTCTGTATGTCCAAGGATTCCTCTGTGAAAAAAGCTGTCAGGACAAACAGGTCTGACTGGCTTGGCCTCTCAAGAGCCTTCTCTCTCTGCTTCTGCCCCGAAAACACTTGGGCTCTCTGCTTTCCTTCCTTTGGAAGAGACATCCTTCTTATCAATGCAGAAATGGCCAAAACTGGGACTCCACATGAATAAACCCATATATCCAAGGGCTGATTTCAGACAAAAGCTGCCAGGACAGAGAGGTATGGCTGCCCTTGGCCTCTGGTGACTGCCCCTCATCTGCCCCTGGAACACTGGGGCTATTTCCTTCCTATTGAGACCATGGTGACACCATAGGGCCCATGGAACCGAGGGAACATGGAACAGGTCTGGCTGATTTGGCCTCCCAGGGGCCACCTGGCAGGTCTGGCTGATCTTGGAATGTCAAGGGCTGCCTCTCATCTGCACATGAACCCCTGAAGCTCCTTGCTTTCCTTCCTATGGAAAAGAATTGTCTCTTTCCAAGCTGGGGTTTGGAGGCCTCAAGAACATAACTCATACATGGAGGCTGATGTGCCTGGGCTCAGCTGTGAAGAGACTGAGGACAGAATAAGAGTGGCCTGGAAGGGCTTGAAGGGTTGATTCAGAAATGGTGGAGCTTTTTCTCCATAGTGAGAAATAGCCAGAGAGAGAAATGATACCACAAATGCAGCTGAGGATGCCCAGACTGGAGAGGAGAGGACTTTCCTTTCCAGGGCAGGGCTGTGGTGCAACATGTACCCCAGAAGGAGCCTGGGTCAGCCCCAGGCTCTGTGTGGGCAGGCAGAGGCAGGCAGGAGGCAGAGCTGTCAGCAAAGGAAGGGCCCAGCCAGGTGGGGCAGCCGGGGGATGCCGACAGCCTGCAGGGACAGAGGCGCAGGGCAGGGACACCGTGGGACAGCCTGGGCTGCACAGGGCACAGGGATGGGCAGCAGCTGCAAGACAGCCCTGCCAGAGCCAACTTGGGCAGCACTTTGGCCATGGCTGCTGGGCCTGGGCCTGAGGCAGGAGCAGGAGACAAGTGACCCTTGCAGGGCTGGGGCCTCATTGCCTCCTTGTCCCTGCTCAGCAGCCTGGCAGGGGCCGCCCCATGCTCCTGCCCTTGCCATTGCACATCCCCACATGCCAGTGCCCATCCTGGGAAGAGCCCTGAGCAAGGAGGGAGGGACAGGATCTGCCTGGCCGTGGGCTGGGGCTCAGGCCTTGGCCCTTTGCATTCCTCAAACACATCCAGCTTTGCTCAGCACCAGAGACCCCTTTGCCTTGTTTGTCCCCAGCTGTCATCACTGCCTCCAGTGTTCTACTCTACCGGGAACCTGGGGACTCTTTCTCAGAGGGACTTATTAAACTTTTAGAAACTTTGGAGTTTGAATTTGAGTTGGAGTTCTTGAGAAGTTTTCGGAACACTCTCTCAGGGACTGGTTCTGATGTAAACAACACCAAATCCCCAAGAGGCTCATTAAAGTCCTTGTGCCATGTCTGTGCTGCTGAGCTTTAAAGGAACAGCTCTTCCCAGGACCAGCTCCTCTCCCAGCTCAGCAGGGCTGAGGGCTCTGCCTGCAGGCACTGAGGGGACAGGAGCCAGGCAGAGACAGGCTGAAGGCAATCAGGATTAGGAAGACATTGAGCTGAGACTTCACTTGGGGAAACATCTTCACAGCCCTGTGCATGGTGAGTCTGTGGGTGCAGGGCAATGTCCCCTGTGCTCCTGGAGGGATCTCCTGAAGCCAGCACAACCCACAGCCTGGGGGATGTGTCAGGAGGACTCTCCCAGTTTCTCTGTGGCAGAGGAGGAGGAGGAGGAGGACGAGGACGAGGACGAGGAGGACGAGGGCAAGGAGGAGGAGGAGGAAGAGGAGGAGGAAGAGGAGGAGAAAGAGGAGGAAGAGGAAGAGGGGGGGAGGATGTGCTGCAGAGCGGGGCTGCCCTGGGCACCATCAGAGGGACAGGGCAGGACGACTCCTGCTGCCAGGAACAGCTGCAGGGGATGAAGCTGGGACTGCAGCCAGGGCTGCTCAGAGCTCCAGCACATGCCCAGCTCTTTTCTGAGGGGACTTTTCATAAGCTCCTTCAGGGCAGGGGTTTCCTGCTTGGGTCTCTGCTTTCCTGAATCTGTGCTCCCACTTTTCCCTGGCTCAGCTTGGTGGCAATGGAAACTCAGCTGTGCAGGGCAGAGCAGGGGCTGAGACTCTTAAACCATCACCCTGAGGATTCCTGGGCACCTCACCAAGTGCCTGCACCTGCCCAGCCTCCAGATCCATGCAGCATCACCTTTCCATGGTGCCCAGGCTGGGGGAGCTTTTCTTTAATCCCTGCAGGGCCCAGCAGCTGCAGGGCAGGGCTGGCCCAGGGGCTGGGCTGGGCTCGGGCAGCTCTGGCAGGGAAGGAGCCCGGGGCCACAGGAGCAGCTCCCTGCTGCTGCCTGGCAGGGGCTGGGCTGGGCTGGCCAGGGAAAGGCTTTTCCTCAGACCCAGCTCTCTCTCTCTCCTTTCCTTGCCCAGGTGCTGCTGGCATTGCTGAGGGGCTCTCTGCAATGGCAGTTCCAGCTGCAGGGCCAGGCCCAGCCCTTGGGCTCCTGCTGGTCAGGCTGAGCACAGCAATGGGGTGTCCCAGCTCCCTGTGTCCGGGCAGCTCTGGGCAGGGCAGCCTGGGAGGCAGGCAATGAGCCCACTCTCCTGACTCTGGGAAAGGCAGGAGCCACTTTGTGTGCCAGGGATCCCTCTGCTCTCAACAGTGTCTCCTGGCTGTCCAGGGTAACACGGGAGTGGATTTCAGAAAGGTGCAAGTCCAGGGCAGCTGGAACAGGAGAGAGGGACAGAGCAGCTCTTCTCAGTCTGCACTAAGCCTCAGAAAATCTTCGTGCCGTGCTGGACTCTCTTTTCTCCACAGGCACAACAGAATCTCTTGTTCTGCCTTCTGTGATCCCCATCCCTTCACCCAGGGAGTTCTGCAGCCTTACTGGAAGATTCTTTATCCAGGCCTGAACACCAGGACTGGGCCCTGCCCTCACTGTTGCCCTGCACTGACTGGGGGTCAGGACTGACTCCCAGGTGTCCTGCAGGCCAAGGTCCAGCTGCTCACACAGCATTGGCCAGCAGCAATCAGGGCTCCAGCAACAAAGGTGAAGGAAGGTCCCTGAGACATGGACAGGGGGAGGTATTTAGTGGAAGGAAAGAGTAAACGAGAAAGGGCTTTGAATTTTCTGTGAGAAATTTCCCCTCCACTGCCCTGTCTTTCCTCCTTCTGTAGGTTGAAATGTGCAGACACAGCAAATGTCCAACAGCAGCTCCATCAGGCACTTCCTCCTGCTGGCATTGGCAGACACGCGGCAGCTGCAGCTCCTGCACTTCTGCCTCTTGCTGGGCATCTCCCTGGCTGCCCTCCTGGGCAATGGCCTCATCTTCAGCGCCGTAGCCTGCAGTCACCACCTGCACACACCCATGTTCTTCTTCCTGCTCAACCTGGCCCTCACTGACTTGGGCATGATCTACACCACTGTCCCTAAAGCCATGCACAATTCCCTCTGGGACCCCAGGGACATCTTCTACTCAGGAAGTGCTGCACAGCTCTTTTTTTGTGTGTTTTTCATGTCATCAGATCTTTCTCTCCTGACCGTCATGTGCTACGACCGCTACGTGTCCATCTGCAAACCCCTGCACTACGGGACCCTGCTGGGCAGCAGAGCTTGTGCCCACATGGCAGCAGCTGCCTGGGCCAGTGCCTTTCTCACTGCTCTCATGCACACGACCAATACATTTTCCCTGCTCCTGTGCCATGGCAATGCCCTGGGCCAGTTCTTCTGTGAAATCCCACAGATCCTCAAGTTCTCCTGCTCCAAATCCTATCTCAGGGAACTTGGGCTCATTGTGGTTGGTGCATCCTTAGGTTTTGATTGTTTTGTGTTCATTGTTTTCTCCTATGTGCAGATCTTCAGGGCTGTGCTGAGGATCCCCTCTGAGCAGGGATGGCACAAAGCCTTTTCCACCTGCCTCCCTCACCTGGCTGTTGTCTCCCTGTTTATCAGCACTGGCATTTTAGCCTACCTGAAACCCTCCTCTATCTCCTCCCCATCCCTGGATCTGGCCCTGTCAGTTCTGTACTCGGTGGGGCCTCCAGCCCTGAACCCTCTCATCTACAGCCTGAGGAACAAGGAGCTCAAGGCTGCAGTGTGCAGAATGATGACTGGAACACTTCAGAAGCATTAAACTGGTTGCCAGTTTCTGCAAATCACTTGTAATAAAACTAATCTTTCATAGATCTATTGGCTTGGTTACTTTTTCCTGTTCCATTTTTTTAACATTCTCCCTGAAGCAAGGCTACTCTTTGTGCCAATTACAACTTTGCTGTGGCCTCAGACTTTGTCAATGGGGAGGAGTGCTCTCAGTGGCTGTAAATGAACTAAAGGATCTCCCAGGAAAGTTTTCTGCAGAGATGCCCGTTTGTTCCTTCTCTGGAGCTGCAGCAGCAATGTCTGTGTGCAGAGCTGGGGGCAGATCAGTTCTGGCCCAGCAGCTGTGCCCAGCAGCAGCAGAACTTGGTGTTGTCAGTGCTGCTGACATGGCCCTGCCCCGCTGCCCTGGTGGCCCTGGTGTTGCTGCAGGGCCTGAGTGCTCTCAGGGCCGGGCACAGCCCTGGGGGTGGCAGTGCTGGGGCTGCCGCAGGGACAGGCCATGGGCACTGCTGGGGCAGCACTGACGCCTCAGCCCAGGGCCTGGGGGCTCCAGGCTCCTTGCCCAGGCTCTCTCAAGAACACACCCAGGCCAATGCTCAGCACAGAAAAGCCCCGTGAGCAGCCCCAGGCTGGCCGTGGGCAGGCTGGGGGCAAACAGCATGGCTGGGGCTCTGCAAGGGCCCTGGGGGAGATTGGAAGGAGCAGCAGAGCAGGGGCTGATCCATCCCCAGTGCGCTGGACAGCCCAGGGCAGCGTCCCAGAGTGTCCTCATGGAGCTGCCAACAACATCCCCCCTCTGCAGCCCTGGCCTCTCCCCCAGCTCACACAGGTGCCCCATCCTTGCAGACACAGACACGGCAGCACTGGCTCAGCAGCCCCTGTTTGCATTGCACACAGCAGGCAGGAGCACCCCCATGCTGTTGGTGTGGGGACATGAACCTGAGGGAGCACAAATGCCATCAGCCCCTGTGGCCAGCAAGGGCTGGGGGACACCAGGGAAACCACTCAGCTTTGTCCTGGCCTCTGCAGTCAGCCAGAAAGTTTGTTCCCATCAGCTGGGAGTTTCCTGTCCCACTGCAGATGCTGTTGCTCAGAGCCAGGGCTGCCTGGCAGCCACCCCCAAACTGCCCTCAGCATTTCCTTGGCTTCACCTTTGCTTTCTTTACATTTCCCTTTTACGAATTTCTTCTTCTTACCTACCCCTGTTCCCTCCCCTGCAAACAGCCCATCCCTGGTTGCTCTTTCCTCTCCGGCCCCACTCCCCATTGCAGTTCCTGACTTGGCACCATGGGAACGTCCCTTGGGCAGCAGGATCATCCTGCAAGTGCTGCAGGAATTGTCTGCAGGCTCCTGCAGTGCCTGGTGCTGCTCCCTTGCCAGAGGCACCCCAGGCCAGGGGGACACATCTGGGCTGCTGTGTCTGGCTCTGGGGCTCCCTGTTCTGGGCAGTGAGGAGGAGCTGCAGAGGCTCTGCAGGACTGACAGGATGGGCTTTGGGGCTGGCAGGAGAAGCTGAGGGACCTGGGCTGCTGGAGCTGCTGAAGAGGAGGCCCAGGGCTCCTCCTGCAACTGCTCCAAGGGTGGTTTCAGAGAATCCCAGAATCAGCAAGGTTGGAAAAGTCCTTGGAGATCATCAAGTCCAACCTGTTCCCTGACACTTTCTTGTCTCCCCTGTGCCTCCTCTTCTCCAGGATAAACAACCCCAGCTCCCTCAGCCACTCCTCACACGACTTGTGTTCCAGACCCCTCATCAGCCTTGCTGCCCTTCTCTGGACATGCTCCAGTCCCTCCATGTCCTTCCTAATTAGGGGGGCCCAGAACTGCAAACAGCACTTGAGGCACTGTGCAAGCAGTGCTGAGCACAGGGGAACAATTCCTGCCCGGCTCCTGCTGGCCACACCATTCCTGATCCAGGCCAGGAGCCATTGGCCTTCTTGGCTACCCGGGCACACTGCTGGCTCATGTCCAGCCTGCTGTCCATCAGTCTCTGCAGGTCCCTTTCTGCCTGGCTGCTCTCCAGCCACTCTGTCCCCAGCCTGTAGTGCTGCAGGGGTTGTTGTGGCCAAAGTGCAGGACCTGGCACTTGGACTTGTTAAATCTCACATTGTTGGATTTGGCCCCTGCATCTATCCTGTCCAGGAGCCGTGCTCCCAGCATGAGCTCAGTTGCTGCCCCTGTGTGCTTCCAGTTTTCTTGTTACTCCCACGATGATCCTGGTCACTTCCTCTCACTCCTGGCAGGATCCATCTTCTTCCCAGTATGAGCCCAGGCACTCCCAGTCATTCCCCGTTACAATGCAATTTGTCCCCAATATGGTCCCAGTTGCTCCCACTTTCATCCATTGTGTTCTACCAGTTCTACCAGTTGCCCCTAGTATAGTCCCAGTACCTCCCATTATGATGCCAGTCTCTCCCAGCAGGGCCCCAGTCACTCACACTTGCCCCCAGTTGCCCCCAGCATGGTCCCAGTTCCCCCAGCGCATTCCCAGTGGCTCCCAGTGTGGTTCCAGTCACCACCCGCATGGTCTCAGGCACTCCCAGTATATCCCTGAACATTCTTGTATTCATTGCCAGGCACTCCCAGTTACCTAAGCGTGGTTCAGCTGCCCCCAGTTTATCCCAGTCACTGCCAGGACATCCCAGTTGTCACTAGCATGCATCCTGTCATTCCCAGTTTCTCCCAGTTCCTCCCAGTGTGTGTGCAGGCAGCTCCCAGCATGGGCCTGGTAGCTCCCAGTAACCCCCAGTCAGGGTCCATTGACGCCCACTACAATCCCAGTATGATCCCAGTCACTCCCACTATGATTCCAGTGACCCCCAGTGGGATCCCAGCTGCTCCCTATCAATGCCAGCAGGTCCCCAGTGGTGTCCAGTATGATCCTCATGACTCCCAGTCTCTCCCAGTATATCTCAGTCACCCCCAGCATGCTCCCAGTCACTCCCAGTTCCTCCCAGTTGCTTTCAGCATGATTCCAGTTGCCCACAGCCCCTCCCAGTCAATCCCAGTATGATTCCAGCCACC
Source organism: Melospiza georgiana (assembly GCF_028018845.1). Lineage (NCBI taxonomy): Eukaryota > Metazoa > Chordata > Aves > Passeriformes > Passerellidae > Melospiza > Melospiza georgiana. Next base: position 2,914,800 of record NC_080451.1, read on the forward strand.
CACAGTGTGATTCCAGTCTCAGCCAGCATGGACCCAGCTGCTCCCACTGTGATCCCAGTATGATCCCAGTTGCTGCCAGAATAGTCCCAGTTGTTCCCAGTTCCTGCCAGTATGATCCCAGTTGTCCCTAGAATAGTCCCAGTCCCTCTCGGCATGGTCCCACTCACTCCCACTTGCCCCCAGCATGGTCCCAGCTGCTTCCAGTGTGGTCCCAATTCCTCCCAGCATGTTTCCAGTCACTCCCAATCAACCCTCAGTTGCTTCCAGCCTGATGCCAGTTGCTCACAGCCACTCCCAGTCACCCTCAGTGCAGTCCCAGTTGCTCCAAGAATGACCCAGTGTGATCCCAGTCAATCCCAGCATGGGCCCAGCTGCTCCCACTGTGATCCCAGTAGGAACCCAGTTGTCCCCAGGATGGTTCCAGTTGCTCCATGTTGCTCCCAGTGTGATGCCATTTGCTCCCAGTATAGTCCCACACACTCCCCATATGATCTCAGTCATCCCCAGTATGGTTACTGACACTCCCAGTATATCGCAGTCTCCCTCAGCATGCCTGAAGTCATTCCCAGACACCCCAGTAAGCTGATTTATATCCCAGTATGATCTCAGTCATGCCCAGTATATCCCAGTTGCCTCCAGCCTGCATCCAGTCATTCCCAGTTCCTCCAGTTTGCTTGCAGCATCATCCCAGTTTCTCTCAGTTGCTCCCAGTAGTCCAAACTGTGATCCCAGCTGCTCACTTTCAATACCAATAGAAGCCTAGGAAGCTCCAGTATGATCCTTGTCACATGCCAGCACTCCCAGCATGGTCCCAGTATAATCCCAGTAACTTCCAATCACTCCCAGTATGGTCCCAGTTGCCTCCAGCTAGATCAGCCCAGTCTGTCCCAGCATGATACCAGCTGCTCCCAGTCAGGCCCAGTATGGGGGATGATGTGCAGGGTGTGTTCCCAGTTGGTCTCAGATACTCCCAGTGTTAGTCCAGTCCCTCCCAGTATGATCCAGAGATGACCCCAGTGTGCTCCCAGTCCATGCCAGTATGAACCAGTTGTGCTCCACATCGTTCCAGTTGTTCCCTTTCACCCTCACTTTTGTCCAGTCACTCCCAGTATCTCCCAGTGTACCCCAGTTCCTTCCAGTCACTCCCAGTTCCTTCCCGCATGATCCCATTTGCTCACAACCACTCCCAGTCAGCCTCAGTGCAGTGGCACTCACTGCCAGTATGATCCCAGTCACCTCCAGCATGACCCCAGTTCATCCCAGTATAAGCCCAGTGGCTTCCGATCACCCCAGCATGCACACAGTCACTCCCAGTTCCTCCCAGTTGCTCCTTGCATGATCCCAGTTGCTCAGAACTGCTCCTGGTCACCCTCAGAATGATCCCAGTCACTCCCAGTATATCCCATCTGTCCCCAATATGGTCTCAATTGCCCCTTGCAGGCTCCTACTCCATCCCAGTATGATCCCAGTATGATCCAGTCTCCCTCAGTGTGATCGCAGTCTGCCCTGGCATGGGCCCAGCTGCTCCCAGTATGATCCCCGTAGCATCCCAGTACAATCCCAGTCATTGGAGATGTTGATCTTTGACATCCCTGAAGGTCCCTTTTGGTCCTGAAACAGACTTGCAGAATCCTGAAACAAAGAACTGCTAAAGAAAAATCACTAATAACTATTTTAAAAAATACATTGATAATTATCAAACAATATTGAGAAAATTTCTTGAATGCTCTGGCCACTGTCCTTAATTGAATCACTTGGGCTGAGTCTGACTCGTGGCTTTCCAGTACTTTGAGCTGGTAGCTCTGTCCACCTTCCACAGAACAGTGCCCCGGGTCCAGGTAGGGGGATCACAGCCCCCAAACCCGGCGGTGAGCAGGCCAAACAGCCCAGACCTGGCCTGCAGGGCAGGGTCTTTGTTCTCACAGCCCGTCCCCACCGTGCTGCCAGTGCCTCGGCAGCAGGAGTGACCAAACACTTTTTCCCTCTCCCTCCAGAACCACCAGTGCACACTGGTGGCTGGGAAGGAGAAGCTTTCCCAGGGATCTCCAACCCGGATCTGCGGGTCTTCTTACCCCGGAAAAAGTCAGCGATGCTCACTCTCCAACCCCACCCCCCCCCTTCCACCCCAACCCCGCGATTCAAATTCCCGTGTTCCTGTTTTCTGCTCCTCAACATCACCCATCCCCTCCGGGCTTGTGGCCAGAGGCAGCGCCTCTGGGAGCCACATCCCCCACACCGCTGGCGCATGTGAGGGGAGTCAGGCACCCCAAATCCCAGTGAGATGCCCCTGACCAAACGTGGATCAGCCTGTGAAAAATGTTGTGTCCCAGAAAAACACTGAGTTTGAAAGTTTTCAGCTGGGAGGCACCGGCTGTCAGCAAATGAGCCGCGCCTCCACTGAGGGACAGGCCAGCGTCCCCTTCTTCTCTCCCAGCTCCCACCACAGGGGTGTTATAAATGAGAAGCTTGACTGGGCCAATATTCAAGCAGCAATCAAGTCATTGATTAATACGGTAAAATATGAGCAATACAGTGCTGGGTACAGTGAGGGAAGTTGTCCCTCCAACTGCACACCAATAGTTGAGGCTTACAGGTATCTATAGGGGTACTCATCAGTTTTCTCAGCAGTTTCTATTCCCAGTTTTTATGTCACAATTCCATACCTATTGTGACTTAGTTTTTCTCAGGATGTGTCCCAGAAAGGAGTATCTCCAGATGCTGGTCGTTCAGTTTCTGAAAGAAGGAAGAAGTCTCCCAGATGGTGTGGTCCAGAATCCAGATGTGGGTCCACTTTTTAATTGCAGAGACTATAAATCTCATAGCAGTGATGCCCAGCATCCCTTGGCCATTAATCCTTGGGTTGAGGTTCATCTTACTTTCTCAAGCTGCTTTTCACTGTTTTGTTAAGGTGTCAGATAAGCATGTTTCCTTTTATATATTCTAAAGGTAACGTTTCAAAGATCCTTACTACAAGCAATATTCTAAATTGTACTTCAAAAGGTTATTATTGCAAAACTCTTTAAGGCTTAGCTACAAGCAGAAAGTTCCTGTCAAAAAGCAACATCCTTAAAGCTTTAATTCAAATGCTCCTAAATCAACTTAAGACTTATAAACATTAATTGTGAACAAAAGATAGGTTCAAAGGCCTTTTTCCATGCTTTACTCTCCTCAGTAATTATTAGAATTCGTCTTTATACCTGTCCCATGGTCGGTTTCCACACATATTACAATCACAAATACACACGTTGCCTGTATGTACCTGACACAAAACACAGCTTTCTATTTCACAGGGGGGTACAGGGACGGCTCCTGTGAGAAGCTGCTGGAAGCTTCCATTGTGTCTGGCACAGCCAATTACTGGTGGCTTCAAAGATGGACCTGCTTCTGGCAAAGGCTGGGCAAGTTACAAATGGTGGCAATGCCTCTGTGATAGCAGATTTTAAAAGAAATCAAAAGAGAGATTGTGGCGCAGTTTTAACTCCACTCAGAGGAGAGCAGAGGGAGAACATGTGAGAAGAACAACTCTACAGACATCAAGGTCAGTGCAGAAGGAGGGGCAGGAGGTGCTCCAGGCCCTGGAGACCCAGGTACCCTGCAGGAGAGCCATGGAGAGAGGGGCTCTGCTCCCAGGCTGGAGCAGCCTGTCCCTGGAGGAATGCACCCCCTGGAAGAGTGACCCATGCTGCAGCAGTTTGGGAAGGACTGTTGTCCCTGGCATGGACTCACACTGCAGCAGTTTGCAGAGGGCTGCTGCTCCTGAAATGGACTCACATGGGAGAAGCTCCTGCAGAACTGTCTCCCTTGGGAGGGACCCACGGTGCAGCAGGGAAACCACTCCTCTCCCTGACCAGGGCCAGAAGCCATGGGTGATGAACTGACCATAACCCCCATTCCCTGTCTCCCTGCACTGCTGGGGTAGGAGGTAGAGCTGGAGGGAGGGATCTGAGGGGCATATTTTATTTCCCCTTTTCCTGCTCTGACTTTGTTAGTAATAAGTGAATTTCACATCTCTAAGCTAAGCCTGTTTCTCCCAGGACAGTATTTGATGAGTGATCTAACCCAGTCCTTATCTCAACCCATGAACCCTTTATGAAATTCTCTTTGTCCAGCTGCAGAGGGGAGTGAGTGAGCAGCCCACATGGATGCCTGGCATTGGGCCTGGGTCAACCCACGACACCTTGGGACCACAGGGTCTCAGTGGACCCTTGGCTCTATGGGGTCTCATTGGTTCCATCAGGCCCTGCAGGGCCACTTCATTCAATAAGGCCCCAAAGTTTCACAGTGGTCTCCAGGATTCCATGGGGCCCTGCAATGTCAAAATGGACCTTTGGATCCATGGGGGTCCACAGTGTCACAATGGGCTCTTTTGGTTCTACAGCTTCACAATGGCCCCTTGGTTCCATGTGTCCTGCACTGTTCCATGAATCCTTAGTTCCATGTGTCCTGTAGGGTCACAATGGTCTCCTTGGTTTCATGGTGCCACAGTTGCCATAATTTCCAGGGTATCACAACTGCCCTTGGATCCCAAGAGGCCCCAGAGTGTGACAATGGCCCCTTGCTTCCATGACACCCTGTAGTGTCACAATGGTGCCCATGATTCCATCAGGCCCTGCAGTGTCACCATGGACAGTTGGTTCAATGACACTCCACAATGTCATCACGGCCCCTTGGTTCCACAGAGCTCCACTGTGTCACTGTGGTCCCTTTGGTTCCAAGGCTCAAAAGTGCCAGAATGACCCTTTGGTTCCATCAGGCCTTGAAGTTTCAAAATGTTCTCCATGGTTTCATGAGTACCCCCTGTGTCACAAGAGACTCTTGGTTCCCTGAAGTTCTTCAGTGTAACAATGGGCCCTTGGTTCCAAGAGGTTTGGTAGAGTCACAATTGACTCCTTGGTTCCATGAAGCACTGCTGTGTCATAACACCCATGGTTCCATGAGTGTCCATGGGGTCACCACGGTCTCCTTGGATCCCCAGTATCACCATGGTCTCCTTGGATTCCCAGTATCACCATGGTCTCCTTGGTACCATCCAGGCCTTGTAACAAGAGACAGGGAGCCATTTTGTGCCTTAGATGAAAGGCTGCAGAACTCATGCTTGTGAGGCTGTGCCACTGATTAGAAACAAAAACCACCTGAATCTGAACACGAAATATCATCTCAAGTACCTTCAATCCCAGGCTCGACAGAGGCAGAAAATACAAACAGAGATTCCACAGTAAATCAAAAACAGGGACCATATTTTGAATGCAGGCAAAATGCATTCAAGTGCATTCAAATGCACTCGATATGATGGGGAGGTGATAATCCCCTATTCCAAGAGTGAACTTAAGAAGGGCTGACTATTGAAGGAACTACAGAGAACCACAATATAAGAAAAGCAGGTGGCACAGGTGATTCTGGGATAGGCAGACCAGAAAGCAAGAGCAGATGAACCAGTGCAGGTGCCACCAAGAAGATCACGTTCACACACTGTGGGCAGCAACCCCATCAGGCCATGTCACCATCCCCTCATACAAGGGGGGTCACAATGGTTCGTTTCACTGATCTCAGGGTGCAAAGACACACAGGACTTTCAGTATTGACCAAAACAAATGCACCTTTTATGGAGTGCCCACAGCAGATGCAACACAAGGATTAGAAAGGAGATAAAGGATAGAGAGACAGAGAAAAGGAGGGGGGAATAGCTGACAACAGAGAGATGAAATCCTCGTGGTCTGGCCAATAGATTCCTCTGGTCATGTCAGGGAGAGTCTCAAAGCCGTTGGTTACCTCAGGGCTCCTTTATAATCTACCACCGGGACGGGAGCAGAACGGCACATGGAGGGAACAGTGGAGAATAAATCCATTGGGAACAGGTACAGACAGTCCAGTTCTGAACGGCACAAACCGGTGCCAGCAGTGAGTGGGGCCCGTTGTTTCAGGACTGCTTTCTATGGGAAACATCCCGCTTCCCATGGCAGACATCCCGCTCCAGTCAGGCCAGCACCCCTGGGTTAGAATTTGAAGGGTCTCAGTTTCAGTCCTTGGGGAGGGCCCCAATCTCCGTCCTTGACGGCGGCTGTGAGGCAAATGAGGGATCTCTGGACCGTCTCTTACAGACTGACATCCCAAAACATAAAAATAATTATGCATTTCTCCTTAAAAAAAAATTACTGAATTAATATAATTATTTTTCCTATTTATAATAATATTATTCTATATTTCAATTACCAAATTATAATATTCATATTATAAAGTCCATACCTTTTTATCAAGCAAAAAATTTATTGGTCATTGGTAACACAATTCCCAACATTTTTTCATTGAGCAGTGTGGCTATTGATTTCTCCTTCTTTATGCTAAACAGTCGTATTTTAAATCCTTTTGTCATCTTTTTTATCATTTTCACAGACAGGGTAAAAGAGGCCACTTTGGGGTCCATGGAGACGTTTCTGGGGCACATTTGGGGCAGTTCTGGGTCTGAGGAGGGAATTCAGAGAGAACTTGAGGGTCTGGAAGATATTTGGGGGAACCGGGTGGGAACTTGGAGGGGCACTCAAGGATTCCGAGGGACAGTTTGGGGTCTGGGGCAGCACTTGGGAGTCCAGGGGAGCCCTTGGAGATCAGGGAGAGGAATTTGGGGCCCTTCGGGGTCCGGGGGGGCCCTTGGGAGGCCCTGACGGGGCTCTCTAGGGCGCGGGGGGTGATTGGAGTTGTAGGCGCGGGTCTAATAAGGTTAACGGGGCCGCGGAGACTCATGGGAGTTCGAAGCGCAGCTGCAATGGCTCTCGGTGGAAGCGCGGGGCATGACGGGGGATGAAGTCCTGCCTCCAACAGGGCTGGACGTTCACCGCGGAGCATGATGGGAGCCGTCGTCCCGCAAGTGGCTCGAACGCAGCGCTGGAGGGTGCGGGAGGCCCTTGGCGGACCCTTCTGCGTCAGAGCCATGACTTGAGGTCCTCGGGGAAACGTAAACGGTTCAGGAGCACTTGCGGGGAACTCAGGAAGCTGTAACCGGGCTCTTTAGGGCGGAGGCATGGCAGGAGTTTTAGGCGCCTGACTGTTCTGAGGGACTCTGGGGCCGTGGGGGAGGAGGGGAGATGAATTCCCAGAAGTGGCTGTACCAGGCATCTATGGGGTCAGGAGCACTCAGGGGGTCCAGGGATGCTTTTTGGTGGTTCCAAATGGGCGCTGAGGGGGCACTGAGGGATCCTGGAGGGTCTGGGGGAAACTTAAGGGACCAAGGGGGAGTGAATCCCGGGGGTCTGTGGAGCGCGGGGCATGACGGGCTTTGTAGTCCGGGCTCAATGGGGCTCAATCGGGCCGCGGGGCATGACGGGAGTTGTGGCTACCGTAGGCACTGTCCCCGAGTCTCCGATCTCTGGCGCTGATTGGCTTCGGGCGGTGATGGGCGGGAGTCTCAGCAAATGGGATGCGGCGGAGGCGGGAACAGCCCATTCAACCTCTCCAGTCCCTCCCAGTAAAGCCCTGTTCATCCCCAGTACAGGCCAGCTCAACCCCAGTATAGCCCAGTTCATTCCAAGTAGAACCCAGTTCAACCCCAGTGCCCCTACAGACCCTCCCAGTACAACCCAGTCCCCCCCAATACACCTGAGTTTATTCCCAGTCCCTCCCAGTTTATCCCAATGTCATCCACACAACGCCCCAGTGTCCCCAGTTTGCACCCATATCTCCCAGTGTCACTCCCAGTATATCCCAGTATCCCCCAGTGTCACTCCCAGTATGTCCCAGTGTCTCCCACAGCGTTCCCAGTGTTCCCAGTATGTCCCAGTCCTCCCCAGTGTTTGCAAGCACAGTTTCATTTCTCACGGGGCCGTGGCAGCCAAACCCAACAGTGGGGTCAGTGCAGTGCCCATGGCCACAGCCCCTTGCAGTGCCCAGTGCAGCTTGGGCTGATGATCCACCCTCACAGCTGGCCCAGGGCAGCTCTGCAGTGCCTTTGGTGGCACCTGGGGCTGGCACACACCTGAGCAGTGTGTCTGTTTGCACTGGGGAAACTCAGCAGTTTGAGATTGCTGCAAAAAGTACAAAAAGGGAATACCCCTCAGAGGCTGAGTGCAGCCAGCTCTGCAAGCACAGCAGGGCCCAGGGCAGTGAGGACAGACAGGATGGGGCTGGGCAATGTGGAGCAAGGTTGTCCACGCTGGGTCAGAGCTCCAGGCACAGCTTCTGTGAGCAGGCCAGAGCTGCTGAGCAGAGACACTGGGTCAATATCTATCACAGAATTCTGCAACCACCTCTGCTCTAAAGAGAAATACAACAAAAGACACCCTTTAAAATAGGAATGTATATTTTACTACTCCTCTTTGAAATCTTTCTCCATAACTGGACTAGGAAACTTTAATGACCCTCTCAGGGCTTTGCTGTTGTTTACATCAGACTCAGTCCTTGAGAGTGTCTTGAAAAACTTCTCAAGAACTCAAAGTTAAATTTAGACTCCAAATTTTCTTGAAGTGTCTATGGGTCCCACTGAGAGACACGACTGGGAAATTGTCCCCAGGTTCCAGTTAGAGCAGAACACTGGAGGCAGTGATGACAGCTGGGGACAAACAAGGCAAAGGTGTCTCTGGTGCTGAGCACACCTGGATGTGTTTGAGGAATGCAAAGTGCCAAGGCCTGAGCCCCAGCCCCTGGCCAGGCAGATCCTGTCCCTCCCTCCTTGCTCAGGGCTCTTCCCGGGATGGGCACTGGCATGTGGGGATGTGCAATGGCAAGGGCAGGAGCATGGGGTGGCCCCTGCCAGGCTGCTGAGCAGGGACAAGGAGGCAATGAGGCCCCAGGCCTGCAAGGGTCACTTGTCTCCTGCTCCTGCCTCAGGCCCAGGCCCAGCAGCCATGGCCAAAGTGCTGCCCAAGTTGGCTCTGGCAGGGCTGTCTTGCAGCTGCTGCCCATCCCTGTGCCCTGTGCAGCCCAGGCTGTCCCACGGTGTCCCTGCCCTGCGCCTCTGTCCCTGCAGGCTGTCGGCATCCCCCGGCTGCCCCACCTGGCTGGGCCCTTCCTTTGCTGACAGCTCTGCCTCCTGCCTGCCTCTGCCTGCCCACACAGAGCCTGGGGCTGATACCAAAAGGGTTCATTCCATTTTTACCCTCCCTGTGAACTTTCAGCACAGGAACAAGGCATGCAGGGGCTGCTTTCCCAGCAAGGATGGTTGGAAGAGAAGATGAAGACATCTGGCTCAAGGGTGCAGGGACAGAGAAAACAAGGAGTGAATCTGGGAACTGGAGGTGGGTTTTATGGAAATGGGTAAATTGTAATTCACATTTAGTGACTGTATATAAGCAACATACTGGTAGAATTACATGTGCATGTGAGGTTGGGAGTTATCCCTCACTAGAGCTCAGGCCTGAATAAATGATACCCTCTGAAATAGCAAATTTGTGTACAGGGACAAAGCAGCTCTGTGCTCAGTGGAGTGGAGACTGAGGACAGCAGAGGAGCCCTGGGAGGAATTGAAGGGAGATTTCAGAGATGGTGGATCCTTTTGGCATAATAGAGAATGGCCAGAGGAAGAAAGAATTTATGCAAAGGGCAGATAGGGAGAGCCAGACAGGACCCAAACAGAAAGGAATTTCCCTGCCAGGGCAGGGCTGTAGTGCAGCATGTCCCCCAGCAGGAGCCTGTGTGTGGGCAGGCAGAGGCAGGCAGTTGTGTCCCTCAGTGGGAGCCATTAAAACTTCAGGAAAATTTGGAGTCTAAATTTAACTTTGTGTTATTGAGAAGTTTTTTCAAGACACTTTCAAGGAGTGAGTGTGATGTAAACAACAGCAAAGCCCTGAGAGGGTCATTAAAGTTTTCCTAGTCCATTCATGGAGAAAGATTTCAAAGAGCAGTAATAAAATACACATTCCTATTTTAAAGGGTGTCTTTTATTACATTTCTCTTTAGAGCAGAGGTGGTTGCAGCATTCTGTGGTTGATATTGACCCAGGGTCACTCCTCAGCAGCTCTGGCCTGCTCACAGAAGCTGTGCCTGGAGCTCTGACCCAGTGTGGACAACCTTGCTCCACATTGCCCAGCTCCATCCTGTCTGTCCTCACTGCCCTGGGCCCTGATGTGCTTGCAGAGCTGGCTGCACTCAGCCTCAGAGGGGTTTTCCCTTTTTGGGTTTTTGAAGCAATCTCAAACTGCTGAGTTTCCCCAGTGCAAACAGACACACTGCTCAGGTGTGTGCCAGCCCCAGGTGCCACCAAAGGCACTGCAGAGCTGCCCTAGGCCAGCTGTGAGGGTGGATCATCAGCCCAAGCTGCACTGGGTACTGCAAGGGGCTGTGGCCATGGGCACTGCACTGACCCCACTGCTGGGTTTGGCTGCCACGGCCGCTGAGAGAAATGAAACTGTGCTTGGAAACACTGGGGAGGAACTGGGACATACTGGGGAACACTGGGAACGCTGTGGGAGACACTGGGACATACTGGGAGTGACACTGGGGAGGACTGGGACATACTGGGGACCCTGGGGCCATTGCGAAGAAGACTGGGGACACTGGGACGTCGTGTGGATGACATTGGGATGAACTGGGAGGGACTGGAAATAAACTCAGGTGTATTGGGAGGGACTGGGTTGTACTGGGAGGGATTGGAAGGGCTGTACTGGGGTTGTACTGGTCTGTACTGGGGTTATACTGGTGTCTACTGGCAGGGACTGGAGGGGCACTGGGTGTGCTGGATTCTGCTTGGGATGAACTGGGCTCTACTGGGGTTATACTGGTGTGTACTGGGGATGTACTGGGAGGGACTGGAGATGTTGAATAGGCTGTTCCCGCCTCTGCCGCATCCCATTCGCCGAGACTCCCGCCCATCACCGCCCAAAAGCAATCAGCGCCTGGTTTAGGACCTCGAAAGCGCTGCCTTGTATTGGCACCGCCTCTTTTTCTGCCTACAACTCCCGTCATGCGTCGCGGCCCGATTGAGCCCTATGGGAGTCGGGACTATAACGCCCGTCATGCCCCGCGCTCCACAGAACCCTGGGATCTGCCACCCCTTTGTCCTTTAAGGGTACCCCAGACCCTCCAGGATCCCTCAGTGCCCCCTCAGTGCCCTTTCGGGACTCCACAAAAGCGTCCCTGGATCCCCTGGGTGCTCCCAACCCCACAGATGCCCGGTACAGCCACTTCTGGGAATTTAAACTCCTCTCCTCCCCCGCTGCCCCAGAGCCCCTCAGAACACAGTCCCGCGCCGAAAACTCCTGCCGTGCCCCGCGCCCTAAAGAGCCCCGTTGGAGCTCCACGTGCTCCCCGCAGGTGCTCCCGAACCGTTTACGTTCCCCCGAGGCTCGGACGCAGAAGTGTCCCCCAAGAGCCTTCCCGGACACCCAAACACTGCGTTCGAGCCACTTCCGGGACTACGGCTCCCATCATGCCCCACAGCGCACGTCCGGCGCTGTTCCAGCCTGGACTTCGACTCCCGTCATGCCCCGCGCTTCCACCGTGTGAAGGTTCGCCCGAAATAAACGGGTGACGAATGATTTTTGGGTGCAAAATAACCAACACAAGAGGCACAGGGGTTTTGCAGTAACAAATCAACAAGGTATAGTTTATTGATTATAACCACAGCTAAGTATGCGTTTGGTTAAGGGAATCGGGGAAGAGAAGGGTAAAACAAGGAAAAAGGGAGGAAAGAAGGTCAGGGAATGGGGTATAGCTACCAAAACGTGATGTCTTCGGGGTCCCGCCGCCGAAACTCGCTGGTGCACGTCTTGGGGAGTACTCTAAGGACAGTCGGACCAAACCCCAATATATATACTGTTCTTGGTTGGGGGAAGGTAACTGAAATTAGGTTTCCATGGAGGGGAGAAGTCCATTGTTTTCATGGCCGAATGCTCACAGGTACGTTAAGTTTTCCCCCTCCCTGAGTTGGGAGGGAGAACAGTCCCAGTCTCTGGAAGGAGGTTGCCATGGGGGTGCCATGGGGGTGTCAATAGGGTGCCAGAGGGATTCTTGGTTCCTTGACAAGGGGATTCGCATCTCTGTTGGTCTGTCATGGTGGTTGAAGACAGGCAAGAGGGGTCTTCTCATGGAGCGGAGGGGAACCACCCCAGAGCTCAGTCCAGCCAGCTCAGGAGTTTGGAAGAAAGTCCAGTTCAATTGTCCAGAAAAGGGCAGCATGCCCCCTTCGAGTACAGCATGGCGTGTTCTGCAAACATCACTTGTGAACACAGTAGATAAGCAGGAGACTTTCTTTCCCAACCGGCTCAGCAGCTTTAACCCTTCGGTAGTCTTTTCTCATGACAATTGTGAGGCAAAAAAAAATGAAGGATTTTCGGATGGACTTCTACACGACCCCGTGACTCACGATTGTCTTGAGGAATCTTCATCAGCAGAGCTCTAGAGTGTCTTCGAAACTCGTTGCACGTTGGTAGCATAACCTCGGAAAAGTAAGGATGACAGGAGAGAGGGGAATAAAAGGGGAAGAGAAGGAAAAGAAAAAGGGAAAAGGGGAACCAACAAACATAAACATAATTAATCATCATAACAACTTCACACGTGGTTATTTGTTACAACAATTTCAAAAAATTATGATTAATTTTAACAATTTCAAAAAAAATATTAACTAATTAAAACGATATCATTTGTTTAACAATTTCAAAATGATTAAAACAAATCCCAAATAATCAAAACAACAAACAAATCATAATATAATCATCGTCTTTTAAAATTATTTACTAAAAATTAAAGTAACTTTCTGTAAATACTTGATATTTAAGAAGTTGTTCTGAAGCACATATGCCTGATTCATAACCTTTTTGTATCAAGTGTTTTGGGGACATCTATTGTATGGAGTACATCAGCTAAGCGGTGTGCATTGACTACAGCTGACAGTTTCTTAAGCTTTTTCATCATTCTCCAATTCAAAATGAATAGGGCTGCTGACAAGATAAAGCCAAGCGTAACTAGGATCAAAAGAACAACAATTGGATGGCACACACTGTTCAGAACACCTGTGGCAGTAGGTGACCACCCGAAGAGAGTATCCCACCACCTATGCTCAGCATCTTGCTTTACCCTCTCCATAACCCGGTGTATTTGTCTCACGTTGTGATGAACAGTCACCAGGGTCTTCTGTCCGCTCTCCTTGATTTTCTCGAGGATGTCAATCAGGTCTTGATGGAGCAATAGTTGTCTCACGAGGGTGAGGTTCATTCCGATAGGAGTAGGCATCAGCTTCTGGATCAGCGTGTAGTTGGATTGCAGTAGATGGTGAGAAGTAACTGGAGCTTCATAAGAGAAATCGCATCCTACTATCTTAGTAAAGTTACAAGCACAAAAATTTGAATGATTCTTTGTATCTACTACAACATCTTCTACAAAGACAGAATCACATGTCGTTCTAAAGCATGCACAGCCATTGCCTATGTATATAAGAACTGTCTGGGTATCCTCATGTGGACGAATCTCGAAATGACAGATGTTCTGCTCTGTGTCCAAACAGATATCCTGAGCTACAATTGCGTTGCTTTCACAGATAAACCCTTGCTGTTCTCGGACAACACAAGTTTCCAGGTTAACAGTTTGCCATTTGTCATCAACCTGACGGGCCCATCCCCTATGTTCAGTAGGATAGAGAACAGCTCCGTCATGGTTTAATCCTAATGCAATAACAGGGAAGACCAAATGTACAGAAGCATTGCGTATAGTTAGGACAAAAGCAGTGGCTGTGTTTGAAATGGGATCATAGGTAAAGTTCACCAGGTTCCACCAGGATTGGAATTCTCTTTCAAATTCAGTGGCACTGTCCCAGATTATTTTCCGAATTTCTGTGGGGAAGGTGCCTTCCTCGCCCTCTCTTATGATTGCAGCAGAGACAGATTGCATCCACAATTGTGCCTGGACACAGCTGAGGGCTAAGGAAACATTGTTCTGTGTAGCACTAAGTGCATCAATTACCAATTTGTGATCATCCACATTCACTCTTTCCCAATTTGGCAAAATGTTTGAAAGCAGCCACTGGTGTGTCCCTAAGGCTGACAGAGATGACCTCAGTGGTTGCTGCAGTCCGGCCAGATCTCTAGTTGTAGCAGCCAATTTGTTCATTAGTACTTCAGAGTCAATGCTATTCAGAATTCCCAATCCTGTACCCACAACACCGGTCACATCCCTTGGTGTTCTCTTAAAAGAGCTTCGTTTCCGAAGCCAAGTGGTCCAGCCTTCAAAAGAGGTTTGCAGGAACGGAGAACAGGCTGGTTCAATATCTGAAACATTGTTCTGCATTAGCAATTTGACTTGTTTGAGAGACCATGCCGGATTGAACAATATTTGTTGTTGGCCAGTTTTCCTGATCACATAAGGTCCAATCTCGAAAATTATTGGGATGAGTATGACTGGTGGTATGGGTGTAGTGGTAACAGTGGCGACAGTGGGAGCAGTAGTTTCAACATTAATTATAAATTTAAAAGAAAGGCCTTGAGTATCTTTGGCCCAGAGGCAAATTACTTCTGTAGTGCCGGTTAATGTGAAACTGTACCAGCAATCCCGTATGCTTGGATGTGTGCAGATTTGCTGCTGTTCGTTTTCCCGATCTGTGGAAACACTGATTGACCTTGCTTTGCTGTAATCAGACCCGTTAACCATTCGGCACCCAACACTAATTTTTTCACCCACTACTCCATGAACCTGCCAGGTTCTGCGTCTTTCCCATTCTTGTCTGGTGTACAGCATATCCTCATGTGTAACTACTGTTAGCAAGTTCAGACCCGTGACATCTCCCATAGATCCGGTGGATTGCAGGAAGGCATGAGACCAGGGCCACTCGAAGGAGTTCCCTGCTGCTCCTGCCATTCGGGATGTGAAGTTAGAAAAAAGGCTCTCACTTAGGGTCTGAGAGAGTGTGATTACAGCACTCGGTGTGGGTTTTGGTGCAGTGTTTATCTTAAATGTGTAAACCAAGCCTCTCAGTCCTAATGGACTAGCTGTGTCATTCTCCCAGCGACATGTCACGTAAGTGGGTTTGGCCAAAGTAAAACTGTACCAGCAATCAAGTGATTCATCATTACAATCTTTTGTAATTGCAACATTGGTGGTTTTGGCACTAGAAACATAACTACCAACATGTTCCTGGCGACAACACAGAGTAAGGGGACTTTCTATTTTGGAACAACCCCATTTCTTTGTGGGACACAATCTTGCTGAGGGGATGTTCAGATAATTCTTTCCACCTGCTTCCATAAAATTTCCAGCAATTATGATGGAGGTGGCCTTTTCATGGAGGGTTCCTTCCACTTTTCTGCATGTTACCACAATTGACTCACCAACCGTTCCCGTCAGGGTTCTCATCAACTCATTCTGGTCCCACCTCCACTCATTCGGGCGGTATACCTTGGAGTCATGCTGCACTAGGGTTGCCAGGCTCGGGTAACGACCCTTAGGATAGGTTCCAAGGGCACTGGTGTGCTGAACAATGGCTTCAAGCCACAGCTGCTCACCAGGGGGTTGTCCATGAAATTGCGGTAAAATGCAGAAAAGTATTAGCAAGGTTATCATGTTTTCAGACGACTCTCATGTCCCTCGGGGTTCACCTGTAAAAGCAAGAACAACAAAAAATCCTGCCACTGAGAGGCAGAAAGGAGTTTAAAATGAGGGGATTATCCAGCGTGTGTGTATGCGGTGCTCTTTTCCAAGAGCGTCAGAGGCTACCCATGCATATTTATTCAGAGGGGTTTTCAGCACAAGTGGTACCTCGCCCACCGAGGGGAGGTCCACTAAGACAGGTTGTCCAGGGTAATGCGATGGATTGTTTGCATCGTCAGGACCTTCCAGCGAAGGGATGATGCTTGGAGGTGTGGGGTAAAAGGCAGTGACTTTGGGGCAGCCATTCACTCCCCACCTGCTATTTACCCCTTTAACAGCCTCCCACAGTCGACAGTCCCAGCTTGCTTTGTGGGGCTTAAGGAACCGCTTTAAAAGGCCATTTGTCCTTTCTATGATCCCGTTAGCCTGAGGGTAGTAAGGAGTGTGAAAGGTCCACTTTATGCCTTCCGCTTTGGCCCAATCCTGAACCACCTTGGCAGTAAAGTGAGACCCGTTGTCAGACTGAATTTCTTGTGGCTTTGGAAAAGTTCCAAACCACCCCTGCAAAGCTTTGACTGTATTTTCACCTGTGGCCCTTTTAAAAGCATCAGCTTGTACTAACCCAGATACAATTTCCACTCCTACTAACACAAAATGTTTACCTCCTGATTTCTTAAAAGGACCAATATAATCTATCTGCCACGCATCCCACAAGCCTTTACCTTTCCTCAAATGCAGAGGGTCATCCTCTAAAGGATGCCTCTCCAGTCGCTTGCGGCACTGTTCGCAGGCCGATATGCACGTTTTACACATTTCTCTGGTGACTGGCCAGCCGCGGGCGTGTGCTTCCTGGTACAGATCTGTGGCACCTGTGTGCTGCCTTTTTACATGTAACCATTCTAACAGTTGATTCCAATCCTCTGAAATAGTTTCTTTTTTCAGGGGGCTAAGCCTTGCTAGTTCATCAGCTTTGTTGTTCCATTCACCTGCTTGATTCCCATCAGTTTGATGAGAAGCTACCCAACCAACCAGAAAGTTTCCTTTACTGGCGATTTCTAGGATTTCTTTCCATTTATCTTTCTGCCAAACTGGGATTCTGTTAACTTCCCAGCCATTCTGTTGCCAGAAAGGGAGCCACTCAGTGCAGCCTTTGTATACCGCATATGAATCAGTGTAGATGTAAACAGGAGAAGTGTTTTGTGCCTCACGCTGGAAGACACTCCAGAGGGCTATGAGTTCTCCTACCTGAGCGCTGCCCTCCCCTTCTGTGATAATCTTTTCACCAGATGAAATTTGTAAGGCAGCCGCCTTATATCTCCAAATTTTTCCTTCCCGCTTTGAGGAAGCATCTGTAAACCAACAGTTTGCTGCTATTTCGGGTGAGAATGGTGGTGCTATTTTTATTACAGAAGCAGGTTTGTCTTGGCTACTATCTAGGCTCTCAGTGTCTTGTATGGCTAAGAATTTTGCAGCACCTTCTGTGACAGAAAAGCTATTGCAGTAATACTCTATTTGAGCATACCATTTCCTGACTGATGATTTTTGAGCTATGCCGTCAGGTGGAGGGGTCCCATTTGTGACAGCTTTAATTACCTTGAAGGGACCTCTCAAGATGATAGCTTGCTGCCGTGTGATTTTCTCTACTTCAATGAGAGCTAAGCTAACAACAAACAATCCTTTTTCCCAGGTAGTGTATCTTTTTTCAGCATCTTTAAAACCACGGGAAAAGAAGCTGACAGGCCTTGTTGGGCCTTCAGGACCTCGCTGCCAGATGTGTATTGATAACCCTGAGGAGGCAAATCCCCATTCCACTTGGAAAGGGTCTTTAGGATGGATGGGCCCCAATGCCTGATGTGCAGTGGCTTCAAAAATCAATAACTGCAGTGCTTCCTCCTGAGAAGCAGTCCAATCCCATTTTATTCCTTTCCTCAGTAAATTGTAAAGGGGCCTAGCAATGATTGAGAAATCTGGGATGTGTTTCCTCCAGAATACTAACAGTCCTAAGGCTTGCTGGAGGTCTTTTTTGTTTTCAGGCATTTTCATCTGCTCTAGAGAAGTTAGAGTGTCAGGTGGGATGCATGTGCTGCCAGATCGCCACCAAATTCCCAGGAACTTCACTTCCTGAGAAGGTTTTTGGATTTTCTCTGAAGGGATCTTTAAATCAAGGCTCTCCAGATGAGAGATTATATTCTGCTGGAGATCCCCCACCTCTTTAATTTCCTCTCCTCCTACCAAAATGTCATCAATGTATTGGTACACAGCTACAGTGTCAGGTTTAGGTATCTTTTCTAATTCTTTTGCTAAAGCATGATGTGCTAGTGTTGGAGAGTGTTTGTATCCCTGAGGGAGTCTGGTGAATGTGTACTGTTGTCCCTCCCATGTGAATGCAAAGCGATCCATGTCCTCTGGCTGTATAGGTATCATGAAGAACATGTCTTTGACATGTGGTTGCCATGATTGTGTGAGCCTTTTCTTGTATTGATGTTATCAGTTCAGCTAAATTTGGAACTGCTGCAGTCAGAGGGTCAGTGTTGGCATTCAGCCTACGGTAATCAACCGTAAGCCTCCACTTCCCGTTAGGCTTTCGGACAGGCCACACGGGTGAATTGTATGGGGAGTGTGTGTTAACAATTATTCCTTGATCACGCAATTCCTGAATAACTGGTTTGATGCCTTCTCTAGCTCCAGAAGGCAAGGGATACTGTTTCACATTGATTGTTTTACTGTAAGGCAGTGCGGGTGCAGTTTGAAGCAGTCTAATGTTTAGTTGTGGAGTGCCAAAAGACCAGAGGAAACCCTCGGTGTCTTCCCACTGTCTTCCTGCAAGGACATCCATCCCTAGCAGATTATTCGGTATATCCCCAATTACCATTTTGATAATCAATTGATTTTCTTCTCCAGGGAGTGTTATTTTGACTAAAGCAATGTTCATGGGTTCTATGGTTCCTAAAGCATTAAGAACGCAGCATTGCTTTTTTGTTGGAACGACTCCACACTTCTGGGCATCTCTATGTGTTAATGCAGAGATCTGGGCTCCCGTATCAACAATGTAGGTTACCAGAACTTTTTTAGGACCCGTGATTGCTGTAATTAACATGTCTCCTGATTTATTTTTTGTGAGCCTTCGTAAGTAAACCCAATCTCCACCCCTTCGCTCACCTGTAAGCGGTGGAGATATTAGTTTCCCGAAAGCTCTGTTGGTGAAGTTTCGTTGTTTGTGATTTGGGGCACGGGCGGGTGGGCAGTTACGTTGCTTAGATTCTGTGAAAGAAGTTGCGAAAGAGTTACTTCCGGCTTACTGCTGGTGCTTTTCAGGAGACACGCAGCCAGGGTTTCACTGTCCAAGTTCTGTGAAAGAAGCTGAGAAAGAGTTAATTTTGGCTCACTGGCTGTGTTCTGTGGGAGAGGCTGAGATGCAGCTTCACTGCCCAGGTTCCGAGGAAGAGACTGTGAAAGGGTTAACTTTGGCTCATTGCTTGTGTTCTGTGTGAAAGACTGTGATGTATTGTGTGTACTGAACTGTGTACTGGTAGGAGTATTTGTTAGTTTCTGGTGAGGGAGGGGGATCGGGGCACTGGGCTGGGTATTTGTCCTTCTAAAATTCCAGTTAGTTATGATTTTCTGCAATTTTTCAAGTGGTAAACCATCCATTATGTCCCGGGGAACCCCTTTCTTTATTCCCAGCATCCACCAGCGTTGTCTGTTGGAAATCTGTTTTCTAGGTTCTATGTTTTCAGCGTTAGGGGTTCCCATAAACCGGACACCTTTTGTTTTTTCAGATTTTTCTTCCAGGGTTTTTACAGGCCCATACTGTCTACAATAGTTTATTAAATCAACTGCTACCTCACCCCATGTCCAAATCTTGCGGTTACTGTTAGATGTATCAGATGGTGTTGTGGGAGCCTGTGTTGGTGTGTAGGGTGAAGGTGCAGTGTCAGTGGATTCAGACTGATCAGTGGAGTTGTTAAGAAGTCTTTCTAATCTATCTATTGGGCTTAGAGCCATAACTGTTTTCTGAATAGTGATTGCGGTTGATTTCAGTGTTTCTGGAAGCCCACGAATTAAAGGGGTCATAATTTCAGGCTTCACAGGCAATTGCATTGGGGATTCAAAACCAGGAATTAATTTTTTCTCATGAATCATTTGCAAACATGCAGCTTTTTGTACACTTTCTAGGATTTGGTCAGGGGTAGTGGCAATTGCTAAGGGATCACCCCTTTCCAGGGGATTTATTCCCCCAGCCCAATAGGCTGCACGTTGTGTTAGAGACCAGGAGTCACGCTTATCTCCCGTTGTTAGGAAAACACCGTGTCCCCAGTAACCACTGGCTTCTTGTTCAGTTAACTTAATCTGGTCTCCACCAGTGAGAGAAACACGGAACACATATTCTGTTTCTGATTCGTGGGGGAGGCGACCGAATTCCTTTTTCAATTTAGCTAATTCGGTAGCGCTGAATGGTGTTTGTTTGGTTGTTATGTGGGGATCCATGTCTTCATCATTAATGTAATTGTATTCAGTTTTAATAAAAGGTCTCAAATGAGGACAACAATTTTCCCCACAAATTTTAGCTATTTCAGATTCTTTTTGTTTTGCTGCCTCAAGTTCTTTGTAAGGATAAATCTTTTTAATGCAAGGTGTTACTTTTTCTTCCTCCTCTGTAGAGGAGTTGATTTTGTGTATGGCTTTGGTGTGTTCTTCCCTAAGAGCAGCTCGCAGTGTGTAAATTTCATTTCTGTCTTCATTTAACTGTTTTTGCAAAATTTCAACCAAATTTTGAAGGGAATCTATAATTACCATTTCCTCAGTTCTCCATTTACAGCGGTTTTCTATGGCTGCAGTAAGGCATGCTCCAAGAACTGAGCAAAGAATGTTTTTATTTTTACCCATTTTGAATTTTGATTCATGTTGCAGAGAACATATTCTATCAATGACATTTTCCAAATTAAACCAATTGTTCTCTGCCCAAATTTCTCCGCCAGATGACGGTTTGGCATGGTATTTAGCAAGCAAGGTGTAAAAGTCAGCTTTTGCTTTAGGATTGAGATTTTCACTCATTTTTGTGTGAAGGGACTAGGACTATACCAGGGAGCTGATTTGCGAACTCAAGTTACACAATCATACAGACTTTTGTTCCACTCTGTCTCCCTAGATAGCTGAAGAAACCAAATCTGTCTGGAAGGTACTGTTTTAATTGCTTCAGATTGTCCCTTCCTTTCCAGACAGTCTAGACGCACACACTCACACACACACACACAAATGTTTTCTCTGTGAGGGGACGAGAAACCTAGAACAGGGAAAAGCCACTCAGCCTTTGCTGTGCCGCCCCTCGCTCCCTGTGTAGGTGAAGGGACAATATCTGTCTAAAAGGCACTGCTTAATTACTTCAAGTCTGCCCCTTCCCTTTTAGACAGTCCAGGTACACAAAATACAGCAGTAAAAAACAGTAACAGGTTCAAATTCAGCTCAAAAACAACAATAACAAGTTCAGATTCAACTCAAAAACAACAGTAACAGGTTCATATTCAATTCAAATACAACAACAACAACAGTATCAATATCAGTATCAATATCAGTAACAGCATCAATATCAGGATCAGGAGAAGTATCAGTGTCAGTGTCCGTGCCGGTAAAATCAGTATCAGAAATGACAGTAACAATTTCCCCTGCTTTTGCACCGAAAAATCTTTTGTGTCAATTCCGGAGCCTGTGTGCTCAATCGAGCATGAGATTTGGCTTTGGCATGTGTAGTCTGCGAGAGGTTACAAACCACACAAAACCTGCAAAATCTCACTGGCTGCTGGAATCCTTGTCCGTGACGCCAATTATGTGAAGGTTCGCCCGAAATAAACGGGTGACGAATGATTTTTGGGTGCAAAATAACCAACACAAGAGGCACAGGGGTTTTGCAGTAACAAATCAACAAGGTATAGTTTATTGATTATAACCACAGCTAAGTATGCGTTTGGTTAAGGGAATCGGGGAAGAGAAGGGTAAAACAAGGAAAAAGGGAGGAAAGAAGGTCAGGGAATGGGGTATAGCTACCAAAACGTGATGTCTTCGGGGTCCCGCCGCCGAAACTCGCTGGTGCACGTCTTGGGGAGTACTCTAAGGACAGTCGGACCAAACCCCAATATATATACTGTTCTTGGTTGGGGGAAGGTAACTGAAATTAGGTTTCCATGGAGGGGAGAAGTCCATTGTTTTCATGGCCGAATGCTCACAGGTACGTTAAGTTTTCCCCCTCCCTGAGTTGGGAGGGAGAACAGTCCCAGTCTCTGGAAGGAGGTTGCCATGGGGGTGCCATGGGGGTGTCAATAGGGTGCCAGAGGGATTCTTGGTTCCTTGACAAGGGGATTCGCATCTCTGTTGGTCTGTCATGGTGGTTGAAGACAGGCAAGAGGGGTCTTCTCATGGAGCGGAGGGGAACCACCCCAGAGCTCAGTCCAGCCAGCTCAGGAGTTTGGAAGAAAGTCCAGTTCAATTGTCCAGAAAAGGGCAGCATGCCCCCTTCGAGTACAGCATGGCGTGTTCTGCAAACATCACTTGTGAACACAGTAGATAAGCAGGAGACTTTCTTTCCCAACCGGCTCAGCAGCTTTAACCCTTCGGTAGTCTTTTCTCATGACAATTGTGAGGCAAAAAAAAATGAAGGATTTTCGGATGGACTTCTACACACCGAGAGCCATTGCAGCTGCGCTTCGAACTCCCCTGATGCTCCGCGGCCATGGTTAATTGTATTTGACCGGCGACTACAACTCCCATCACCCCCCGCGCCCCAGAGAGCCCCCTTCCAGCCCCCCCAAGAGTCCGCCCGGACCACGAAGGGCCCCAAGTTCCCCTCCCTGACCTCCAAGGGCCCCCCTGGACCCCAAGTGCTGCCCCGGACCCCGAACTGTCCCTCAAAGTCCCTGAGTGCCCCTGCAAGTTCCCACCTGGCTCCCCCAAGTATCCTCCAGACCCTCAAGTTCTTTCTGGATTCCCTCTGCAGACACAAAACTGCCCCAAATGTGCCCCAGAAATGTTTCCATAGGCCTCAACGTGCCCCTTTTACCCTGTCTGTGAAAATGATATAAAAAGATAACAAAAGGATTTAAAATACGACTGTTTAGCATAAAGAAGGAGAAATCAATAGCCACACTGGTCAATGAATGAATGTTGGGAATTGTGTTAATTAGAACCAATGACCAATAAATCTTTGCTTGATAAAAAGCTATGGATTTTTAAATATAAATATTAAATTTTTGTGATAAAAAGATAGAATAACATATTTCATTATAAATATATAATATTAATATAAATAAGAAAAATAATTATAATTTTCTTAATCCCATAAATTTTCTTTTTAAGGAGAAATGCATAATTATTTTTATGTTTTGGGATGTCAGTCTGTAAGAGACAGTCCAAAGATCCCTCCTCTGCCTCACAGCTGCCATCAAGGACGGAGATTGAAGCCCTCCACAAGGACTGAGATTGAGACCCTTCAAATTCTAACCCAGGGGTGCTGGCCTGACTGGAGCGGGATGTCTGCCATGGGAAGCGGGATGTTTCCCATTGGAACCAGTCCTGAAACAACGGGCCCTGCTCACTGCTGGCACCAGTTTGTGCTGTTCAGAACTGGGCTGTCTGTACCTGTTCCCAATGGATTTATTCTCCACTGTGCCCTCCATGTGCCGTTCTGCTCCCCTCCCAGCAGTAGATTATAAAAGAGCCCTGAGGTAACCAAAGACTTTGAGACTCTCCCCAATGTGACCAGACAGAACTATTGGCCAGACCACGAGGATTTCATCTCTCTGTTGTCAGCTATTCAGCCCCCTCCTTTTCTCTGTCTCTCTATTCTTTATGTCCTTTATAATCCTTGTGCTGCGTCTGCTGTGGGCACTCCATAAAAGGTGCATTTGTTTTGGTCAATACTGAAAGTCCCCTGCTGTGTGTCTTTGCACCCTGAGATCAGTGAAACGAACCATTGTGACCCCCCTTGTACGAGGGGATGGTGACATGGCCTGATGGGGTTGCTGCCCACAGTGTGTGAACGTGATCTTCTTGGTGGCACCTGCACTGGTTCATCTGCTCTTGCTTTCTGGTCTGCCTATCCCAGAATCACCTGTGCCACCTGCTTTTCTTATATTGTGGTTCTCTGTAGTTCCTTCAATAGTCAGCCCTTCTTAAGTTCACTCTTGGAATAGGGGATTATCACCTCCCCATCATATCGAGTGCATTTGAATGCACTTGAATGCATTTTGCCTGCATTCAAAATATGGTCCCTGTTTTTGATTTACTGTGGAATCTCTGTTTGTATTTTCTGCCTCTGTCGAGCCTGGGATTGAAGGTACTTGAGATGATATTTCGTGTTCAGATTCAGGTGGGTTTTGTTTCTTATCAGTGGCACAGCCTCACAAGCATGAGTTCTGCAGCCTTTCATCTAAGGCACAAAATGGCTCCCTGTCTCTTGTTACAAGGCCTGGATGGTACCAAGGAGACCATGGTGATACTGGGAATCCAAGGAGACCATGGTGATACTGGGGATCCAAGGAGACCGTGGTGACCCCATGGAAACTCATGGAACCATGGGTGTTGTGACACAGCAGGGCTTCATGGAACCAAGGAGTCAATTGTGACTCTACCAAACCTCTTGGAACCAAGGGCCCATTGTGACACTGAAGAACTTCAGGGAACCAAGAGTCTCTTGTGACACAGGGGGTATTCATGAAACCATGGAGAACATTTTGAAACTTCAAGGCCTGATGGAACCAGAGGGTCATTCTGGCACTTTTAAGCCTTGGAACCAAAGAGACCACAGTGACACAGTGGAGCTCTGTGGAACCAAGGGGCCGTGGTGACATTGTGGAGTGTCATTGAACCAACTGTCCATGGTGACACTGCAGGGCCTGATGGAATCATGGGCACCATTGTGACACAGCAGGGTGTCATGGAAGCAAGGGGCCATTGTCACACTCTGGGGCCTCTTGGGATCCAAGGGCAGTTGTGATACCCTGGAAATTATGGCAACTGTGGCACCATGAAACCAAGGAGACCATTGTGACCCTACAGGACACATGGAACTAAGGATTCATGGAACAGTGCAGGACACATGGAACCAAGGGGCCATTGTGAAGCTGTAGAACCAAAAGAGCCCATTGTGACACTGTGGGCCCTTATGGATCCAAGGGTCCATTTTGACATTGCAGGGCCTCATGGAATCCTGGAGACCACTGTGAAACTTTGGGGCCTTATTGAATGAAGTGGCCCTGCAGGGCCTGATGGAACCAATGAGACCCCATAGAGCCAAGGGTCTATTGTGACCCTGTGGTACCAAGGTGTCGTGGGTTGACCCAGGCCAAATGCCAGGCATCCATGTGGGCTGCTCACTCACTCCCCTCTGCAGCTGGACAAAGAGAATTTCATAAAGGGTTCATGGGTTGAGATAAGGACTGGGCAAGATCAGTCATCAAATACTGTCCTGGGAAAACAGGCTTAGCTTAGAGATGTGAAATTCATTTATTACTAACAAAGTCAGAGCAGGAAAAGGGGAAATAAAATAAGCCCCTCAGCTCCCTCCTTCCAGCTCTGCCTCCTACCCCAGCAGTGCAGGGAGACAGGGAATGGGGGTTATGGTCAGTTCATCACCCATGGCTTCTGGCCCTGGTCAGGGAGAGGAGTGGTTCCCCTGCTGCACCGTGGGTCCCTCCCAAGGGAGACAGTTCTGCAGGAGCTTCTCCCATGTGAGTCCATTTCAGGGGCAGCAGCCCTCTGCAAACTGCTGCAGTGTGAGACCATGCCAGTGACAACAGTCCTTCCCAAACTGCTGCAGCATGGGTCACTCTTCCAGGGGGTGCATTCCTCCAGGGACAGGCTGCTCCAGCCTGGGAGCAGGGCCCCTCTCTCCATGGCTCTCCTGCAGGGTACCTGGGTCTCCAGGGCCTGGAGCACCTCCTGCCCCTCCTTCTGCACTGACCTTGATGTCTGTAGAGTTGTTCTTCTCACATGTTCTCCCTCTGCTCTCCTCTGAGTGGAGTTAAAACTGCGCCACAATCTCTATTTTGATTTCTTTTAAAATCTGCTATCACAGAGGCATTGCCACCATTTGTAACTGGCCCAGCCTTTGCCAGAAGCAGGTCCATCTTTGAAGCCACCAGTAATTGGCTGTGCCAGACACAGTGGAAGCTTCCAGCAGCTTCTCACAGGAGCCGTCCCTGTACCCCCCTGTGAAATAGAAAGCTGTGTTTTGTGTCAGGTACATACAGGCAACGTGGTATTTGTGATTGTAATATGTGTGGGCGCCAACCATGGGACAGTTACAAAGACAAATTCTACTAATTACTGAGGAAAGTAAAGCATGGAAAAAGGCCTTTGAACCTATCTTTTGTTCACAATTAACGTTTATAAGTCTTAAGTCGATTTAGGAGCATTTGAATTAAAGCTTTAAGGATGCTGCTTTTTGACAGGAACTTTCTGCTTGTAGCTAAGCCTTAAAGAGTTTTGCAATAATAACCTTTTGAAGTATAATTTTAGAATATTGCTTGTAGTAAGGATCTTTGAAACTATAACTTTAGAATGTATATAAAGGAAACCTGCTTGTCTCACACCTTAAAAAAACAGGTAAAAGCAGCTTGAGAAAAGAAGATGAACATCAACTCAAGGATTAATAGTTTCGATCAAGGGAAGCTGGACATCACTCTTATGAGATTTATAGTCCTTGCAATTAAAAGGTGGACCCACATCTGGAGAGCTGGACCACACCATCTGGGAGACTTCTTCCTTCTTTCAGAAACCAAACTACCACCATCTGGGGATACTCCTTTCTGGGATACAGAATCACAGAGTCACAGGATTTCTAGGTTGGAAGAGACCTATAAGATGATCGAGTCCAACCCATGTTCTCACACCTCAACTAGATCATGGCACCAAGTGCCACATCCAGTCTTTTTTTGAACACATCGAGGGATGGTGACTCCTCTACCTCCCTGGGTACATGATTCCAATATTTGACCACTCTTTCTGTGAAAAAGTTCCTCCTTAATTCTAGCCTGTATCTCCCTTAGCGCAGGTTGAGACTGTGTCCTCTTCTTCTGTCTGTTGTTGTCTGGAGAAAGAGACCGACCCCCAGCTCATCACAGCCACCCTTCAGGAGGTTGAAGAGGGTGATAAGGTCACCCCTGAGTCTCCTTTTCTCCAGGCTGAACAACCCCAGCTCCCTCAGTCGTTCTTCATATGGCTTGTGCTCCAAGCCCCTCACCAGCCTCATTGCTCTCCTTTGGACACGCTCAAGCATCTCAACGTCCCTCCTAAACTGAGGGCCCAGAACTGGACGCAGTACTCCAGGTGAGGCCTCACCAGTGCTGACTACTGGGGAAGAATGAACTCCCTGTTGCTGCTGGCTACACCATTCCTGATACTGGCCAGGAGCCATTGGCCTTCTTGGCCACCTGGGCACACTGCTGGCTCATGTTCAGCCGACTGCCAACCAGTACCCCCAGGTCCCTTTCCACCTGAGCACTGTCCAGCCACACCGTTCCTAGCTTATATCGTTGCAGGGGGTTATTGTGGCCAAAGTGCAGGACTCAGCACTTGAACTTATTGAACTTCATCCCATTAGATTCTGCCCATACATCCAACCGTTCCAAGTCCTTCTTCAAAGCCCTCCGTCTTTCTAACAGATCAACACACGCTCCCAGCTTAGTGTCATCTGCAAGTTTGCTAACAAAAGTCTCTAAACCCTCATCTATGTCATCAATAAAAATATTAAACAGAACTTGCCCCAGCACAGACCCTTGAGGGACACAACTGGTGACTGGCCACCAGCTGGATGCAGCACCATTCACCACCACTCTCTGGGCCCAGCCATGCAGCCAGTTCCTAACCCAGCAAAGAGTGCTCCTGTCCAAGCCACGGCCTGCCAGCTTGTCTAGGAGTATGCTGTGGGAGACAGTGTCAAAGGCCTTGCTGAAATCCAAATAAACAACATCTGCAGCCTTCCCTGCATCCACTAGGCAGGTTACCTAGTCATAAAAGGTGACCAGGTCAGTTAAACATGACCTACCCCTCCTAAACCCATGCTGGCTGGGTCTGATACCCAGGCCATCCTGTTAATTCTGTGTGATGGCACTTAATATAAGCTGTTCCATTATTTTGCCAGGTACTGAGGTCAGGCTGACTGGTCTATAATTACCAGGATCCTCCTTTGCACCCTTTTAGTGAATGGGTATCACATTGGCCAGCTTCCAGTCATCCGGAACCTCACCACTGAGCCAGGACTGTTGGTGAGTGATGGAGAGTGGCTTTGCAATCTCATTTGCCAGCTCTCTCATTACCCTGGGGTGGATCCCGTCTGGTCCCATGTTGTGGTGTGCTGTAATGTCCCATTTTGGCCTTCCAGGTCATCCCCCCAGGTGTGCCTATATGTCTCTCCCTTCCCCCTTGCCCCCATGCTGAGTGAGTCCTGTCAATCAGGCTTAACATTCCAGCAAGGCGTCGTGTGGTTGGTCAAGTTCAAAGGATGCCCCTGTGCCCAGAGGTCATTGGCCTTTCTGGGTGTCATCTTCCCCTGAGACCCTGCCCCTCTCACCTGGTTGGTGGCTCACCTCTACCTCCCCTCCCCCTGTCCCTGAGCTTAAAAAGGTGATCAGAGCATGCGGTCGGTGTTCTGTTGGAGCAGTTCCTCACGTTCAGACCTCTGTAACCATGGAATAAACCTCTGGACATAAAACCCTCCAGCAGAATCCTCTCCTTTTTCTCTTCACCATCGCCTGAAGCCATTCCTCCTGAGGTAAACAGGGGTTCCTAACAAGCCTGGACTTGTTCAGTGCCCAGCTGCAACCACCAGTAAGCCAAGGTATCTCTGGGGTGATACACCGCAGTTGCTGCCTTTGGCCCGGCAGCGAGGGTCAGACTGGCCCAGGCACAATCTAACTGGTAATATTGGGAGCATTTTTCCAATAGTCCCATAGATTTATGAACATCCAAGCATTTCAGTAGTTCTATGACAGCCTCCTCTTGGATAATGTGGGGACCATTCTGCTCCCTGACACCATCAACCAGCCCAGGCGAGCAGGTGTCTTGAGGGCAAGTGTCATCTTCTCACTACAAAGTGAGGTAAAGTAGGCATTAAGCACTTCTGCCTTCTCCTCATTTGCAGATACTAAGTTCCCTCCCTTGTCCAATAAAGAACAAAGGCTGGTCTTACCCTTCCTTCTAGCATTAATGCATTTGTAAAAACATTTTTTATTATCCTTTACAGAAATTGCCATTCTAAATTAAAACTGAGGTTTGGCCTCACTAATTTTTTTTCTGCATGCTCTAGCAGCCTTCTTGAATACTTCCTTAGAGACCTGACCCTTCTTCCAACGCTGATACATCCTCTTTTTATTCCTAAGTTCCTCCAAAACCTCCTTGCCCAGCCAGGCTGGACGTTTACCCCGTTGACTGATCTTTTGGCACACAGGGACAGTCGGTTCTTGTCACATTTCTTGTCACAATCTTCTGCCACATTTCCCCAGCACAGGCACTCCTGTGTGCACACTGACACAAAGAGTCAGTGCAAGGCCCCCCGTGAGAAATTCCCCTGAGGGCAGGGAATGCTCCCTGTGGATCCTTTGGCATCTCCCCAGCAGGTGAAGGATTAAGCCTGGAGGAGTGGGGGAATCGGCCCAGGCTCCGTCGTGTTCAGGATCCCCGAGTGCAGCAAACGGGAGAGTTCCCGGCTGGGGAGAGGCCCCACTCAGAGGGAGTCGCTGGCCCAGGAGAGCTCCAAGGGCTCCTTTTGGAGCGCTGTTTGCAGGGCCCCAAGAGAGGGGCTTCAGTCCCAGCAATGGTTCATCCTGGCCACACTTGGCACCACCAAGTTTTCTTTGGCAGTGTGAGAACAGGGATGTTGTGCCACTGAGGGAACAAAACCAGTTCCCAGGGCTGCTTCTACAGAAAGCAGGAGCTGATTGGGCAGCAGCAGTGCCTGGAGCAGACAGTGTTTGTGATGAGCTGCAGAGGAGCTGAGCCCAGGGGCTGTTGGCCAAGGCCCAGGCCCAAGGAGCATTTCTCAGCTGGCAGGGCGGGCTGAGAAGGGGAGGGGGGAATGCAGCAGCACAGGGCCCATGGAACCAAGGGACCATTGTGACACTGTGGGGCCCTGTGAGACCAAGGGACCATTGTGACACTCTGGGGCCCCATGGAATCATGGAAAGCACTGTGACATTGCTGAGCTTCATGGAAACAAGGGGTCTGACAGTACTGACACTGTGTGGCTCCATGAAATGTAGGGGTCATTGTGACACTAAGAGGCCCCATCAAACCAAGGGTCCATTGTGACACTGCAGGGCCTCCTGGAACTGTGGAGACCATGATGACACTTTGGGATGTCATGGAACCATGGGGCCATTGTGACACTGTGAGACTCAATGGAGCCAAAGGTCCCTTGTGACATTGCAAGGCCTCATGGAACTGTGGAGAGATCATTAGGACACTTCACCGCCTCATGGAACCAAGTGGCCCTTGTGACACTGAGGGGACTCATGACTCATGGAATCATGGACATTGTGCAACTGTGAGGCCACATGGAATAAGCAAAGCATTGTGACACTGTGAGGCCTCTTGGAACCAGTGAGACCATTGTGACCCTGGGAGTCCCCACAGAACCAAGAGGACCATTGTGATCCTGTGGGGCCTCGTGAAACCAAGAGGCCTTTGTGACACTGCAGGGCTGCATGGATCCAAAGGGCCATTGTGACATTATGGAGCCTTGTGTCATCGGTGGTCCATTGTGACACTGAGCAACCAAAGGAGACCATTGTGACACTGCAGGGCTTCATGGAACCTTGGGGCCATGGTGACATTGTGGAACCCCATTGAACCAAGGGTTGATTGTGTCACTGCAGGCCTGCATGGAACCAAAGCTCCAGGGTGACACGGAGGGGCCTCCTGTCATCAAAGGTCAACTGTGGAGCCAAAGGAGACCATTGTGACACTGCAAACCCCCAGGGTGCAAAGGTCCAATGTGACATTGCAGGGCTCATGGAACAGAGGAGTCACATGCCATTGTGGGGCCTGTGGAACCACGGAGACCATTGTGACACAGCAAGGCCCTGTGGAATTGTTGGGACAATTGTGACACTGCAAGGCCTCATGGAATCGTTGGGACCATTGTGAAACTGTGGGTCCTGATGGAACCAAGGTGCCATTTTGACACTCTGGGACCCCATCGAACCAAGGGTCCATTGTGATACTGCGAGTCTTCTTGTAATCAAGGGGCCATTGTAACACTGCTGGATCCCATGGAAACAAGGGAACACAGAACAGGTTTGCCTCCCAGAGGCCACCTGACCTGGTCAGGCTGATCTTGGCATGTTGAGGGTCTCTTCTCATCTGAAGCTGAAACACTGGGGCTCTGTGCTTTCCTTCCCAATGGAATAGAATTGTCCTTCTCCTCCAGGCACCCATGGCCTGAATTGGGATTTCACCTCCAAAATTCCTTATTTCCAGAGATTCTTCCCATAGGAATATTGCCAGGACAAGTCTGGATGGCAGTGGTTTCACAAGGGTCAGTTCCCATCTGTCCCCAGAACACTGGGGAAGGCTCCCTGTTTTTCTTTCTATAGGAAAGAACTGTCCTGCTTTGCCAGGTGCCCATGGCCAAGATTGGGGTTCCACCTCCAAATCTGCTATATCCAAAGACTGCTCCCAGACAAAATCTGCCATTCCTGACAAGTCTGCCTGGCCTTGGCCTACTGAGGCACTTATCTGCCTTCTAAACACTGGGAATCTGCCCTTTCCTTTCTGTAGAAAAGTACTGTCCTTCTCATCCAGGTGCCCATGAGCAGAACTGGGATTCCACCTCCAACATTTGTTGAAAGTGAAGGGAGACGACCCATCTTTGTTGATCAGCATGGACTCCGAATTTATTGATCCAAAGGCACGTTTTTATAACCGTGTTAATTAAGATCATACTTATTGCAAAACTCGAGCTCACGATAGGCTACCGAGCAAACATTAACCCGTCCCTTTGTTTTCAATACCTGTGGTTTGTTTATTGAAACCAAGATTTTTGTTCTCACCCTGATATGAAGGGTTCTCAACCTCCATGTCTGTTCCCAAGGACAGAATGTTTACCTGTTATGAGAAGACTGTCTGAGAATCCTGCTGTTTATAAAATGTGCCTGAGAACCTAGTTATTTACAGAAACGGGCTTGAGGGCTGCTGCTTTACAGCTGCCTTTTACTTTTCCATCAGCTGTATATTTTCATGGCCTCTTTCTTTAAGCCGTGTCTGAGCAAAATTCTCCAACAAACATGCCCTATTGTGACAGACTGGAGGAGATTGTTGGCTGGAAACATTTCATGTGTGGGGGAGGAAGGGGCAGGTCCAGCTCTGCCCTGCCCTGGAACCCCAATCCCCCCAGAGCCTCTATCCCAGCCCAGCAGTGTCTGCCAGTCCCTGGCACAGCACAGGCAATGCTCCACAGCCACCTCTGCAGCCCCAGCCCAGCTCCTGAGGGAACAAATGAGCCCAAGTCCCACCTGGGGGAAGGGCCCAGGGAGACCAAGGGGTATTAAAGGCTGACCACAAGACAAGCACACATCTTAGCCCTACCTCCTCTTGGAATTTCCATCTGAACAGTGCTGGAATCCAGGAATTAGTAGCTTTGTGTGTGCGCTTCTCTAAATCTTATTTTTCTTTCTCCATCTCCGAAAGAGAAAGAAAAATACTTTTTCTATTTTTGTCCTCTTGCAAATAGTAACTTAAAATTGAATAGGCTTAGAATTTGTGAAGTTGAATGGGCCAAGCTAATGCTTTGAGAAGTGTTTTTGTTGATTGAATGTCATATTAAACATGTTGCCAAAGTTTCATTGATTTTCTAAAGTTGCCAGTAAAGTTCCTGTTTTGTTGTTTTGAGCTTCTGAGAATCTCCTATTGGTATTTCTCCAGTACATCCAACTCAGAGCACACAAACAATTGTAACTTCTTTTAAATGTCTCCTTGAGAGAGTTTTTTCATGGATGGGAGTCAGGGTTTGTCTGTCCTGCTTGGCACAGCCCAGGCAGGGCTTTCCCAGCCACATTCCACACTCCATTGCCCAGCTGGAGCCGCTGCTGCCTCTGAGTTGTGCTGCCCCAGCCCCAGGGACGCTCTCCTTGTCTGCCCATTCCCCCACAGTCTCTGGGCAGGGATGGCCGCAGTGGGGGCTGCTGACATCCTCAGCAACTTGGAGGCTGCTGCTGAATTTTCCTGCTCCAGAGGCTTGTTCAGCCTTCAGCTCTTCAGTGCAGGAATTCAGTGTCCCAGGGCTCATTGACATTCAGAACACCTTAACAAGCCAAGCCTCTGGGGATAATTGGATTTTAATTTTCAAATCGTTTGTGGTTAGGTAGATCTCAGTAGTGATTCAAAGTGAATACATGATATTTAAAAAGACAGTGAGAAAAGATTTTTTAAATCCTGTTTAATTTTGTTTTCCTGTTAATTTATTGATATGTGCAATCTCCAATTGACACTGAATCCAAGAACCTCCTCATGCAGTTTGAATAGGTATGAAAATCAAGATCCTTCATGGCTGACAATCAATCAGACTCTGTCCCTACTCCCACCCCACCATTTTCCCCATCCAAGCCCTGGCACTCAGAGCAGCCTTGTGCAAATCTGAGCTCTCTCCAGCCCTGGCTGCACCTGCAGCTTTCAGCTCCTTGGCTCCAACTCCCACCTGCTTTCCTTGGAGAAGGAGCTGCCCAAGACACAGAGGGATGTTCATTTATTGTCAGCCAACAAAGCCAAGTGAAGGCAGAGCTCCATCAAATACAGAAGTCATTCCTCTGCTGGATATTGAATCCACTTTCTACAGCAGCCAGTCTCAGAGCAATGGAAAACACCTTCTGTGCCAGCACAGATCCCAAGGTCCCCCCAAACCCTCCCTGCCCCAATTCTGCCCAGATTTGCTCTTTTCACACACGAGTCACAGGCTGAATTCAGGAGCTCCCTCCATGCCCAGAGGGAGGAAAAGAGGGAAAGGGGACGAAGAGCTCTCCTGTGCAGAGACAAGGTCCAAGTGCCCCTGCAGTAGGAACCACAACTCATCAGGTTTGTGTCCTTTATGGCCAGGGACTGGTGACACTCAGAGCTACGGAAAGGTTTCTTGCCAACAAACACAACTTGAACATTTGAACCGCTTAATAACCATCACAGCTCTTCCCTCAGCTCTTTGGGATGTCCCAGCACCATCTGAGTTGTCCCCCATCCCCCAGGGATTTCTGTACATGAACAGTTTGACACAAAGACAAAAGGTAATTCTGTGATAGATAAAAACACAATTAAGCTGATATTTATTATATATTTATTTGAACTTCAGAACTATTGGGCAATTTCTTCCAGCTCAAAGCATGAAGCAAGTCAGTTGAGAGGCACTTGAATGACCAGAGAGCATCTAGAGGAGGAAATTTGAGAGCAGTAGAAGTACACAGATCCACCTTCTGTAAAAGAAGAGATGTCCTTAGACATGGCCATTTCAACAGAAGAGCTGAAAACACCTGAAGGAAAAGGGAGAGGAAGGAATAAACAGAATATTGTTGACACCAGTAGAAGGGAAGATCAGTATTTCTCCTGCTGCCATCAGTAAACCACCAGGAAATTCCTGTTCCTGATGGGAAAATGCCATTTCTTCAAAGTACTCAAATGACCCAGATAATAAACATTTGCTTCTATATGATGAAACTAACAGGTATTAACACCTGTGCCCATTTTCCAGGCAGACATCAGCTGTGTGCCCATGAACAGGCAGTGCCACTTGTGCCCTGAGGTGCCCAGCTGGGATTGGATCTCTCCCAGAGCACCTGAGGGAGAGCAGAGCCCCTTGCAAGCTGCAGGTCCCTGACAGCCTCGCAGGGCTCCTGTCCCATCAACATCTGCTCTGCTCCAGTCTGAAACAGGGCCCAGCATGGTGCCGGGATCATCAGAGAGCTGAGGTGTGTGCTGGAATTCAATGCCCTCCCCATGCCACAGCAGCCCTGCATTTCCCTGCTGCAGCCTTGGTCTCCAGCACAGCCACGGAGGCTCTTTGGGCTCTGGACTGTTGCTGCAGCCCCCAAGGGCAGCTGAGCTCTGCCTTTGGCACAGTCAGGCCTGGCCAGCGCAGGCCATGCTCAGCAATTGCTTGTGTGTGCCTGGCCTTGCTGTCAGCCCCGGCAGCGGCTGCGTGGCCCCTTTGTGGCCCTGTGCTGGCCCAGCCATGGTGGCCCAGCCCCTGTGCAGGCCCAGCCCAGGCCAGGAGCATTGCGGCTGGGAATGGCCCCTGTGCCGTGGTGCCCACAGCAGCCTTGGGGCTCTGTGCCCCATGACCTCCCTGCTGGGCAGCCTCTGCCAGCTCCTGCAGAGCCCGGGGCACCTCTGGGGCTGCACAGACACCCCTGCCCCAGACTCTGCCGGCTTCTGGGCCAGCAAAGAGGCAGCCAGGGCTGGCCATGGCTGGGAAATGGCCCTGAGCCCCTCAGGAGGATGGAACTGGGCCACAGCCAAACTCAGCCAAAGATGGGCTAAGCAGCCAGGGCTGCCAAGGGCTGGGCACAGAGGCTGGCAATGACAAATGTCCTGGGCCCCCTCCCTGCTCTGTCCATGCCACCAAGGGCACAGAGCAGCCTCCTCTCTGGGCCACTTGCCTGTTTGCAATGCCTTGCACAGGCGCTGGCCCTGCCCCACAAGGCCTGGCCTGAGTCCTGCCCCTGCACGCTCAGCCAGGCTGAGATGGACACTGATGGTTTCTGGGCCAGGGTCTTGGAGCCCAGCCCAGCTCTCTGCAAGCTCTGCCAGCTGCCCTGAGCTCTGGGCAGCACCAAGGGCCTCTCCCCAGCCCAGCCCAGCCCAGCTGGCTCTGGCCCCACAGCTCTGCTCAGGCCAGGCTGCTCTGGGCACTGCCCCACGGCCTCAGCCCCTGGCAAGGGCACAGCAGCAGCTGCAGCTGCCACAGGACTCAGCCCCAGCCATGGGGGAAGGTGCTTGGCCAAGGCCAAAGGAGGCTCCCTGGCTGCCCTTCTCCCCTCGGGCTGAGGTGCTGAGAGCTCTGCAGCCCCTGCTGCCATACCATCTGCCCAGGGCAGCACAAGAGCCGCGGCCTTGGGGCCCTCAAGAGCTGCTCCTGCTCCAGGCCCAGGGCCCATCCCAGGGCTGGGGCAGCCACAAAGCTGTGCCCATTTCTGTTCATTGCTGCTCTGAAGGGGATGGATCCTCAGCCACTTGGAGAATGCTGATGAATTTTACTCCTCTAGAGGCCTCTTCTTTCTTGAGCTCTTCATTTCAGGAATTTAGTGAGAAATGTTCATAAATATTTTTGCAAAACGCTTGAAAAAGAAAAGCCCCTTGGAATAATTGAAGTTTTCAATTCTTCTGTGGTTAATTAGATAGATTACAGAAGTGTATTCAAAGTGAATATACTATGTTGAAAAAAATGCAGAGAGAACTGTTTTTTTCCTGTTTAGTGTTCATTTCCTGACTGTAAATTTTTATCAGCTATGTCCAATTGGTATTGATCTCTAGCACCTTCTAATGCAGTCTGAATAGATATGAAAATCAAGATTCTTCATGGCTGACAATCAATAACACTTTGCCCTCACCCTCTCCCCACCATTTCCCTTATCCAACCCCTGACACTCCTATGGATCAGGAATGGTGTGGCCAGGAGGACCAGGACAGTGATCTTCCCTCTGTTCTTGGCACTCGTTGGGCAGCACAATGTTAGGTCACAGGGTCACAGGCTGCCCAGGGAGATGGGTGAGTCACCATCCCTGGAAGTGTTTTAGGAAAGACTGGATGTGGCACTCACTGCCATGGTCTGGGTGACAAGGTGGACTTGTTGCTCTCCAAGGTCTTTTGCAGTCTGGTGGATTCTCTGATGATTGTAACACTGCAGGGCCCTGGGGAAGCAAGGGGCCATTGTGACACTGTGGGGCCTGGTGGCGCTAAGAGGACCATGGTGACACTGTGTAAGACATGGCAGCACAGAGCCAAGGGGCCATTGTGACACTGTGGAATCAAGAAGAACATTGCTGTGTGGTGTTTGTGAGGTGCTCAGGACGAGGTGAGAGGTGAGAATCTGACTCCATGTTCTCAGAAAGCTGATTTATATTATATTATATTATATTATATTATATTATATTATATTATATTATATTATATTAAGCTTTTCAAAAACTATACTTTAGAAAAAGAAGAATACAGACAGAAGGCTTAACAAGAATGATAATGAAAACTCACTACTGACTCCTCAGAGTCCAATACAGTTGGTGGTGATTGGTCATTAGTTAAAACAATTCACATGTTTGGATAAACAATCTCCAAACCACATTCCAGAGAAGCAAAACACGGAGAAGCTGAGGCTTCTCATCTTCCCAGGAGAAGAAATCCTGGCGAAGGGAATTTTCAGAAAATATCACATTGACATTGCTGGACTGCCAGATCTCATTGAACAAACGGTCCATTGTGACAATGCAGGGCCTTGGGGGACCAAGTGACATTGTGACACTGCAGGGGCCCAAGGATGCAAGAGACTTTGTGACATAAAGGGTCCCATGGAACCAAAGGAACATTGTCACACTGGGAGGCCTCATGGAACCCTGGTAACACCAAGTTGTCTGGGAGTGTGGATCTGCTGGAGGGTTGGAGGGCTCTGCACAGGGCCCTGAACAGGCAGGATCCAGGGCCCAAATCCAACAATGTGAGGGTTAAGAAGTCCAAGTGCCAGGTCCTGCACTTTGGTCACAAAAACCCCTGCAGCACTACAGGCTGGGGACAGAGTGGCTGGAGAGCAGCCAGGCAGAAAGGGACCTGCAGAGACTGATGGACACCAGGATGGACATGAGCCAGCAGGGTGCTCGGGTGGCCAAGAAGGCCAATGGCTCCTGGCCTGGATCAGGAATGGTGTTGCCAGCAGGAGCAGGGCAGGGATTGTTCCCCTGTGCTCAGCACTGCTTGCACAGTGCCTCAAGTGCTGTTTGCAGTTCTGGCCCCCCCTAATTAGGAAGGACATGGAGGGACTGGAGCATGTCCAGAGAAGGGCAGCAAGGCTGATGAGGGGTCTGGAACAGAAGTCCTGTGAGGAGTGGCTGAGAGAGCTGGGGTTGTTTATTCTGGAGAAGAGGAGGCTCAGGGGAGACGAGAAAGTGTCAGGGCACAGGTTGGACTTGATGATCTCCAAGGACTTTTCCAACCTTGCTGATTCTGGGATTCTCTGAAAGCACCCTTGGAGCAGTTGCAGGAGGAGCCCTGGGCCTCCTCTTCAGCAGCTCCAGCAGCCCAGGTCCCTCAGCTTCTCCTGCCAGCCCCAAAGCCCATCCTGTCAGTCCTGCAGAGCCTCTGCAACTCCTCCTCATTGCCCCGAACAGGGAGCCCCAGAGCCAGGCACAGCAGCCCAGATGTGCCCCCTTGGCCTGTGGTGCCTCTGGCAAGGGAGCAGCACCAGGCACTGCAGGAGCCTGCAGACAATTCCTGCAGCACTTGCAGGATGATCCTGCTGCCCAAGGGACGTTCCCATGGTGCCAAGTCAGGAACTGCATTGGGGAGTGGGGCCGGAGAGGAAAGGGCAACCAGAGCTGGGCTGTTTGCAGGGGAGGGAACAGGGGTGGGCAAGATGAAGAAATTTGTATAAGGGAAGAGTAAAGAAAGCAAAGGTGAAGCAAAAGAAATGCTCTGGGCAGTTTAGGGGTGGCTGCCAGGCAGCCCTGGCTCTGAGGAACTGCGTCTGCAGTGGGACAGGAAACTCCCAGCTGATGGGAACAAACTTTCTGGCTGACTGCAGAGGCCAGGACAAAGCTGAGTGGTTTCCCTGGTGTCCTCCAGCCCTTGCTGGCCACAGGGGCTGATGGCATTTGTGCTCCCTCAGGTTCATGTCCCCACACCAACAGCATGGGGGTGCTCCCCCTGCTCTGTGCAATGCAAACAGGGGCTGCTGAGCCAGTGCTGCCGTGTCTGTGTCTGCAAGGATGGGGCACTTGTGTGAGCTGGGGGAGAGGCCAGGGCTGCAGAGGGGGGATGTTGTTGGCAGCTCCATGAGGGCGCTCTGGGACGCTGCCCTGGGCTGTGCAGCGCACTGGGGATGGATCAGCCCCTGCTCTGCTGCTCCTTCCTGTCTCCCCCAGGGTCCTTGCAGAGCTCCAGCCATGCTGTTTGCCCCCAGCCTGCCCACGGCCAGCCTGGGGCTGCTCACGGGGGTTTTCTGTGCTGAGCATTGGCCTGGGCGTGTTCTTGAGAGAGCCTGGGCAAGGAGCCTGGAGCCCCCAGGGCCTGGCCTGAGGCCTCAGCGCTGCCCCAGCAGTGCCCATGGCCTGTCCCTGCTGCAGCCCTGGCACTGCCACCCCCAGGGCTGTGCCCGGCCCCGAGAGCACTCAGGCCCTACAGCAACACCAGGGCCACAAGGGCAGCGGGGCAGGGCCACGGCAGCAGCACTGGCAATGCCAAGTGCTGCTGCTGCTGGGCACAGCTGCTGGGCCAGAACTGATCTGCCCCCAGCTCTGCACACAGACATTGCTGCTGCAGCTCCAGAGAAGAGAACAGAAGGGCATCTCTGCAGAAAACTTTCCTGGGAGATCCTTTAGTTCATTTACAGCCACTGAGAACACAGCTCCTCATAGAAACAGGCTGTGGGTCACAGTAAAGGAGAAGGGAAAGAAAATGAGAAATTGCACAAACAATGACTTTGTGGACAATATTTTAAAATTAAAACCAAGATAAAGAATCTCCAAAATGAAACTAACAAGAAGTATTGAAGATTACTTTTATTACAAATGATTGGCAGAAACGGGCCAGTAGTTTAATGTTTCTGAAAGCATCCCATCATCTGTGCCCACACTGCAGCCTTGAGTTTCTGATTCCTCAGGCTGTAGATGAGAGGGTTCAGGGCTGGAGGCACCACCGAGTACAGCACTGACAGGGCCAGATCCAGGGATGGGGAGGAAATGGAGGGGGGTTTCAGGTAGGCTAAAATGCCAGTGCTGATAAACAGGGAGACAACAGCCAGGTGAGGGAGGCAGGTGGAAAAGGCTTTGTGCCGTCCCTGCTCAGAGGGGATCCTCAGCACAGCCCTGAAGATCTGCACATAGGAGAAAACAATGAACACAAAACAATCAAAACCTAAGGATGCACCAACCACAATGAGCCCAAGTTCCCTGAGATAGGATTTGGAGCAGGAGAGCTTGAGGATCTGTGGGATTTCACAGAAGAACTGGCCCAGAGCATTGCCATGGCACAGGGGCAGGGAAAATGTATTGGCTGTGTGCAGCAGTGAATAGAGAAAGGCACTGGCCCAGGCAGCTGCTGCCATGTGGGCACAAGCTCTGCTGCCCAGGAGGGTCCCGTAGTGCAGGGGTTTGCAGATGGACACGTAGCGGTCGTAGCACATGATGGTCAGGAGAGAAAGATCTGATGATATGAAAAAAAAAAGAAGAGCTGTGCAGCACATCCTGAGTAGGAGATGGTGCTGGTGTCCCAGAGGGAATTGTGCATGGCTTTGGGGACAGTGGTGCAGATGGAGCCCAGGTCGCTGAGGGCCAGGTTGAGCAGGAAGAAGAACATGGGCGTGTGCAGGTGATGGCCGCAGGCTACGGCGCTGATGATGAGGCCGTTGCCCAGGAGGGCAGCCAGGGAGATGCCCAGCAAGAGGCAGAAGTGCAGGAGCTGCAGCTGCCGCGTGTCTGCCAATGCCAGCAGGAGGAAGTGCCTGATGGAGCTGCTGTTGGACATTTCCTGTGTCTGGCCATTGGAACCTGTTGATTTAAGTCTTCAATCTTTAGATACCTCTTGCATGCCATCTTTCCCACTGGGGTATTATATCTCTTCCTTGCCCTTATTATGCATTCTTCCCCAGTTACTTTAGATTTTAAGTCCCATTGTTCTTTCCTTCTTTGTCCTAAAATGTGAGGTTTTTGTCCTGCATGTTCCCACCTTAGAATTTCTAGTGGTCCTGAACTAATTCCCTCCCATGGCCAAATTTCTGTCATTTTAGTACTCCCACAGACCCAGCAGTTGGTTAGATTTAGTTCCTTACTAATTCTTTCAACTAGGTCTAGGAATAGGTTCTTCCCTAAGGGCATTTCTATTTCATCCTTTTTGGTAGTTACTGTTAATTGTCTTTCCTGTATTAGATCTTTCAGTCCTTCCTGATTCCTTTCATGCTCAAAACAAAACCAAGTTTTTCCTACTGGGCATTCTGCAAGTAAGCGTTGCCTAAATGAAGCAGTGCTTCTCGCAACTCAATAGACTTTCCCGTCCTCTTGACAGGTAAATAACTGGGAGTAGTTAAAAAAAAAAAGATTTACATTGGTGTGAACCCTTATCAGTGATGCAAGGTTCTCCCCATTGTGTAGGGGGTGATAGTACATGGATTTTCCTTACTCCCTATACTTTCCATAAACAGGAATAACACCAGTCCTCCTAAGAGTCCAGTATGAACCATTGACATGATCTCATCTGGCCTTGCCTCTTAGGATTGGGGAACTTTCTCCCTTCTCTTTCTTCCCACTTTCTCTCAATTTAATAGCTCCCGAGGAATGTTCTGTAGGAGAGTAGGTTTGAAACCCCCAGGGTTTTCCTTGGAGAAAAACAGATTATTAGAACTCTATTGGTGATATAACCTTTTGAACTTAACTATCATACTAACATTTAATTCTTATAACTCTTCAACTTGTAACCTTGAACAGTTTAAAAGAGATGGAGGAACCCATTCTCCATATTCATGATAATATATGAAATCTTTACACCAAACAGTGAACAAAATGTTCACTCTAATCTCTAATCCAATAATATCATAATATACTCCAAAACAAATGAAGGCTTCAAAACAAACTAAAAATTCTACATTCATAAGTCAACAACAAAAACAATAAATAATAATGACTTGAATAAAAAGTATAACAATTTAGTCTCTTGTACTTTTATCAGTCTTTCTAAGCAACCTTTGGTCTCTTTCTAAAGCTAACTTTGAGATTGTCCGAGTTTGGGATTGCAGCCCACGTGGAAGCGTCTGTAGCTGGTGCTGTTGGATCCAGTCTGCTGTTTGGGGGGGTGGTACCGGTGCTTTGACTCGAGTGATGTGAGTCCAGCCTCTTTCTCGTGTCCTTCCTGCAGTGTGCGTCATGAGTAATACCTGGAAGGATCCTTCAAATTTTGGAGTTAATGGGGTATTGCTCCATGACTTCATTAGTACCCAATCTCCTGGACGTATTTGGTGCACATCTGTATCAAGGGGGGAAGTTTGGGGAAGATATCCTCTTTTTCTCAGACTCTCTAGGGTCTTTCCAATGGTTTCTATTTACTTTCAGGAAGCTGTTTCTCCTTCAAAATAGTCCCCACTACTATATGGAGTCATTAAAAATGGGAGTGCAAACATCATTTCATAGGGCGGAACCCCTATATCTGATCAGGGTCCTGTCCTGATCCTTAAAAGGGCAAGGGGTAGACATTTGAGCCAGTTCATCTACATTTCTGCAATTAATTTTGTTAATATATTTGTGAGGGTTTTATTCATTCTTTCTACCCTCCCAGAGCTCTGGGGATGCCATGGGGTATGTAATCTCCATTTTATTCCTAAAGCCTCAGTTATTTTACGTAATACTTGTGCGATAAAGTGTCGTCCCCTATCTAAATCAATATTGTTCACCAACCCGTATTGGGGGTTGATGTTAGAATTCTTTTCTAGTTGGACAGGCTTCTACCCAATGAGTAAGGTGGTCAATTATTACCAATAGGTGTTTGCAACTCTGTACAGGGGGCATTTCAGTAAAGTCTATTTGAATGTTTTGGAATAGTCTTTGGGCTAATTCTTTTCCCCCTTGTATGGTCTGCCTCATCACTTTTTGATTTAGTTTTTGGCAAATTAGGCACCCCTGAGTTACTGCTTTTGCTACCTCATGTATTCCGATACATAAGTTTTCTCTTAAATAGTGATCACATAACCCTTGGACTCCCCCAATGGGTTAATTCCTGTATCTCTGTTAACATTTTCTGGGCTAGGGCTTTATTTAAAAATTTACACCCATCTGGTGTCAACCACTCCCCTTGCTTCCCCTGATGCATTTTTAATTCTTTTATTGCTTTTAGTTCTTTCTCACTGAATACTAGTTTTCCTTTCCTTTCTTCGCCTAACACTTTGTTTACCCTGAGTAATTTCACTGGCTCCCCTGGGTTTAACACTGCCTCCTTAGCCACTTGGTCAGCTAACTGATTCCCTTTTTCCTCGATGGTATCCCCTTTCTGATGTCCCTCAACATGTACCACTGCAATCTCTGCAGGTTTAGGTAGAGATTCTAGTATTGATCTTATCAGTTCTGTGTGCACTAAGTTTTTTCCTTTGGAGTTCAGATACCCACGTTCCTCCCAAATCTTTCCAAGTGTATGAACGATTCCAAAGGCATACCGTGAGTCAGTGTAAATTGTCCCTTGGCTCCCTTCCAGTAAGTCAAGTTCCCTCTTTAAGGCATAGATTTCACAACACTGAGCTGACCAATTAGAAGGCAGTTTGCCCTTCTCGGTAAATCTCATGTCTTCCTTTTCTGTAGTTTCAATTATTGCATATCCAGACATCATTTTCCCTCGACTACTCTCGAAGACCCATCAGTAAATAATTTTATTCCATAAGGTAGAGCTATCTTTTCTAGATCTTCCCTAACTTTTGTCTGAAAGTCCACTAGTTCCAAGCAGTTATGCTCTAGTTCTAATAATGGCTCTCCAGAGAGAAACTGCACTGGATTTAGAGTTTTAGAGGTTACCAGCTCGAGGTTATCAGCATCTATGA
Source organism: Melospiza georgiana (assembly GCF_028018845.1). Lineage (NCBI taxonomy): Eukaryota > Metazoa > Chordata > Aves > Passeriformes > Passerellidae > Melospiza > Melospiza georgiana. Next base: position 2,958,049 of record NC_080451.1, read on the forward strand.
AGATTATTTCATACTTTAATACTCTGGAGTCAGTAAGCCACTTCTGGGCTCTTTGGCCTTTAAATTGTTTTTAGATCATGTGGTGTATGGATTCTTATTTTACATCGCAGGGTCAGTTTTTGAGTGTCTTCAATTAAGGTGGTTACTGCAGCAACTGCTTGAATACAGGTGAGCCACCTCCTAGCTACCGGGTCTAGCAGTTTGGAGATGTAAGCTATTGGTTTCTTGCACCCTCCCCACTCTTGGGCTACCACCCCATATGCAATTCCTTTTTCAGTATTTACAAATAGGTCAAATTCTTTTTCCAGATTGGGCAAACTTAGGACAGGTGCTGAGGTTTGTTTATCTTTCAAATTATTTCAGTTTTTGTCATCCTCATTTCTCCATTCTATTGGGTCAGCGTTTACTAATTTGTCATATAAAAATTTTACACTTTGGGTATATTGGTCTAACCATAACTTACAGTACCCAAATAAGCCTAATAGTTTTCTGACATCTCTCTTAGTTTTTGGTGCTGGTATGGATAGTAGGCCTGAAATTCTTTCAGGACTTAATTTCTTATATCCTTTCCAAATTATGTGTCCCAGATAAGTAACTTCTGCTTCCACAAATTGCAATTTATTCTGGGATGTTTTTAAACCCTTTGCTCTTAGGAAATTTAAAAGGCGTATACTTGTTACCCTGACATTATTCCGTTCCTCTCCAGATATTAATAAGTCATCTACATATTGTAGAATTTGTACTTCGCTCTCAGGGTTGAATTGTTCTAAAAGCCCTTCTAAGGCTTGCCCGAAGAGAATTGGGGACTCGGTAAATCCTTGGGGTAGGCACGTCCACCTTAATTGTTGTTTCCTCCTCTTCTCTGGATGTTCCCACTCAAACACGAAACAATCCCTACATTCCTCAGCAAGAGGACATGCCCAAAATGCATCTTTTAAATCTATAATAGTAAACGAGGCATGCTCCCTTGGGATCTGACTTAAGAGGGTGTAGGGATTTGGGACTACTGGATGCCTGGTTATAGTTCTCTTATTTTTCTTCCTTAAGTCTTGGACCAATTGCTATTTTCCATCTGCCTTCTTGACTGCTAAAATAGGGGTGTTGTGGGGAGACATACACGGCTCCAGGATACCTTCCTCTAATAGCTGCTCAATCACAGGGGCCAGTCCCTTTTTTCCCTCAATAGACATTGCGTATTGCTTTACTTGAACGGGAGGAATTCCTTTTTGCATTTCACTTTTTATTGGTGGGATTTCTAGATAGCCCCTCTTTCCTTCTCCTGCCCAAACCTCTGCGTTTATCTGCTCTGTATCTCCTGATGTCAATTACATGATCTGGACTATCATTCTCCCATCCTTTGGGATAATCCCCACTCCTAATGAGACTTGTAGGTCCCTTCGTAATAAATTACTTTCTAGATTAGGTAAATAGATAAAGTCAGCAACACACTGCCTTCCGTTTCCTTTAATTTCTATGTTTTCAGCTATGGAGGCTCTAAATGGTTTTCCCTCTGCTCCCATCACCTCACAGACCTTTCTCCCAGGCGTCACTCCTGCGGGTAATTCCTTTATACTTGATCTATCTGCTCCGGTATCAACTAAAAATTCCAATTCCTCACTTTGGGGACCCACTTCAAAGTTTACCAGAGGCTCTTCTTGATGGTACATTGGGTCCCCTAGCATGTAAAGCCCCTGACACCCCTTGTTGTCATCCCTCAGGAGTCTCTCAAGAGCCTCTTGTTCTTTTACCATTGCCTCATCCAAAGAGAGTTTATTGCAATCCCTTCTTATGTGTCCTATCTCTCCACAAGAATAACATTTCCTGTCGCTCAGTGGTGCCCCTGGTCTCTTGTTTGTATCCACCCATGGAGGTAGGATAGGTTTATCTTTGGGTGTTTCAAAGGAGGACTTTCGTCCACTTTCACTGATTCTCGATGGTTGTCCCTGCTGATCTCTTTACCCCTAGACTTTCCCTAGCTACAGCTACCATGATTCTAGCTTTAGCTTTAGTTTTTTCTTCCTCTCTCCTTAAATATATCTTTAAAGCTTCCTTTAACAGTTCATTTATTCCCTTCTCCTGCCAGTCATCCATTTTCTCTAACTTTCTCTGTATGTCCAGCCACGATTTTGTAACAAATTGCACTTTTAGAAGTACTTGGCCTTCAGAGCTATCCGGATCTATATTGGAATATAATTGGAAGTTCCTCTTTAATCTGTTAAGCCAAGTAGCTGGGGTGAATGCATTTAGAGTCACACATGCACATAGAGCCATCTAGAAAGAGAAGAGACTGCTGACCTCACAGAAAAAGAAGAGACAATCCAGCTGCTAGAAGCAGTTCAGCTACCTGAAAAAGCATATTAAAGCACACTAGAAAGTGAGCTTAAAATTAAAAGAAAGAAATGAGCTAGCAAATAGAGAAGCAAAGAAAGCAGCAAAGAGTGAAGTACAAATTTTCCTTGAAAGTAAGCCATAATACAATAATACTAACCAAAAGAAACGTACAACTGCAAGGGGTGGGCTACCATTGAAAGAGAGCTAAGAATCCCTTCCCATTTTCATAGTTACTAGTGAAAGAAAAGCACTAAAAAACACACTAAAGCCTAAATACTTAAAAGCCTTTTATAGAGTGTAGCTCCTTTCTCAAAATGACCAAAGCTGCGAGTGATACAGAGTGCATTGAAATGAAGTTTTGACTTTGAAGCAGTAATTTCCACAAGCTTTCTAGAACACACATCTAATTAAAACAATCGTTGTATCGTTGTCAAGAATTTATATGCCACTATCACTCAAGTAAGCCGACAATGAGATCCTTGCCTCCAGACTAACCCCAAAATACGCCCCTGGCCGAAACTCAGTCAAACTAAGAGAGGCCATAGGCCTGTACAGCAGTAGCAAATTAACTTTTCAGAACTCCCAAGGAAAGGGGGGTATCAGTATTTACTAGTATTGATAGATACATTTTCAGAGTAGCCAGAAACATTCCCCACCAAAACTGTCAAAGCTCAAGAAGTGACCAGATTATTTTTATAAAGAATAATACCACGCTTCAGAGTTCCAGCCACGATATCCTCAAATAAAGAATCACATTTCATTTCCAAAATAGTGCAACAGATTAGTAGCCATCTAAGCATAGATCAAAAACTTCACCACCCCCAATCAAGTGGCCAAGTAAAGAGAATAAATCATTTGATTAAGCAGCAAATCATAAGACTGAAGCAAGTTAATCTACCCTAACCCAAGCTCTTCCACTAGCACTATTGCAAATTCAAACTAAACCTTGAGCTAAAAGAATGCTGAGTCCTTTTAGAATGCCTTATAGAAGACCATATAGAATACAAAGAAAATGTCCAGAATGTCCACCTACATAGTAGCATTAAGCAAACAGCTCAGAGTAATTGAGAAACATGTAGCTAAAACTCAGAGCAGAGAGTTAAATAGCCTAGAAATAATGTATATGTTAAGTCTCTTACAAAGAAGACTTCAAAACCACAGTGGGAGAGACCACTGCGAGTACTTCTCACCACCTTCACTGCAATCAAAATCAAAGAGCAAAATACCTAGATCCATCACTCTCAAGTAAAAAAAAGCCCAGAAACCCCTTAAAGAGTGACACCAAGAGACAATGAACTAAAATTAAAACTTACTCGAGCAAACTGAGTATATTGCAGTCGAGAATAGCTCATATTTTAGTTTGTAAAATTGTATTGTGTGTAATCATAACTAAAGTTTCAAAACTTGAGAGTATCTCTGTTCAAAGTAATGCTAAATAGCCTTAGTCCCAAGCATTTAATCAGTATACTAGATCCATAAGAAAACCTTCTGAGATAAAAGATTTAAACATATCTACTGTAGTAATCCACGAGAATCAGATATGTGAAGAGCAAAAATAGCAAGAACAAGAACTGTAGACTCTTCAAAGAATCAGAGGAGAAGAAATCAAAGTAGAGTTCCAAGTCATCAATAGAGTAGCTTATGAGAGACCAAATGTAATTAGTGTCTAAACCTCCCCTAGTGTATATGAACACCAAGAAGTCTGTGATAACCTAAGTGAATCAGACTGTTAGTGTAATTTCACCTTGAAACAGCCTGTAAAAGTGACCTGCCTTTGAGCTCAAATTAATATCAGACTTTCATTTGAATTCAAAGTAAATGTGACTCAACAACAGCTATTATTCAATCCAGAATAGTCTCTCAAATGTGTAGAGTTGATAATGCAAATTAACATCTCAAAAATCCAACCAGCCTGCTCCTCCTTCCTAAAAACTCCCTTTGAGAGCTAAACACTGCACTTTTTACCACAGCAAAGCCTTATACACCCCATACTAGTTCAAACTAAAACAGACATATCTCAAGAGCAGAACAAAAAGAAAGAGATTCCTAAAGTCTCTACATTTCAGAACAAACATCTGCCTCAAATATGACCTAAACCTCTGTCAGATACTCTTGTGAAGTGTGTCTGAATTTGCAATGTGAGCCCAGCACATCCCTCTGGCAGGGAGGGATAGTCATAAACAAAAAGCAGTTCCTGTTCCCCATAACAAACATCTAACTAGCATATTAGAGACAAGATTAAGAGTTTTAAATAGAATTGATTCAAAAATACTAGTGAATAAACTAGCCACTGCAGCAAGTAGCCTAACAAAATTGAAGCAGCCTTTATAGTAATCTCTATTAGCATTAAAAACTAACCAGTAACAAATTTCAAAAATACTGCCAAAGTAAAGAAGTATGAAAAAGCCAGAGACCAAAACCACAAGTTGATAGTAGAAACACTTAGTATAGTTCAAAATAATGTGTCTTTAGCTTTCAGTTGTATACAAGCACAGTTATAGATAAAAGCAACAACAGTTCTGATCATATGAAAAAAGAGTAAAAGTAATTTTCCAGCTAAAATTCAAGAAATTGTGTGAAATAATGCAATTGATATTAAAAAAATGTTTCAAACCTAACTGACTATAGTAAATTTCACCTATGATCCTGTTTCTAATGTAGCAACTGCCTTTGTGCTTACCATACATAATGCCACTATTTATGTTGTCCATCCCATCATTGCTCTAAGATCAAACCATAAAAAAACAATACTCTATCCTTCAAAACATAGAGTGTAAACACAAAAGATAAATAAAAAGTAGCAAACAGTAAACTTAAAATCCTGCATTACTAAAAAACAGATAAAATTCATTTGCGAAAGCAATACTATTAATACTCAAAATGTATGTTTAAACGCTGAACAAAGTATTTGTCACTTCAAAGTCCATCCAATCACTGACCAGAAAACTGTGCTCGTATATACTAAAAAAAAGAGTATGCTTGAGAACTACTTGTGCTGCTGTACAAATTAATAGCAATAATGTTTTTCTGTCTAGTAAAAACCATTCTAATCTCTGTATATGTAATTTTGTTAAGATTATTAAATGTAATCTTTGAATAGTCACCAACTGCGAATAAAATCTTTAATAAGTTGTGCCACCCCATTGTAGTTTTACTACTATTAGTTAAAGTAAGCTTAAAATTATCTATTATATTGTTAATTTAGAACTAAAAAATGCTACAACGAATAGCTGTACTAACATCTTTGTCAAAAGCACATAGTGAAGCACTAAAAGACACTTACTGTTGTGAAAGTTTTCATTAAGTAAAAAAATTTACTTATTTCCTAAAAAAGAAGAAAATGAGACAGAGTGGGGATCCATTCTGAATTAGGTGAAGTGCCTGGGAGAGGTGAGAGGTCTGTAGGGCCAAAGCTGAAGGAAAGGCCGCATTCCAGAGACAGCAAGGAGACATAGAAAGAAAAACAGAAAAGACCACAAGGTCGATTTGCCCTCGACTTAGAAATTCCTTTGATAAAGAAGAACTGGTGCTAAATGTCACGCGGAATGAATATGTATGAACTTATTGTGAAACTGTATGCATATGCATTTGGGAGGGGGATTAAAGATGACCTGAGGTCTTCAGAGGTACGCATGCCTTGTTGGGGGACTTGCGTCCAGCGCGCGCCGTAAATAAACATACCGGACTTTACAACTTTTACGAAGTTGTAAAGTTTCTTCTTTTCTCCACAAAACAAGGGACACTGGAGGTGGGGCTGGAGAGACAGTTGAAGAGGCTGAAGGGGAGACTGGAGAAATAACTGGATTAGAGGGAGGTGGGACAGTAGTGTTTGGAGCAGGTAAGGGAGTTGAGGTTAGGGTAGGAGTATTGACCATAGGAGTGTTACTTGGAGGTGGTAATGGGATTGGAGCGGCTGCTGATTCTGGGGATGGAGAGGCCAGAGGTAAAATCAGGGGATCTGGGAGAGGAGCGTGGGGCCTTGCCAGGTAAATAGGAGGGAACGGAGGAGGAGGTAAGTAATCAAGGGGGTCCCACTTAACACTAACCTCTTCTCTCCCCTCATTATTTCCCTTCCGTTTTTGTAGTTTACAGATTTTTATAACATTGCCAGTGGTATCCCTCTGCCAACATGCAGCATATGTTAACTGCTCAAGATTGGGACTTTCTCGGGTTTTCAGGTGTTGGTTTAATTGGGAACACATCCATGGATCTCTTGTCCCATACCATGGCCACTCCCCCTGCATGTTTAACTTAGGCCAGACTTCGATACAATAGTGAATCATTTTCATTTTGTCTAAGCCTTTCGTGGCCTCCTGAATTTTGGGAATTCTGTCCATCCCTGCCCCAAAGACCAAAAGAGATGTTAGAAAATTTTTAGGTTTGTTTGAGTATTGCAGATTATGGCTTGATCAGTATTAAATCACTAAAAGCGTTAAATTTCCATATGACAAACTGATAGACTCAGAGCCTGTAACCTGGACCTCAAATGACGAGGAACAGCTTCGGAATCTGAAAACTAAATTGTCCTCTGCCCCTGTACTGAGCCTACCAGATCTTTAAAAGATTTTTGACCTATTTGTAAACGTGGAAGAGGGGATAGCTTGCGGAGTCCTTACACAGGACTGGGGAGGATGCAGGAAGCCGGTCGCATATCTCTCCAAGTTACCAGATCCAGTAGCCAGAGGGTGACCAGCCTGTGTGCAAGTGATAGAGGCAACAGCCACCCCAACAGAAGACACACAGAAACTAACCTGAAAGGGGAAGATCTGGGTTCATACCCCACACAATGTGAAAGATGTTTTAAGTCACAAGGCCCCTCAGTGGCTAACCGATGCCCAAATACTAAAGTATGAAGTCATCATAATAAGTACCAAGGGCCTCAAATTATTCACTTCAAAATGTTTAAATCCAGCCCTGTTCCTCACAGGAGAGCCATTAAAAGACCTGGAACATGATTGTTTAGAAATTATTGAAATGCAGACTAAAGTGCGAGAAGATTTAGAAGATAAGCCCCTCCCACATGGTAGAATTGTGGAGAGCATTATTAATAATTGGTTAGCTGAGAAAGGCCACACTGATATAATGCCACTGGTTAAGTTGAAGGAGAAAAGTCAGCAGTCAGCAAGCTGAAAGGAAGAGTCAGCAGTGACCTTGCTGCAACATGAGGATAGGGAGTTGAGATTAGTCCTGAATATATCCTAAGAATATGTCGAAAGTATCAAAAGTAGAACCATAGGAATGTAGAAGTAGGCGTAGGTGCTGATATGTAAGCTGACCAATCCTGAGCTCAACTTTTGCAATATGTATGAAGCTCATTATTAACTGTATTTAACCCGCCGTACTGATCAATAAAATTGAGTCTGTGATGATCAAAATGATGTCCTGGTTCCCTTCCGTCGACAAATGGTGGAGATTGCGGGCATAACCGAATCTCTGCCCTTTTTCTCGGATTAAAAGAAAAAGGGATTACACCACGGTCCGGAAGTTGGGTTTGGGTCCCAGCAGCCGGGACGGTGCCGGAATTTGAAGCACCCTTAAGGTTCACAACTGTGACTTAAGCCAATACGTGTCGCCGGAGCCTGGAGAGCTGCAACAGCGTGCGCTGATTAATAGGTATGGATAGGCAAGCGGCATATGATTTATTCACCGCCTATTTAGAGCGGCGTGGGATAAAAGGGATAGATTTAAAAAAGGAGTTACCAGGGTTATTAGCTTATGGCCATGCTAAGGGTATCTTTTCTAATCCTCATACAGTTCATGAGTTATCAGAGTGGAGAAAGTTTGGGGAAATATTGTGGGATACAGTGCTAGACGATGATAAGTCAGCAAAGAAATTCGGGAAGTTATGGTGGGTGGTGTATAACACGTTACTTCAGCAGGTCTCTGAGAGAAAGGCAGCAGAAAGGGCAACAGAAGCTCATAAGAGGAATATAGGGTATGGTCGTGAAGATGATCCCCTGGCACCTTCTGTAACTAAGGTACTTATGCCTAAGAGTCCCCAGCAAAGTGGTGTGGAGGATTTCTCTATAGGCGCAGTGGAACCGTCTGCACCTTTCCTGTCAGAGGGAGAGGGTGAGTCGGATGATGGGGGTAGGAGCAAGCCAGCTTTGCCTCCCCCACCAGCTTCAGGCGGGTCGGATGGTGGGGGGAGGGGCAAGCCAGCTTCGCCTCCGCCGCCAGCCTTGCCTCCGCCGCTACCCCTCAATGAGCCGGCTCAGGTTACAGCTTCGGTGGGGGGGTCACCTCCCCCGCCCGAGCCGGCTCCAGCGGGGGGGCTGATTGCCCCCCGCAGGCTGGCTCCGCGTGAGCCGGCTCCGGTTTCACTGTCAGCTCCAGCGGGGGAGGGGGGCTCCCGCTTCCCCCGCACGAGCCAGCCTCTGCCTCACTGCCCCCCCGCACGAAAAGTCGGTGTCTGCACCGAAGCGCCAGCAGCATAGCACCCTTAAAGAGCCAGATCCCATCCCAGGGGCACACCGTGATCCATGGGGGGAGATGGCTAAACAGAGGAGGGAAGCTTGGGCTGCTTTGGCAAAAGAAGTAATGCAAATGGGGGATGGTGAAGCGGTGGAAATAGCTTCTAGTCTTGCATGTCCAGTTACATACACACCACAGTATGATGCACAGGGGAACCTTACGCATAATATAGCAGAATATACTCCCTTAGATTGGAAGCTGTTAACTCAGCTACCTTCTACGGTTAGTCAGTTTGCAGTAAAAAGTGAACCTGTTAAGCAAATGTTAGATTATCTTTTTAATACTCAGGTTTTATGTCCTAATGATTTAAGAGGAATAGTTCGGTTGATATTTACTCAGCATCAGCAGTTATTATTTAATGCCCATTGGCACGCGTTGGTAAATGAATCGGTTGCTGTACAACGAGCTCAGGGAGACCCATTACATGGGGTGACAGTAGAGGAGCTGATGGGCTTAGGGGCATATTTGCGTACAGAGGCACAGATGATATCGGGAGCTGATAAACTTAGAGAGTCTATGAGGTTGGTGCGTGCTGCAATAGATATGGTTAAAGAGCCAGGAGGGTTACCGGCTTATATGGGTATTAAGCAAGGAAGGGAAGAATCATTTGGAAATTTTATCGATAGAACAGCTACTGCTATAGATCGGGCTGGTGTTGCAGGGCGCTATTGAAGCAGGTGTGCCTTGCAAAATAGCAATCCAGCAACCCAAAGAGTGTTAGCTACTTTAGGGGCAAATTGGACTATTGAGGAAGCATTAGAGCGAATGGCATTAATGCCAACAGCTTCACAGGCATTTATAGCAGAAGCCTTAAAGGAATTAGGATTAGGGTTGCAAAAGCATAGTCTACTCAGAATCAGGTGTTAGCTGCTCTTGCTCCTCTCCAAAGCGGCTCACTGGCAGTCACGTAAAGAGGCTCGAGGCCATTCATCAACTGTTTCCGATGCGGCAATGAGGGACAGACACAAGTTACTGCCGTGACATCGGAGATGCCAGCTGCTGCCGTGACATCGCTGCTACCTCCTGTCTGCAACCCACAACAACCGGGAGCCTCGGCTTGGACTTATCAGCAGCAGTAGACGTCACACTAATGACGAACCGGCCTGAGAGGATACCCACTGGAATAAAGGGTCCTCTTATACTAAATGGACAAACATGTGGAGCATTATTGCTGGGACGTTCCCCTATAACTATGTTGGGATTATTTGTTTTGCCTGGTGTTATCGATGCGGACTTTACAGGGGAAATACAAATTATGGCTTACACCCTTTATCCTCCGATTAAAATTACAAAAGGACAACGCATTGCACAATTGGTACCACTGTCACCAATGACATCAGGAATACAATCATTTACTGGGCAAGCACGGGATGAAAAAGGTTTTGGCTCTACTGGTGTTACACTTTTAACTGTGGATTTACAAAATAGACCAAAACAAAAGGTTGAAATTACCTATGGGCATCAAAGCATAACCCTTTATGGATTATTGGATACAAGAGCAGGTACTAGCATCATTTCTCCAGAAGCATGGCCACAACATTGGCCTCTATTTCCCTCATCAAACATGCTCACAGGAGTAGGAGGATTTACATTGGCAAGCAGGTCACCGTCTTTGTCTGTGTGCATTGAGAATCAACAAATATCTGCTGTGTTTTCAATTGTTCAACTGCCTCCTACAGTTTCCTGTTTAATTGGAAGGGACATTTTAACACAATTGGGAGTGGTGTTAACTAATCAGCACCCTTTGGGGTAATTGCCATTGCTTGGACTTTCCCCATTCCACTCACCTGGAAAACGGATACACCGGTGATGGTTAAGCAATGGCCACTAAAAGGGGAGAGTCTTATGCATGCCCATGAATTGGTACAGGAACAATATGCAAAAGGGCACCTAAGACTGTCCACAAGCCCTTGGAATACACCTATTTTTGTAATCAAAAAGAAATCAGGGAAATATCGTTTGATATATGATTTGAGAGCTGTAAATGACCAAATGGAACCAATGGGGGCCTTACAGCCTGGTCTTCCAAATCCAGCTATGATTCCAGAACACTGGCCACTTTTAATTATTGACCTAAAGGATTGGTTTTTCACTATTGGCCTGCATCCTGATGACATGAAGAGATTTGCTTTTACTTTACCAGCAATAAATCGTGGGGAACCAGATAAAAGATTTGAATGGACATCTCTTCCGCAGGGCATGCGCAACTCTCCCACTTTATGTCAGCTTTATGTTGAAGCTGCATTACAGCCACTATGTCGTAAATGGCCAGCAACTATAATATATCATTACATGGACGATATTTTGTTTGCACAGGAACAGCCATTCTCATCTTTACAGATTAACACCATTATAAATACTCTTGCTGCATATTCACTTGTTATTGCTGCAGAGAAAATTCAGACTACAAAGCCCTGGAAATATTTGGGATGGACTTTGACGGATCAAATAATGATACCACAAAAATTGGAATTACAATTGGACATTAAAACTCTACATGATGCACAGAAGTTGCTGGGAGACTTACAGTGGCTGAAGCCTATTGTGGGAATACCAAATCATTTATTAGAAGCCCTATGGCCTTTGTTAAAAGGTGTGGACCCTACTACTCCTGTACACCTGACAAGGGAGCATCATCTTGCCTTGCAGCAAATTAGTAACTGTGTACAGCAAGGGTATGTGTCTCGTCGACAACTCAACCACCCCATTGACCTTACTATTTGGAATAGCCCTTGCAACTTGCTTGGTGCTCTCTCTCAGTTGCAAAAGAAAACGGGGGAGATACGGGTATTGGAATGGTTATCACCACCACTACAGCACAAGAAAACAATATCTTCAAAAATTGAACAATTGGCTGCATTAATTAAAAAGGGGCGTCTCAGAATTCTTGAAGTGGATGGTAGAGAACCTGCTAATATTAGATTGCCTATGGAAAAAGAAACCTTGGACTGGTACTTGATAAATTCAAAGAATTTACAAGAAGCATTATTGATGTCACCTGCTAAAGTAGAGACTAGTAAATTAGTGTCTAGAGTTTTGCAGTGGATGACAGAATGGAACTGGATTACTCGACCTTTGAGAGAAGAAAACCCCATAGAAGGAGCTATTACAGCTTTTACAGATGCAGGAAAGAAATCAAGGCGTGCTGCTGTTACCTGGCAAGAAAAAGGACAATGGAAGCATCAACTCCTCACAGCAGACCCTGCAGATAGCTTACAAACTTTGGAATTGTTAGCAGTAGTATGGGCGGTGTCCAACTTACAGGAGCCTTTAAATGTGGTCACAGACTCTATGTATGTTGAAGGAGTAGTCAAACGAATAGAGGAAGCAGCAATTAAGGAAGTGAATAATAAACGATTGTATGAGTTACTGATACAGTTAAGGAAAGCTTTACGGGAAAGAACAAACAGTACCCTTAAGCAGTATATTGAAAAACATCAAGATTTGACAGATCCACAAGCATGTTTGGCTAAGGTTTTATATGTGATTAATCATTTATGCATTTTTGGGGAAGATGATACCCCCCCTGCAATGAAACATCATCCAAGGTCAGGTCAGGAAAATACTAAGTAAACAGAGGTCTGGGTTGAGTATAAGAACCCAAGTACAGGATTATGGGAAAAACCTGCAAAAGTATTATATTGGGGTCGGGGGTATCTTTGTGTTTCCTCACCTACAGGGCCTTTGTGGGTGCCTGCTAAGTGGACTAAACCTGTTTTTGATGCAGCCTCTGGTGGATCGCCTTACGGAGGAGGACAAGGAGCGACTGGGGAAGAAACTGCTTCTAGTCCTACAACCACTACTGTTTCAATTGAAGGGGTACTCGGAAGCGGTGGACAGAGCACTGACACGTCACTACCGGACGGCCCAGGAGTTGATTGGTTTCATTGACTCATTATCAACTTTTCACTTAACAGATCCAGCGAAACTACATTGCCTTGACTGTCACAATCCACATTGTGCTGCCTGGATAGCTCTACGTTGTGGGGGTTGTAAAAGAACTTTTTGGATAGAACAATCATTATTACGGGATTTGTGGTGTCATACTTGTGAACACGAGCATACGTGGGGGAAAAGCTGGCAAGATGAATTAAGGAGACAAACGGGGCAAAACGCATATATAGCTTTAAATCTTTATGAGTCTCCTGAACAGAAGGTTCTTGCTTATTATCGATGGGAAATACAATGTATTGTAAATAGAATTAAGGTTCAAAGTAAATCACGTATAGTTTCTATAAGGTGTAGGAAATTAATGCCTTTAACACAGCATTCAGTTGTAGGACCCTTCCAAGGGGATCCTGATAGAGCATTAGATTGCTGCATTGATAAGTTGCAAAAATTAAGTTTGAAAGTGGCAGGACCAGTGAAATTAGGAGCAGCAAGATTGAAGACAGATAAGAAAAGAAGGCAAAAATGGGAACGGTCTCATTTGAATAGGGGTATCAGTGATTGCTAATTAATTTTCTATGATTAGAACAATTTTACTGTTGTGGGACCCTCGGGAGGATATAGTTGTTGAGGAGGATAACGAACAAGAACTACGATTACGAAATAAGATACACCTTGTGTTAAAGAAAGACCTTGAGCTGTTAGCCTCATATAGTAAAGAGGCTGAAGAGGCTTTGCAATCACCACCATTGAATTGGTTGCATTGGGTTGAAGAAACACAATTTTATACTGGTCCTTACTTACATTCGCTTCCTTGTTATGTTTGCAAAAAGGATAAAGATAAATGCTATGCATGGGTAGCTTTGCATTATGCAGATTGTAATCAGGTTTATTGGTATTCACAGAAGTCATTGGGATATTTATGGTGTACATCTTGTTTTGGAAAGTGGATTCGAAATCATATCTGGGTTAGAGCTCTTGAACAAAGTACTGGCCTGCCAGGACGGACAGGATTACAGCTCTTTAAGAGTGCAGAACAAGTGGTTATAGCATATCTTAGGTGGAAGTTACAGGAAAACCTTAGAATATTTGAAATTACTAAAGCCTCACGCATCATAGCAGCTCGCTGCAAAGCTGATTTGCCTTCAAACTTACCTCGTGCTATACTTGTGAGCAAGGATGCTGATTTAGAATTAGATCAGTATATTCAAGAATTGACTCAGCCTTACAATAGACAATCTAGCAAACCAGGGAAAAGACAGCGAAGAAAGGAAAAACAACGTAAGCAGAAGGAAGAAAAGGAGAAGCAAAGCAAGCAGAAAGAAAAATGAGGTTTGTTTTTGTAATACTGCTCAATGCTGTAGCAAGTGAAGCAGTAGGAGTAACACACTTTAGTCAACCAAGGGAAAATTTATGGGTAACACTTGCTAATCAAACTAACCAATCATCACTTTGTCTTAGTCTTGGAGGAGTCACTAACCCATTTCGAACATGCCTGGTGGGACTTCCGGTGTGGTCTCCTGGAGAATTTTGCAGTTTGATAAACAATCAAACCTTATGCATGTCTAACATGTCAAACATCACATTGCCGGTGCAACAAGGGTATACTGCAGGTCAGAGTGATGGCTATCGTCAATGCTTACTAATCCAATCACTTAACACCTCTTTGCATTCTCCTCCTGAAGAATTGGATCTTTTTGGAAGTACAAATGCCAGCATATCTAACACTACAGCTGGTGGATGGTTTAGCTTCAAACTTTCGGGTGCTCAGAATTTAAACCAACCTAAAGAAACATGGGCCACCCTAGATTCATCCCTGAATGTGAGTGAATTCTCTCCACAGCATTACAGTCAATGTAACGGCACAAATATCACAGCACCAATGAAATTACCCACAGGAATATTTTTGATTTGTGGAGACAGGGCATGGAATGGTATACCAGCTAAACCACAGGGTGGACCCTGTTTTTTGGGAAAATTGTCACTGTTTCATCCTAATGTGTCCTTGCTAATGCAGCTGAGTCAAAATTCAAACAGGAGAAAACGTAGCATACATGACTTAGACTGCAGCAAGATAGGAGATCCACGGTTTTGGGGCACATTCAAACAGGTGGTGGTTTCAACTATCTTACCAGGAGGATCTGCCAATAAAGCCATGAATTTAGCAAAACAATTAGGATGCTGGGCAAGGGATGAGCTGAACAAGACATCACAAATTCTAGACATGTTAACTGCAGATGTGCAAAGTGTTAACCATGCTGTTTTGCAAAATAGAGCTGCTGTAGATTTTTTGCTCTTAGCACAAGGACATGGATGTGAAGAGTTTGAGGGAATGTGTTGCATGAATCTGTCTGATCATTTAGTGTCCATTCACACTAAGATAAAAGAATTACAACAGGGACTTCACAAACTTAAGGAAGAAGACGGTTTAGGAATTGACGAATGGCTTAAAGGCTTAGGACTTGGACCGTGGCTGAGGAACCTTGTGATCTATGCTATAGGACTTCTGGGTGTAATTTTACTGTTTTTGCTTATTTTGCCTTGTATCTTTAACTGTATTCAAAACATGGTCAGCCGTACAATAGCAAAAACATGGCAAACTAATCTCCTTGCACAAGAAGAAAACAGGGGAAATGTGGAGAGCATTATTAATAATTGGTTAGCTGAGAAAGGCCACACTGATATAATGCCACTGGTTAAGCTGAAGGAGAAAAGTCAGCAGTCAGCAAGCTGAAAGGAAGAGTCAGCAGTGACCTTGCTGCAACATGAGGATAGGGAGTTGAGATTAGTCCTGAATATATCCTAAGAATATGTCGAAAGTATCAAAAGTAGAACCATAGGAATGTAGAAGTAGGCGTAGGTGCTGATATGTAAGCTGACCAATCCTGAGCTCAACTTTTGCAATATGTATGAAGCTCATTATTAACTGTATTTAACCCGCCGTACTGATCAATAAAATTGAGTCTGTGATGATCAAAATGGTGTCCTGGTTCCCTTCCGTCGACATAGAATTTTATTTACAGATGGATCATCACAAATGGTAGCCAGTAAATGGGTCTAAGGGTATGCAAGCGTAGATGGGCAGAACATGCAAATTGAGGAAAAAGGAAAGCTACCCTCAAATTGGTCTGCCCAGTGCTGTGAAATCTGTGCCCTGAAGAGAGGACTAGATTTACTAGAAAAAGATAAAGGAACAAACTATATCGACTCCTGGTACACATTTGGGATTGCCCATACATTGGAAAAATATGGGAAGAATGGGGGTACCTTTATTCTTAAGGCAAAAATTTAATACATGAAGAGCTAAGAAAATTAGTACTAGAGTCCCTAAGGAAACCAGTTGAGATAGCCAAAGTTCACATAAAAGGACATCAAAAAGGGGACACCCTGGAAAAAAAGGGAAATCGATTAGCTGATCAAGTAGTGAAAGAAGTAGCTTTGGAACAAGAAAGTCCAGTTAAAATTCTTAAGATACAGGGAACATGTAGTAGGGAAAGGAAAGAGGAATAACCAATCTTTGACAAGAAAGAATTGAGGGAGTTAGAAAAGATGGGAGGACAGCAAAAATAAAATGGAGAATGGTGGACCCCTGATGGACGGCAAATTTTAAATAGAGCTCCAGCCTGAAAGGTGATGACAGAGTTACATGGGTTGGTTGACCCATTGCGGAATACAAGGATTATGTGACCACTTTCCAAGGCATCATATGTGCATGGGAGTACGTACCATAGCAAAGGCAGTTACCAAGGGATGTTTAACTTGCCAACAAATTAATCAGAAAGTAATGAGAAGAGTATTATCTGATCTGGGGGAAGAGAGTTGGCCTTGTGGCCATTCCAAAGTGTGCAGGTAGACTTCACAGAAATGCCCCCTGTCCAGGGATACAGACACTTATTAGTGACCATGGATCACCTCACCCATTGGGTAGAGGCGGTCCCGACCAAAACAGAGACAGCCCAAGCAGCCACAAAAGCAATCCTTGAAAACATCATGCCCCAATATGGGTTGATAAATAATGTCAATTCTGACTGAGGTCCAGATTTTACTGCCCAAGTCTTACAATAAGTTGTTGAAGTCCTGGGAATTAAATGGAAGTTGCACAGCCCATTGGCATTCCCAGGGCTCCAGAAGAGTAGAAAGGATGAATAAAACCATCAAAACCATGTTAACTAAATTAGTTACAGGAACCCAGATGAATTGGCTTAAATGCCTTAAATTACCCTTAGCACTGTTACAAATTAGAACAAGGCCTGGATCAGGTATAGGAGTCTCACCTTATGAAATGATGTTTGGACTCCCCTTCTTAATAACGTCGTATATCACGGGAATTTATCCAGAAGGAGAGACAGCCACCCAAAAATATCTAAAGGCTATAGGAAGTACGTTTGAAGATCTTAGGAAAAAGGGTTATCTCCCTCAAACCTCTCCCTTAGACACTAAGGGACATAACATCAATCCAGGAGACTGGGCGTTAGTTAAATCATGGAACTCTGCACCTTTACCCTCTAAGTCTGAAGACCCTTTTCAGGTCCTACTCACCACTAATACAGCCATACAGACCCAAGAGAAGGGATGGACACATCTAACCCAGATTAAAGGACCTGTTCCACCTCCCACTGAAGAGTCAAAACCAACCACATCCCCTACTAAGTCTTCTAATTAATGGATTGTGACTAATCACTCAGACAATCTAAAGGTAACCCTCCAGAGGAGACCTAAAGACTATTAGAGAGTGTTTATAGTCAAAAACTTGTTAAGAACTGTTTAAATAATCAAAACTTGTGAAGAACTGTTAAAAATTGCAGGTAATGTTATTTATCTTTTAGTTTTGAGTTTAAAAAGTAGATACTTTCCTGTTGCATTTATTATTAGTTAGTGTTTATTAATGAATGAAGAATTTTTAGTTTGTGTTGGAGTCTTTGTCTGTTTTGGTGTATATTGTGATTTTGTAGGATTAGGCATAAGGTGTATTATGATTTTGTAGGATTAGCATAAAATCATACTATGATTTTGTAGGATTTGGCATAAGAGTAAATACCTCGTTATTTGTTTGGTGTGAGTATTTTATCTATAATTTTGGATACCGAAAATTCTTAAAGCCATCTGACCATTGAGTTCAAGGTTTTTAGGTCATGTTTTGGTGTTAAAAAGTTAAAATACCCCAGTTAACTCCAATCTTAGCGTACAAAACAATCTCCTACAAAACATCCATCAGGGCAAAAATAAATTAGTAAAGAAAAGTCAAATGTGTTGACACTGAGAGAATAAAAACTGTACTAAAACCAATGAGCTCTTCTGTAGGAGAAAAGCCTAACCAGGAGGCAAGGCTGGGTGAGTCTACAGTCTGCCTAAAAACAGCCACTCCAATCACTGGGTGCAGCTCAGTAGTTGCAGAGTTTAGGGGAATGCCTCATACCAGACTCCTTGGAGTGCTCTTACTGATCTAACTTGTTAACAACACGCTGGGAAGTCAGAAGAGCCCATGTGCTCAATGTTACTACCCCCTTTACAGAGGGGAAGAAACCGGGTCTTTAATACGAGTACATACAAATTTAAACTTAAACTGTGCCAACCTCTCTCTGTTAGCAACCTGTCAATGGCACGGGAAGACTTATTGGATTTCACAAAATATAAAATTACTGCAATGACTGCCTGGGGACCGTCCTATAGGAGATGCTTGGCTTTGCTTTGAACGTAAGTCCAATCAAAAAGGCAAAGCAAACTTAATAAAAGTAACAACATCAGTAAATGAGAAAGAAGACCTAGAAACATCTCATGGGAAAAACTTGTTCACAGATTTAGCGGAAAAGATCAGTAAAGAGTTAAATGTAACTAATTGCTGGATCTGTGGAAATACACAAATGGACAAAGTCTGGCCTTGGGAAGGGATCAGCTTAAGACCAATAGAAATCTTAAAATGGACACAAACAAGACAAAAGGTACCAAGAATTGGACAAAGAGGAAAAGAATGGTGGAAATTAAAGTCTAAAATAATTGGAAAAGAGCAGTGTATATCTAGGAAAGGGAAAATGTATAAAATGTATAAATTTATAAAACCCCAGTAGGAGAAATATCCTGTAAGAGATATTTAAAAATAAAATGTCCAGTAGCGGGGTAGGTCCCTAGAGAACCCAAAAAAACCTGAAAGTATCATTTATTATTTATATTTTGGATAAATATTTATTATTATTTATTAAATAATAACTAATAACATTTTAAGTTATTAAAATTTTTCTATTTAATAAATAACAAATAGTTATTTTACTTTATCAAAATATTATTTATTAATTTATTAAAATATTATTTATTAAGTAAAAAGAAGTAATAATAATTTATTTAACTACTAATTTTATATAATAATAATTATATAACACATTATTATATGTTAATATTATATATTATTATATGATATTAATTAATAATCAATATACATTATATTATATTATATTATATTATATTATATTATAATATAATATAATATAATATAATATAATATAATATAATATAATATAATATAATATAATATAATATAATATTATATTATATTATATTATATTATATTATATTATATTATATTATATTATATTATATTATAATTTATTATATTATATTATAATTTATTATATTATATTATATTTATTAATCAATATGAAAACATTATAATACATTATTATATTATAATATAAATATATAAACATTAATTAATAATTAACATAATATATAATATATTATATAATATTATGTAATATTATATGCAATATGTATAACATATATATTTTATTATATTTTATATTACATATATTATATATTAATTATATATTATTAGTACTACTAATAAAAATAGCAATAAAATTATTGTTGTTATTATTAGTAGTAGTAGTAGTAGTAGTAGTAGTAGTAGTAGTAGTAGTAATAGTAGTAGTACTATATTACTATTATATTTAAATAATAAATTAACACACTGATAATGCACTGGGAAGAAACAAACGAGGTGTATCTACCGAGAAGGATCTAAATTCCATGAGTGTACTGGAAAAGGAACAAATAAAGGAATAAATCAAGTAATAAAGAAAGGAGAAAAGGAATAAATAAAGGGATAAAAAAAGGAATGAATAAATGGAACAAATAAAGGAATAAATCAAGTAATAAAGAAAGGAGAAAAGGAATAAATAAAGGGATAAATAAAGGAATGAATAAATTAATAAATAAAGGAATAAATAAAGGAGTAAATAAAGGAATAAATAAAGGAATAAATAAAGGAATAAAAGGAATAAACCCCTTCTGGGGAGTGAGAGAAATGTCCAAGAACTGAGAATTGCCAATGACTATCAGTGATGCTTCTTGGAAAGCTCCAGAAAACCTGGTTTGGATATGTGGGAATGTGGCTTACACTGAATTACCCGGGGAGTGGAGCAGCACTTGCACTATCGGAATTATTAAACCGTCATTTTTCTTACTCCTAAAAGTGTCTGGATTGAACCTAGGGGTCCCAGTATATGATGATTTGAACAAATCTAGCTGACCAAAAAGAAACTTAATTGAAATTGGAGGAACACAGACACGGAAAAACACAGTACGGACCCCCCAGGAAATAATTTGCACTGATGGACTGGCGACCTGGGCTCAAGATGGGTCCTGGGGACACCGGAGCCCAATTTATACGGGGTGAAATGGGATTCTGAGATTACAGGCAGCACTCGAGATGGTGTCGAACCGAGCCTCTCTGGCTTTAGACCACATAAATGACCAACTATCCCAGACTAGAACTGTGGTGTATCAAATCAGACTAGCAGTAGATTATTTATTAGCTGATGGAGGAAGCACATGTGGAAAATTTAACTCCTCTGAGTGCTGCTTAGAAATAGATGACTGCAGTGAAGTCATTAGGAATATCTCAAAGGAAATCTGGAAGTTAGCTTATGTTTGAACACAGGAGTGGGCCCCTACATTCGATACCAGCTGGTGGGAGAATTTCTGGTCATTAAAAGGAAACTGGTGGAAAAAAATAGCCTTTTTCATCATATGTGAAATTGCTAGGTTGATCCTCCTACCTTACATGCTCCCTAGTAAAATCCGAGTTGTAACATCTGCTGTACACGCAAGTGTAATGATACCAAAAGAGCTTAATAAAAAAAAAGTAATCATAATGAATGATAAGAACATCAAGATGCCAAGCAAATTTACAACCAATATTAAAAATTTAAGAAAATTGTACTTTCAGGAAGAAGTAATTGCTAATTGATGCAGGCTTGAGCCCAATGGAACAATTAGAGGGGGAAATTGTAGAGAATGCATTGTTAAAGGAGTTGATGGAAAGTTCATTGTTAAAGGAGTTAATATAAAGTTCCAATGTTAGTCATAGATTGTTTGTTGAATGTTTAATAGTTATGTCAAGTTCCAATATTAGTTAAAGGATTTATAATTATGCAAATCCCCTCACTGTCAGGTGTTCCCTCCACTGCTCCTGTTAGTATTCAGAAGCACATAATCACGAGAATCATTCTATGCAGGTGCTGTTATTGAAGAGCTCTGGGTGCCAGGGGTACAAACCCAAATCTGTCTCCGACATGCATTCGGGATGAACATGTTTTTATATTCTATCGTTATATAACTTTCATGTTAATTATTAAACTTATATTGTTCTATTGTATACATAGATTTCATCCAAGCATGGGCTCCTCGTGGCTCCCTCTTAAATTTCTAACATAGTTTCTCATGATTCTTCTTGAAATAAACAAGGGCCAGGAGACTTCTTCTCCTTTTTAATGCCTTTATTAAAAGTGATCAGCTCAGGATTGGGCGGCTCGATGGGTCTGCAGCGTCCGTCGTCTCTCCCAAGGCGACTCAGAAGAGGAGGATATGCACAGCTCGGTCCACCAGGGACAGAGCTGGGGATCAGATCCTCTTGGGAGCCTTTAGGGCCTCCTGATCCCATCAGATGGCAGATGGTACCTCGGTCCGGGTCTTGCTCCACTCCCAGACCTGGCCCGGGGGATCTCCAAGACAGGGTGAGGAACGATGAAGGTTTCCAGCATCTCTTGCAGGCCCAGCACTCCGCTCCTCACGTCCAGACATCACTCCAGTCTCTCAACTCTTAGGTGGCTCGTTGTTTTTGGGGTTTCTCTGTGAGTATGGAGTCGGGGGTCCCACAAAGCATTCTGGTCTTGGGAGTCACTTTGCATAACCCCTCCCCTCCAGGTCTCTTCTCCTCACTGTTCGGGAAGGTCCCCACCCGTTACTGTCTCAGGAGAAGGGCCATTAACTCGCCCCAGCCAGGGCTTTTACTAATACAAAAACAACATTAACGACAACAACCTGTAATTACCATAACACAGGCAGCAGCCCAGCAGTAGTGGTAACTTTTTTCTCACAAAAAAAATATTAACCGAATTTTTGTTCATAACAGTCCCCCCTCTTTTTCTTTGATCTAGCTTAAATTCTAAGCCCGCATCAACTCACAATTTTTTTTGTTTTCAATCTACAATAAGTCTCTTGTGCACTTTGGTAATCATGGTTACTTAACCTTGTTACTTTCCTTGGTTTCTTCAGGTTGGTCTGCACGGCAAGTACTATTCTACTAAAGCAGATAAATAAGCATAGTAAAAAGAGCAATCCTCCAAGTACACACACAGCGAGAAAAACTACCTTTTCCCATACATCCTTTTTGAAAATCTTTAGGTTCTCCCACCCACTGGGATCAAGTGTAGGAGTTTGTTCTTCATTATTTACACATGCTAACCTTTTTATTTTGTTTGAAATTTTCCTAATAATTGAATTCTTTATCTTTAATACTGTGTGGAGCCAGATAACTTTGTTTAACATAGATATTGGGATCCGAATTTGGCTTTTACAATTTTGGATTTTCTCAATTTCTATTTCACTGTACCTGTTCTGTTTAATTTCTCCCAAATCATTATATATAGGAACTCCCAAACTTGATCCAGTTTCTTTGGGTAATAAGAAAATTCATTTTATCACTCTAGTGGTGCAGCTGCCAGATACGATCAAACCTAGGGGTTGAGTTCCCCTGAAATGTGTTCTAAAGGGGTTTATCTCTTTTCCAGTACACTCATATAAATACTTGTAAGAAACATTTTTTCTTACCATTTTCACCATTTCTTTGCTTTTTACTAGATCTGCTGATCTTGTTTCAGCAGCATCACATTCAAAGCACAACCAGGCTTCCCTCTATAGGGCACTCTCCTAGGAGTGGCTGCCTAAAAGTGGCAGTATTGTATGCTATCCAATACACTCTCTTATTTTTTTTGATAAAAGACCAATTGGGAGAGGTTAACACAATCAGGGTTAGAACTGATGTGGACTCTCGACAAGGAGCTCACTTCCTCCTCACAGAGGGGTTGGTAGCATTCATTGCACGGCTCAGCTGGGCTCCCCAGAGCACCACCAGCAATCAGAGCCATCATTACTACCCTTCCCAAGAGTCCAGTATGGGTCGTCTTGCACAGCCTGCCCACCCGGCCTTGCCTCTTGGAGGATTTTACTGAGGAAAAGCTTCCAAGCTCTTTAGAGTCCCTTCTACTCGTTTCTCTGGTTAAACCTCTCTTAGTCTGTTCCCTACCAATTTTGGTTTCACCTCCCATGGGAGTGTTCTGTAGAGGATTAACCTGGAGTTTTTAGAAATAAATTGTGGAAGTTAACCAGAATTACTTATTTACAGTCTTAAACTTTTTACCAACATAGTTTACACAGAACAGTCTTAAAACATTTTAAGCAATATTAGAACTCTTAACAAACAATTTTTTTCCCACACAGTTCAGTCTTTTTGACTCTTCCTTCTGAGAGTCAACTTTAAATCTTTTGGTCCTTTTACCACAGTGTACTCAGGTGATTTAGCTTGTGATGTGGATGAATCCTTATCCAGTGCCCGGAGGTGAGTGGTGTGGACTCTGGCCCAATGCCAGAGGGAAAAACTGAGAGTCTGGCCCAATGCCAGAAGGAGAAAGGGGTGGAGTCCGGTCCAATGCCAGAGGGAGAATGGGGTGCAGTCCGGTCCAATGCCAGAATGCCAGAGGGAAAAAAAACCTGATGTTGAATCCTGGTCCAATGCCAGGGGGAGAGAGTGATGTGAGTCCAACCTTTTCCTTTTGGTCTGCACCGTTGAGTTAATAATGGAGAGTACCTGAAACGGGCTTTCAAACACAGGCATTAATGGTCTGCAATTTAATGATTTTATCAAAACTCAGTTTTCTCTGTTTAATGTTATTGGTTAATTTCTGTTTTTCCATAGCTTGCATGTTTCTCTCATCAACTTCTACATACTCTGTATTTTGCAAGGAGTTGTATTTCTCAGCTAACTTAACTCCCAAAGTATTTTTATTCCCCTATTTTTCTGTGTATTTAATTCACTGATTTTCTGTTCTATTTTTCAAGATGTTATCTATTTGTCTCTTGCTTCTGTTTCTTACTTTCACTTACAGCTTAAATACTTCTTTCAACCGCTTACACTTAAATATTTTTTTTACACCATTCTTCTACACAGTACACTTCCCTTTAAGGAGATGTGGTAAAACTTGTAATGCACAATCTACATTATCTCTACTCTAATTTGTCTATATTCATTCTCACACATTCCTTCACACCCTCAAGACACAAACTGGATCATTATTGCTAGAAAATCACTGTGGCTCCCCTCACCTTGGGGTTGGCGCACAGGTCTCAGTATCTTTGGGCCTCCTGGAAGGGCCCTGGCTCTGGTTGCCTCTGGTGCACATTCACCTGTGAGGCTGTCTGCGCGTCACTCACGCTCTTACAGCTACAGCTCCCTCACACATCTGGGGAGCACTAGTCTGGTTTGCAGGTCACAGATAGACATTTCAGCCACAGCCCCCACCTGCCTGGGGAACAGTATCCTGGTTTTGCAGGTCACACACACACACACTTCCACTGCCCCCTTCCCACCTGCCCGGGAAGTTGAGGCTGACTTTGCTTGTGACTCACTCTCACACACACAACAAGACAATAAAAAGGTACCTTTTACTTTCACATCACTTATTACAAGTTTAATTTTACTGGCCAGTTTTTGTGGTATTGGATATCCTTCCTACCTAGCTGTTTTTTCTAACTTCAGATGTTTTTCACTATACTATACTATACTATACTATACTATACTATACTATACTATACTATACTTTTTAGTACTTTGTTGAGACAGGACTTACCTGCTCCTGTATCTACTCAAAAATTCAAATTCTTCATTTAGGGGTCCCACCTCAAAGTTTACCAAGGGCTCTTCTAGATGTTGCATTGGGTCCCCTATAGTGTAAAGCCCCTGACCCTCTAATCGTCACCTCTAAGGATCTTCCCTAAATTATCTTGTTCCTTGGCTATTGCCACATCGAGACTGAGCTTTCTACAAAACCTCCTGATGTGTCCTTGCTCTCCACAGTAATAGCAATGTCGCTCTCTCAAAGGGCCTTGAGGTCTCTCCATCCCTCTTGTACCTGACAGTACTGACCTATCCTTGCCTCCTCCTGGTGGTGGACCCGCCCACCCTGCACTTTCTCTAGCTACAGCAACCATGATCTTAGCCTTGGCCTTTGCTTTTTCTTCCTCCCTCCTTAAATACACCTTCAATGCCTCCTTTAATAACTCATTAATGTCCTTCTCTTGCCAGTCTTCCATCTTTTCCAGTTTTCTCCGTATATCAGGCCAAGATTTGGTAACAAATTGGACTTTTAGTAGCATTTGACCTTTTGGGGTGTCTGGGTCTATTCTAGAGTACAACTGAAAGTTCCGCCTTAGGTGGTTAAGCCAGGCAGCAGGAGCTTCATCCTTCTCTTGTGTACCCTCAAATGCCAAATGTGTATTAGTTCCTTTGGGAACTGACTCTTTGATCCCCCGTATTATCAAAAACCTATATTCCATCATGGCCTTCCTCCCCTCCTCCTGGTTAGGGTTCCAGCTGGGACCCGTTAATGGCAATTTCTGGGGTCCTGGACTGTTATCTTTCTCCCATATTCTTATGCCAGCCACCCTTATCATCTGGACCTCTTCTGGGGAAAATAAAATACTCAGGATGGAATTCATCTCCCCCCAAGTGTAGATATTTGGACCTAGAAATTGATCCACTTGGTTGGCTATGCCCACTGGGTCCTCAACTAAATGTCCCAACTCTTTCTTGAATCCTCTCACCTCAGAAGCAGTTAGGGGAGCATTCACAAAGCCAACACCTCCCGCCACTCCTCCCATAGGAACCTCTCTGAGGGGAAAGAGTCTCTCCACCTTGGAGGTCTTGGATCTGGTACTACAGTAACGCCCATCTTCAGATGCCAAACTACTTTGAGGGACATCTGGGTTACCCTGAACTTTCTGCCCATCAGCAGGTGTATTTGCTGATAGCTGTTTACTGGGCGAGGAGGCATTTGTGTCCCAACTAGGAGGAGGTAAAGGGAAAGCAATAGGAGGGGGAGAAGAGCCTGAGTAGATATTAAGCGGAGCTGGAGAAGGGGTGGAGAATGCAGCAGGTGGAGTAGGCACTTGTGGTGGTGCAGAAGGGACTGGAGGGGATACTGGGTTTATCACAGGGGAAGCTGAAGAGGTAGAAGGAGGAATTTGAGCAGGTGGTAATGAGATGGCAGCCGGGGGAGGAACCAGACCTCCCATTTGAGGTGCTTGAAGAAGAGGATCATAAGGTGGAGGGGCAGACGGAGGCAAATAATCCAGGGGGTCCCATCTTTTACTAGTTCTATCATCCCCTCCTTCATTCCCCTCTTTCTTACTCTGTACCTTACAAATTCGCACCCCTTCATCCCCAAGAGCGCTTTTTAACCAGCAAGATACATAGAGTAATTACTCAGGATCAGTATCTCCTAAAGCTGTCAGATAATTATTTAGTTGTTGGCACATCCACTTATCCTTTGTCCCACACCAAGGCCATCCTCCTTGCACCTCTAATTCTGGCCACACTTCCATACAATAATGGATCATTTTCACTTTATCTAATCCCTCCGTGGCCTCTATAGAATCCCATTTTACTAACAGTTCTCCTAAGGGACTATTGGGATGTATATACCTCAGTCTCTTGCCGGTCTTTTTACTACTACAACATCCCATTTTTCAGGTTTCAATAAAAAAGTCCCAAAGGTGCCTCTACTGACCAGGAATTTCAAAAAACCTTGTTTGAGGAGCTTCAGCCTCCTCCACTGAACTTCAAATTTCTGCCTGATGCTCAGGACTTTATAATGAAACAACTGCCCAATTTCTTGATTGCCCAACTTCCCAATGTCAGGTCTTACATCTATTGGGACTTGAACACACGAAGCCTCGGCCAAGAATCTGGGTCGTGCCTGACTCCCTCAGTCAGGAAAAACAACTGCCTGATTTTTAGTTTGCCTAACCTGCCAATTTTTAGGCTTCACCGTATCAGGACTTAAAAGCAAACCACAGCCTCCTTCGCTGGGGTTTGTGCCTGACTCCCTTTGTCAGGACTTACTTTGCCTGCAGGGCTTGTGAAACACCCGAATCCTTCTCGAGACTTACAAAAGTGCCTGACCTCCCTTTGTCAGGACTTTGGGGTGCGTGCCACTCATACACAGTAATTCACTCCGCACGCCCGGAGTGGGAGGGGCCCTTTTTTCCCCCTTGGGAGACGACTTCACTCACGGTAATTCCACTCGATTCCTCCTGTTCCTGGTCAGCTTTCTCGCGAAAAGCCGGAACCGCAGTACTGAGGGGTCCCTCTCACTTCGAAGGTCTGGCTGCTGGCCCTCGTCTCACTCACACATGCGCACGTCTCCCACTCCCACCACCGGATTTCTCACCAAGTCCGGTGCTCGGGTGCTCCTCTGCGTCGCTGTCCTGAGCCGATCTCTCTGGTCCTGGTAGCCAGCTGTCCTCTGAAGATCCAAGATAGCCAGTCCTGAGTCCTCTTGCGGCGTGGCTATCCCGGACGAGCTCCCAGCTGAAATAAACAGGGCCAGGAGACTTCTTCTCCTTTTTAATGCCTTTATTAAAAGTGATCAGCTCAGGATTGGGCGGCTCGACGGGTCTGCAGCGTCCGTTGTCTCTCCCAAGGCGACTCAGAAGAGGAGGATATGCACAGCTCGGTCCACCAGGGGCAGAGCTGGGGATCAGATCCTCTTGGGAGCCTTTAGGGCCTCCTGATCCCGTCAGATGGTTAGTTCTCCCAGCCAAGTCGGCCCGGTCTCGCTCCCCTCCCAGACCTGGCCCAGGGGATCTCCAAGACAGGGTGAGGAATGATGAAGGTTTCCAGCATCTCTTGCAGGCCCAGCACTCCGCTCCTCACGTCCAGACATCACTCCAGTCTCTCAACTCTTAGGTGGCTCGTTGTTTTTGGGGTTTCTCCGTGAGTATGGAGTCGGGGGTCCCACAAAGCATTCTGGTCTTGGGAGTCACTTTGCATAACCCCTCCCCTCCAGGTCTCTTCTCCTCACTGTTCGGGAAGGTCCCCACCCGTTACTGTCTCAGGAGAAGGGCCATTAACTCGCCCCAGCCAGGGCTTTTACTAATACAAAAACAACATTAACGACAACAACCTGTAATTACCATAACACAGGCAGCAGCCCAGCAGTAGTGGTAACTTTTTCTCACAAAAAAAATATTAACTGAATTTTTGTTCATAACACTTCTTACGATTATACAATAATTATATTTAATTACTTAACAATCATCACATTGAGCAGTTATATAATTTATCATATACCGCTTAAGTAAATGCAATTTCACATGATCTGGCAAACACAAAGCCTGACATTTTCAGAGTCTATTTTTCACATTTTTCCAGGGCCCCACTAAGTCTAGCTTCCTTCTAATTCCCCAAATTTTATGATTTTAAAACCTTTTACAATCATTCCCACTCTCATCTAAGATGGCGAACCACCCGACACCATAAAGAAGAGGATTATGTCATAATAACCAAATATGAAAATCCCATAAGACCAGGAAGAAAAGAATGACCTAACAAAAACCCCCTAGAACAACAAGCCACCATGCAAATGAAGAATTAAAATAATACCTCTAACCAGAGAAAACAAAAGACAACATCAGGACCGTAGTCAGAGCTTTTTGCTTTCATCACCCTAACCAGAGCAGGCCAAGAGCAGCACAGGGACCATGGACCTGAAACCAACAGTGTCTACCCAGAGACTCTTGAAAGGAGAGAAAACCCAGCTCTGCCAAGCCTTGCTCAGCATTGCAGTTCCCTGCTCAGAGCCTTGGGCACCCTGCAATCCTGGCCTCAAGGATCTGCTCTCACCAGGCCCTGGGCAGCCTTTGGCACTCCCTGCCCTCCCGGGGGCCCAGCCATGCTCCAGGGGACTTGGAGTTTTGCTGCTGACTCCTTGAGCAGCTTCTCCATCCTTCTCTGTGTGCCTGAGGCTCCTGGAGCCAGCCCCAAATCCAGCATGGTGCTCATTAAAATACAGAAAGCCCTCAGGAGCTCTTTGTCTCCCTTCCATTGTCTTTGGGACTCCAGGGCTTGTGCAGTGATTGGAGTCAGTCTGGAGTTCTCCTCAGGAGGGAGATTCCAGAGTGCACATCAGGATTTTTGGTTTTAGTCAAGGAAATATTTTTTTGTTTTCATTTCAGAGAAGAGGGGACAGAAGCATTCCCTAAGTGATCTTCATGCTGAATGTCTCCTTAGGCGGCCTTGGCACAGAGAAGAATGAGCCCCTTGCAGGCAGAGCCTGTTTGGACAAGCTGCTCCTCACCCCCAGCCACAACATATCTTACATTGCCCACCTGGACTGAAGTCCAAAAATATCCAAAAATATTAATGTAATTTATTATTTTATTTTTATTCTGTTACACAATATTTTGTGTTAATATTTATTTATATATTTATTATATTTATTTCTAGGAATAACATTGGTTATTCTTAACTAATTTTTATATTTACTTTAAGAATATTTTTCATAGACAAGAAAATTAATGTTTATTGTTTCTAAGTAACACAATTACCTTAATTCGTATTAATTAAGGTCCATTGGCTATTTATTTCTTCCTCTTTCTTCCTCTTTTTGGAAATTAGGAATATTTCCAGTCAGTTTCTGAACTTTTTAATCATCTTTTTCAGACAAAGGGTCAAGGGGGACACTTTGGGGTCCCTGGAGACATTTCTGGGTCACATTTGGGGCAGTTTTGGGTCTGGGGAGGGAATTCAGAGAGAACTTGAGGGTCTGGAGGACACTTGGGGGAGCCGAGTGGGCACTTGGAGGGGCACTCAGGGATACTGAGGGACAGTTCGGGGTCCGGGGCAGCACTTGGGGGCCCAGGGGGGCCCTTGGAGGACAGGGAGGGGAATTTGGGGCCTTTGGGGTCCGGGCAGGCCCTTGGGGGGCTCGAACGGGGCTCTCTGGGGCGCAGGGGGTGATGGGAGTTTTAGGTGCGGGTATCACGCGGTTTAACGGAGCCGCGGAGCATCACGGGAGTTTGAGGCGCAGCTGCAATGACTCTCGGAGGAACGCCGGGCATGACGGGAGATAAAGTCCCGACTGGAGTAGCACTGGACGTGCGCCGCGGAGCATGATGGGAGCTGTAGTCCTGGAAGTGGCTCAAACACGCTGTTTGGGTGTCCGGGAAGGCACTTGGAGGAGACTTTTGCGTCCGAGCCACGACTTGAGGCCCTCGGGGGAACTTAAACGGTTCGGGAACCCTTGGGGGGAGCTTGGGGACCTCTAAACGGGCTCCTTAGGGCGCGGGTCACAGCAGGAGTTTTAGGCGCGAGACTGTGTTCTGAGGGGCTGTGGGGCCACGGGGGATGAGAGGAGATGAATTCCCAGAAGTGGCTGTACCGGGCATCTGTGGGGTTGGAAGCACTCAGGGGATGCGGGGACGCTTTTGAGGGGTCCCGAATGGGCGCTGAGAGGCCGCAGAGGGATCCTGGGGAGTCTGAGGGACACTTACGGGACAAAAGAGGGCAGATCCCGGGGTTCTGTGGAGCGCGGGGCATGACGGGAGTTGTAGTCCCAGCTGCAATGGGGCTGAATTAGGCCGCGGTGCATGACGGGAGTTGTAGGCAAAAAGAAAAGATGGCGTTCACATCAGGCACTGCCCTCAAGGCTCCGGTACCTACCCTAATTGGCTACAACTGGTAATGGGCGGGAGCCTCGTCAAATGGGAGGCGGTAACAGCCCATTCAACCTTCTCCAGTCCCTCCCCGTACAGACCAGTTTATTCGCAGTTCAATCCCAGTGCCCCTCCAGGCCCTCCCAGTATTGCCCAGTCCTTCTCAATACCCTGGCATTCATTCCCAGTGCCTTCCAGTTCTTCCCCAGTGTCCCCAGTCTTCCCCACAATGCCTCCAGTGTCCCCAGTTTTTCCCAGTCCTCCCCAGTGTCACTCCCAGTATGTCCCAGTGTCTCCCACAGCGTTCCTGTTATAGGTTAGTTGCGGTGGGGAATTAATCACCGACTAATAAGTCCAAATAAAATGAAATTTATTAATAGATACAGCAAGCGATAATAGGCAAAGTCAGCGCCCCGGGCGTGCTGGGCGACAGGAGAGTCCCTGCTCTAACACTGCCGCACTCTTCTGATATTTCGTGGAGTTCTTATACAGTCCTGTTTCCAGGTTGGTGTGTAGAACTCTGCGTATTCTTCTTTTGTGTCTAGGCGGTCATAGTCCACCCCCCGGACGTCTGAAGATGATGATTGGTATTTTCCTTTGTCTGATTCCTGGAATTTTAGGCTCAATCTGCTGAGTTCCTGGAATCTTAGGTTTACTGAGCAGATAAGCTGATACTGTGCTATCAATCATAGCAAGCCCACCACCCATATTAAGAGTTTACTAAACAGATAAACAAATGTTTGTGAAACCTATTGTTTTTTGGTTTCACCTTCCTTATCCTCTTAAGTCTGGAAATTTACTTAAGCAAACAAATTGAGGTGGTGCAACTTCGTCAGTTTTGATGAACAAATTTAAAGTTTTAACCCATTACATTCCTAGTGTCCCCAGTATGTCCCAGTATCCCCCAGTGTCACTCCCAGTATGTCCCAGTGTCTCCCACAGCGTTCCCAGTGTTCCCCAGTATGTCCCAGTCCTCCCCAGTGTTTCCAAGCACAGTTTCATTTCTCTCGGTGGCCGTGGCAGCCAAACCCAGCAGTGGGGTCAGTGCAGTGCCCATGGCCACAGCCCCTTGCAGTGCCCAGTGCAGCTTGGGCTGATGATCCACCCTCACAGCTGGCCCAGGGCAGCTCTGCAGTGCCTTTGGTGGCACCTGGGGCTGGCACACACCTGAGCAGTGTGTCTGTTTGCACTGGGGAAACTCAGCAGTTTGAGGTGGCTGCAAAAAGTACAAAAAGGGAAAACCCCTCTGAGGCTGGGTGCAGCCAGCTCAGCAAGCACAGCAGGGCCCAGGGCAGTGAGGACAGACAGGATGGGGCTGGGCAATGTGGAGCAAGGTTGTCCACACTGGGTCAGAGCTCCAGGCACAGTTTCTGTGAGCAGGCCAGAGCTGCTGAGGAGAGACCCTGGGTCAATATCTATCACAGAATGCTGCAATCACCTCTGCTCTAAGGAGAATAGTAAAAAAATACATCCTTTACAATAGGAATGTGTATTTCTTAAAAGGTCTTTGAAATATTTCTCTATAACTGGACTAGGAAAACTTTAATGACCCTCTCAGGGCTTTGATGTTGTTTACATCAGACTCAGTCCCTGAGAGTGTCTTCAAAAAACTTCTCAAGAACTCAAATTTAAATTTAGACTCCAAAGTTCCTTGTAGTTTTAATGGCTCCCACTGAGGGACACGACTGAGAAAGTGTCCCCAGGTTCCAGTTAGAGCAGAGCACTGCAGGCAGTGATGACAGCTGGGGACAAACAAGGCAAAGGTGTCTCTGGTGCTGAGCAAAGCTGGATGTGTTTGAGGAATGCCAAGGGCCAAGGCCTGAGCCCTAGCCCCTGGCCAGGCAGATCCTGTCCCTCCCTCCTTGCTCAGGGCTCTTCCTGGGATGGGCACTGGCATGTGGGGATGTGCAATGGCAAGGGCAGGAGCATGGGGCGGCCCCTGCCAGGCTGCTGAGCAGGGACAAGGAGGCAATGAGGCCCCAGGCCTGCAAGGGTCACTTGTCTCCTGCTCCTGCCTCAGGCCCAGGCCCAGGCCCAGCAGCCATGGCCAAAGTGCTGCCCAAGTTGGCTCTGGCAGGGCTGTCTTGCAGCTGCTGCCCATCCCTGTGCCCTGTGCAGCCCAGGCTGTCCCACGGTGTCCCTGCCCTGCGCCTCTGTCCCTGCAGGCTCTGGGAACAGGTTCCCCTGTACCTTTTGGACACATGCCTTGGCATATTGGAATATTGTCCACATGGATGGCTACAGAACTCCAAAGCATAAATACTTATCCCTTTTTTCTGAAAATATAGGATCATAAGTCCGTATACTATCCTTTGGTGGTTTTCATTATAATGAAACTGACCTTTCTGAATAGAAGGGTTTCCTTCTTTGTGTGTAATGTCTAATACAAAGGTAAAAATAATTAGGAAT
This sequence comes from Melospiza georgiana, assembly GCF_028018845.1. NCBI lineage: Eukaryota > Metazoa > Chordata > Aves > Passeriformes > Passerellidae > Melospiza > Melospiza georgiana. The sequence goes on from NC_080451.1 coordinate 2,991,196, forward strand.
CATTTTAGGCATTGGAATTCATGACCATAGCACTCTAGGAAGGGGCCAAGTAAGAGTCCATGCATTTTTCAATGCAACAATTGTTCTGGAAGCTTGAAACATAACTGAAGAGGACAACTGGGAAGTGACTTTGTCCTGCAGCCTTATAGTGCTTCTTTTTTAAGAAGTTTATGTGTAAAATTATAACTAACCTGATGTCACTTGTATTTTTAGAGGGAAAAAAGGGCTGATTAAGTGTAACTAAGGCCTATCCATAAGACATTCTATAAATCTTTAGATTACTGAGCCCCAAAGGATAAGTTGTCATGTTATACCTTAATAAAGGGTACCTTTATCAACAACCTGTGGATCACCGCTTATCTGGCCTTTAGACACTCAACTTTTCAGCTACCTCATACAGACATGTTCATACACACAGACGAGTGCAAAAAGGTTTCTCATCGGATTCTACCAGATCCCACTGGCTCTGCAGAGCTGTCAGAAAATACACATATAGTCTATTGAGGAAACAGGGTACTGTGGAACAGTGCAGGGAGCAGGTGCAAGGCAGGGCCTTACAAGCACACTGATCAGCATTTGTCAGCATCTGACAGCATGACTGACACCACTTATTTTATTATTATATTTTCCTATGTCTATTTGTCTCCAAACCACCTCGATCCCTCCCTTTTCCTTCTTTGGTTCTTCCCCTAACATTCCATATTAAGTCTAGTGAAATTCAAAAATGCTGCTTCCTGGCACTCCAATATTAACCCTGTGGCACTAGGCAGTAATACCAGCCATTCTGCAAAGCCATCTGGCATGCCACTCTGCTGACTCATGGTGATACATTCTCATCCCATACCATGAGGCTGAGGCACTCCTGGAACATCTGGGAATGTTTGTATTTATGCATTTATAAATGTATTTTTTTAATTTAATGTATTTTATTTATTTATTTATTTAACATCTTTCACCATGGTCCACATGTTCAATATGGTATACCATGTCCCCTACTACAGAAGACTCCAATATCACTCCTCTTACTTTCAAAAGGAAGATAATACAGAATAAACTTTTGTCCTTCAGTGGAACCAAACTACTGACAGAGGTCTGATGTGAATCTCTCCTGGTCACCTTGTGCTACAGTGATTGACAGGGGTGTTGGCTAAATAATATCTCCCAAGGATGCAGCCATCTTTTGGCAATGTGGAACAGGTCTTGGACCACATAAGCCATGTTGTAAAACTCATCCCCTGGCTGCCCCACCTGGCTGGGCCCTTCCTTTGCTGACAGCTCCACCTCCTGCCTGCCTCCGCCTGCCCACACAGAGCCTTGTGCTGACCAGACTCCTTCTGGGGAATGTGGTGGACCACAGCCCTGCCCTGGTAGCAAACTTTCTTTCTCTGTTCCTAATCTGGGCCTCCCCAGCTGCCCTTGGCATTGATGTTTTCCTTTTTCAGGCTGTTGTCTACTGTGTCAAAAGAATCCACCATCTCTGAAACCACCCTTCAGTCCCTCCCAGGGCTCTCCTCTGCTCTCCTCAGTCTCCACCCCACTGAGCACAGAGCTCCTCTGTCCCTGTACAGTGCTCATGTGCTTGAGGCCATGGGTGCCTGGACAAGAAGGACTGTTATTTTCTACAGGAAAGAAACCACAGAGCCCCAGGGTTTTGAAGGCAGATCAGAGGCAGTCACCAGAGGGCAAGGCAAGCCAGACCTGTCTGTCCTTGCAGCTTTTGTCTGAAAGCAACCCTTGGGTATTTGTGGAGTTTTGGAGGTGGAATTCCATTTCAGCCATGGGTGCCTGGACCAGAATGACAGTTCTTCTCCACAGGAAGGAAAGGGCAGAGCCCCAGTGTTTCATAGGGTGATTAGAGGCAGCCCCAAGGAGGCCAAGGCCAGCCAGACCTGTTTGTTTTGGGAACATTTGTCTGGGAGCAATTCTTGGATAGAGGGAATTTGGGAGGCCAAATTCCAGTTTTGTCCATGGGCACCTGGACAAGAAGGAAAGTTCTTTTCCATAGGAAGGAAAGTACAGGGCCCCAGTGTTTCACAGGCAGGTGAGAGCTGGCCCTCAGGAAGCCAAGGGAACCTGGACAGTCCTGGCAGCTTTTGTCTGGGAGCTGTCCTGGGATATAAAGCATTTTTGAGGCAGATTCCCAGTTTTGGCTATGGACATCTGGACTTGAAAGATGTTTTTTCCATGGAAAGAAGAGCTTGGCCACTCAACGTTTTGAAGGCAGATGAGAGGTGGCCCCTAAGATGACAAGGCCACCCAGAGTTGCCTGTTCTGGATGGTTTCATGTGGGACAATCTTTGGATATAATCAAATATGGAGGTAGAATCCCAATTTCATCCATGAACCCCTGGATAAGGAGTGTTCTTTCCCACAGGGAGGAAAGCACAGAACTCCAGGGCTTCAGGGCCAGATGAGAAGATACCCTCAACATTCCAAGGTCAGCTGGACCAGTGAGGCCAAGCCAACCAGAACTTTTCCATGTTTTTGGATCCCTGGAGCCCTGCAGCATCACAATTACCCCTCAGTTCCATGAGGCCCCATAGTGTCACAACAGATCTTTGTTTCCATAAGGCTCAGCAATACCACAATTGTTGCCTTGCCTCTGCAGTGGCACAATGGCCCCTTGCTTCCATGAGGCCTTACAGTGTCAAAATGGTTTATTTCCTTCCATGGAATAGCACAATGGCACAATGGTTCCTTGGTTCTATTTGGCTCCCCAGGATCACAATGGACCCTTGGTTCCTCAGGGCATGGCTGTGGCACACAGGCCCCTTGGTGCCATGGGGACTCAGAGTGTCAGAATGGTCTCATTGTTTCCATGAGGCCCTGCAGTGTCACAAAGAGCTCCTTGGTTCCACAAAGCCCTGCAGAGCCCATAGACTCAACAAGGCCTCAAAGCGCCATAATGGTCTCCCGTATTCCATGAGGCCCTGCAGTGTCACAAGGGCACCTTGGCTCCACGAAGTCCTGAAGTATGGAATGGCCACTTGATTCCATTGGGCTCCTTGCTGTTACATGAGTTCTTGGTTCCACCAAGCCCTGTAGTGTCACAATGGTCTCTTTTGTTCCACAGAGTCAGAATGTCCCCGTGATCTCATGGACCCCCAGTGCGATCTCCTTGATTCCATGAGGCGCTGCCGTGCTACAATGAGCCCTTGGTTAAACAAGGCCCTGCAGTGTCACAGTGGCCGCTTGGTTCCAGTGGGTCCTGAAGTGTCATAATGTCTCAATGGACTTTTGACTCCATAAGTTTCCATACTGCAAACAACTCTCCTTGGTTCCACAGTGTCATAAGTGACCCTTGGTTCCATGAGGTGCCTGGTCTCCCACAGCCTCTCAGAGAGCCTTCTCCCCCTCAAGGTCCGTAACAGCCCTTCATGGCCCCTCAGAGAATCTCATGGCCCCTAAAAACTCCTTATGACCCCTCATGGCCCCTCTCAGCCCCTCATGGCCCCTCACAGCCCCAGGCCTGGGGCTCCTCCCAAAAGAGAAGGGCTCAGGCCCTGCTTGTTCTCCTTTCATTTCAGTCCCTTCACAGCCACGAGTGCAGAAAGGCTGAAATGGAGCCTTTCCCCAGCGTTTCCCTCGGGGTTAACTGCGGGCTGAAGCTCTGTGCTGGCCCCGGCCCCAGCGCCACCATCCCTGCAGATGCCAGGCCTTTGCTGTCCCCCCGTGTCCGTTCCCTGTCCCCGAGTCCCGCTCGGCTCTGGCAGCAGCAGCAGCTGCAGCGCAGGGGGCGCCGGCCCGGCCCAGCCGGGGCTCCCGGCCAGGAGCAGCAGCAGCGCCAGCCCCTTCCCGCCTGCTCCTGCCTCGGCTCCCAAGGGCTTTTTCCAGCTCAATTCTGGAGCAGAGCAACCAGCACCCCCACACAGCCCTGACTGCTCAGGGCCCGCCTGTGCTGTCCTGAGCAAGCCCTCAGAGGAAGAAAGGATCGGATTCCAGAGCTGTTTTCAGCACTGTTTTACTCACCCTGAGGTGACAGCAGGAGGCTGCTGGTGCCTTTGCCCTTGGGAATAGGAGATCCTGGCTGCTCTTGCCACTCTTCTGCTTGCCACTTGAAATTTATCTGTAAAACTGCAACTGCCTTTTTTGATCAGCATTACCCATAGTGCTTTAGTGACAGCGAATTTTAGGAATCCTTCAAATCAGAGAGTTTTGGGAACGCTACAAAATGCAGGCCTCAGAGACAGCAGAACTGTGCTTAGAGCTAAGTGGAAGCCATAAGATTTGTCAGCAGAAAAGTTATATTAGAAGTAGAAAGTAAGGACAAATAGAACAATGGTCTGTGTATTAATGCTTGGTAGAATAACTCCCGAAGCTACAGAAAACTATATCTAGCGAGATATTAGGAAGTTCTAAGCTTGAGCTCTGTGCATTGTGTTTAAAGGCTCACAAGCAGGTATTGTATTCAAAATAAGCAAACTGTGTTTTAACCAAAGGTACCTGTGCTTATACTGGTTGGATGGAACTACTGTCAGTATGCTTTTGCTTTGTGTGATTGGCAAAAAAACTTTTCAAGTAAGTTGTAACATTGTGTTCTTCGTCTGCTGCTGAGGACACAAGCTGCTGGCATCTTCCCATAGTCATAACCATGTAATGAGACTGATGCTGGAAAATAAACAGCTCGAGACACGTTCCTTAGCAGTCCCGTCCTGTTGGTGATTTGTACATAGCCCCCGGCTGGCAACAGGTGAACTCAGGCTTTTGGTCACAGGCATCATGGTTAGCAGATCTTGAAATGCTCTCAAGTCCCTGAGCACAAAGTCAAGGAGAATTAAAGCAGCCACACAGGCCACATTTGCAGTGCTCAAACACAGCCCTGTTGCTGCTGCTGCTGAAATAGAATCAACTGACAGAGGCCATCACAGAAATTGCCTCTCGAGTGTCAAATCAAATGAAAATTCTACCAGGAGAAAGAGAAACCAGACCTTCTTGACTCCCTCCATTGTTTCTCCCAAGCAGCAGCAGCAAATGGAGATGCGCAGAGGTATTTCCAGCTGCTGCTGTTCCCAGCTGGAGCCCAGCCTGCTGCCCAGTCCCAGCGGGAACCTGAGCCCAGCCCAGGGAGCTCCCGCAGTGTCGGGAGCTCAGCGCACGCGGGGCCAGGCCCAGAGCCCCGGGCACGGCCGCCCATTGCGGGGCAGTGGCGCAGACGGAATGTCCTGCGGCCCAAACATCCTGCTCCTGCCACACAGCGCCAGCACTCTCCCCCTCCTCCTCCTCTCCCAGCACGGCACAAATTCCAGCTCAGAGGAGGCTGCCCCAGAGAGGCTTCAGGCTCCTGCTTCAGCCTCAGTGTCTCTGCACAGGAACAGGTCATCTTTCAGGCACTTCCACAAGCTCAGAGTTCCCATTTCATGTGGAATCTGGGATGAAAATGGACTTGTTAGGAAGGACAAAAGCAGAGGAAATGGATTGGAAATTATTAGGAAAAATGATCCTTTGTACGGGCAAAGCTCACTAAGTCATTCCCTGCATTTCTCCTTTTCACATTCTTTCAGTCATCTCCTCAGAGGTCCAGCTTGTTCTGGTGCCTTTTATGAATTGACTGTAACTCTTTATTTATATCAATGCAGGAGATGTAGAAACATCTGAACTGAACACTGAAACAAATTCCCTCTGTCAACCCATTTTCATGTTCTAGATCACTTTCAAGATGTCCATGGGGGTGTTGGAATGATTATCCCACAGCTCTCCATTTCTGGCTGCAGACTCTGGAGATTCTTTCTCTGCATTCAGTCAGGCTTGCATTCCCTAACAATTCCTGGTAGCCCATCATGTTTTCTTAGGGTAGAACAGTAACAATTAAAACCTTACCAATGGCACAAATGCTGAGCCCACAAGGAAAAGAAAGAACAAACTGTAAAGTTCTTCCAACATTTGTCCTGCTTTGCTGCAAGAGTCGTTCTGCACACGTGGTGTGGAAAGCCAAGAGAAGCTGCAGTTGGTGGCACATCTGTGACAGGAGCTGCACCTCGTTCTCCAGGAAAGGTTCTTGGAAAGAGTAAACAGGACTGTAGACAAGATTCTGGAAGAACTGAAACAGTTTTTAGGAAATGAAATGAAAACAGAAAGAAACAAAGATGTTTTACTCTATTTATTTTCATGCTCCTCTTTGCACTACTTCTCCATCCCATTAATTCCAAATGGATCTCACCTCTAAGATCCATGACTTGGCATGTTTTAGACACTGTCAAAATACCATGAGCTATACACAGTTTGCCTTCCCCTGCTTCTTTTATTTTTTTTTTTTGTAAAACAATACTGGAGAGGTAAATGCAGTGCTTGGGTCAGGTACAAATTCTGCATTCAGGGAACAGGCTCCAATAGTGTTTGACCCTCAGCAGGGACAATGCATCGCAGTGACCGAGGGGATTCCTGTGCCACTGTCCAGAGTCCAGAACACGGCAAAGTTCCCATGTTTGGACAGGCTCAGGGGCTGCCCCCGGGGAGCGTGGGGCTCGGCGCGGGGGCAAGCAGGCAATGGACAGACACGGGGACAAACGGCCCCAGAGATACAATTGCAGCAGCAGCAGCAGCGAAAACAGCAAAAGAAGCGATTTTGTCAACTCCCTCTCCCTTCTCCTCTCCCTCTTGCGCAGTCCCGCACCCTCTCCCGGTCTCCCTTTCCCGGTGTCCCCTCCTCTCCCAGTCTCTCCCTCTCCCCTGCCGGGTCGGGCCATGCCCCCGGCCCGCCCCCGGCCCCGGGCGGGGCCGCCCCGAGCCCGGCCCCGGCCGTCCCGCCGCGGTCTCGCCTCCGCCCGGCTCTGGCCGTACTGGCGGTGGCGCTGCCGGGCGGGCATCAGTGCCTGGGGCCGGGGCGGCATCGCCACCCTTCGGCTCCGCCCGGCCCGAGCCCGGCCCCGGCCCCGGCTCCTCCCGGGGCCCACGGAGCACACACGCTGTGCGGCCGCTCCCGCCGCCTCCGCTGCGGCTTCCCCGGCCCGAGCTCCGCCGCTCGGCAGCGCGGCCGCCGGCCCCGAGCCTCCCGTGCTGCGTTCCACAGAGCGAACGCCTGGGCATGGCCAGCCCGGGGCATTGAGGGGTGCTTGGGGGCCGTTGCTGGCCCCGGGCCGAGCGCTGACAGCCGCGTCCCACCCGCAGGGAAGGCGCAGGAGGCCCTGCAGAAGCGGTACCGGCTGGGTTCGCTGCTGGGGCGCGGTGGCTTCGGCAGCGTCTTCGCAGCCACGCGGCTCTCGGATGGCAGCTCCGTGAACAGTGCAGCCGGCGGCGGGCGCAGAAGGAGGAGGGCAGAGGATGGGGCTGGGCAGGGCAGGCGGCGAGCTGAGCCCGTTGCTGCCCTTGGCTTGCAGGTGGCCATCAAAAGGGCGCCACGGAAGCGCGTCAGGCACTGGGGCGAGCTGGTGAGTGAGCGGAGGCAGCGGCAGAAGCCGGGCCGTGCCGGGCGGGGATGAACTCAAGCTGGGTGTGGCAGCAGGGATTCTCCCTTTTGCTGCCCTGCATGGCACTGAGTCTTCAGCTGAGTTTCTTTTGAGCAGGGCTGAGTGGGGAGCCAGCTTCCAGCTGTGGTGGCAGCCTTTGCCCACCACTCTGCACAGAACTGGGGCTGGGGCTGGGGCAGTCAGCCCAACAAGAACACCCGTGGGTGGGGGTAGCAGAGAGGGGGTGTCACCCTGTTTTTTTAAGATTTTCTAAGCCTTTAGATGTTGACATTCTTGTAGTGAACTTTCTCACACACTTTCTGTTAATACCCCCTTGTTTTGCATTCCTTTATGGAGGAGGAGAAAGTTGATGGTTGGTTTGTCCAGCGTCATTGGAGAGGTTGCACTGTCACCCTCCAATCCACTGTCACTTTTGGAAAACTATAAATGTTGGAGTCAGAAAATAAACTTTCCTTTTTTCTTCACCTTGAGAGCAGCGGTGTGCGCTTGTGTTCTTTTGTGTGCTTTAGCGACATCTGGTGACCGCCGCCGTGAACTGCAGCCTAGGCCGAGGCACAGAGTCCGCACTGCCGGTGAGGTTGCGTCGTTTAGCCCCCTCCCAGTTTGGTGCTTTGCCTGCTGCTCTTGTAGTGATGGCAGCCTGTGTGGGTTTTGTGGAGGATTCTCTAGTTTTGGACCTCTGGAGGAATCTCCTGGAGTGGAAACAAGTTTCTGTTTTCTAGAGTGATTTTGAAAAAATTTTTTTGTGGGCCAGACAAGGGTTTTCTTCAAACCCTGCGGAGGTGTTCTCCAGGGAGGTGAGGTCTCTTGTGGGAGACCATCTCATGGACACCCTGCTTGATGATTGCTCTGTAAATGTGGGTTCATTGCTGGTGCAGTGGAGAAAGTTTGACGATATTTGGTGGGGGACTGGTTTTTGTAGCTCTCAGAATTTCCACAGGGACCTTTCCATCTTGGAGGTGGACAAAGGGGAGTTTGAGTTTCTGTGTGATGCAGGACCTTTCCACCCATCCCAGGACGGTGAGCTGGGGGACGGGTCCATCTTGGAGGGTGACGTTTGTTTCTCCCGGGGTGGATTGGGGTCCCAGCCAGCTGGGCCTGAGTCCAGGGCGCAGAGACCCACGGGCTTGTGGGGGCTCTGTGGAATCGGCTCGGCCGTCCCCACTCTGCCCTGTGTCATGTGGGGGGTGGGGTGGGGTGGGGTGGGGTGGGGTGGGGGGGACCCACCCCTGCCCCCGCCCTCTCTTTGTGCATTTCTGGTGCTTAGGGGCGGCGGGGAGCCTCTGGATCAGCCTCCGCCTCCGACTGAGTCTGATTCGATGTCAACTCCTTGTCTGAATTGCGGTGATTCCATGACATTCCCACTGGGCACGGCGGGAGCGGGTTCACCTGCCTCCGAGTTGGGCTCTTCGACAAGGGGGGCAGCTTCACCCGTCTCTGAGTCTGCACAGTGTGTCGGGCAGGTGCAGGCAATGGAAGCTGCCGGGGGTGGGGCGGTGGTCGGCGTTCCGTCAGGCCCCACTCCAGTGAGACCAAGTGGGCGCGTTTGGCAGCCAGTGCAGAGGAGCAGAATGCTACGCTGGGACTGCAGGGTCCCAGGTGTGTGATTGGCACTGACATGCTGTTGGGCACAGGAAATCATGCTGATCCTTTGGGGCAAGCTGGCTTTGATCCCCTCGTTCTTGACCAGTTCCAGACAATCGGCATTGCAGCAATGGTTTGGACCCTGGAAATGACTGCTCCAAAGCAGCCATTTGCAACCGTTGTCCAGGGGGCTGGTGAGCCTTTCATGAAATTTTCAGGGATGCTGACTGCCTCTGTGGAGAGGCAATTGGCAGATCCTGTGGCCAGGAGACTTGTGATTGCAAACCTTGTGAGAAGTAACTGCAATGACAATTGTAAGAGAATCATAGAGGCTCTTCCTGGTGAGCCTACTGTCTCCTACATGGCAGAGGCCTGTGCAAACAAAGGCTCCTCAGTTCAGAAGACGGCTGCCTTGGCTACTGCTGTGCAACTGGTCTAGGCAGTGCCTCAGGGCAGGCGACCACAGCAGGGGAATGCTCAGGCCAGCAAGAAACGGGAAGAAAGCACAGAAAGTCAAAATTCCCATGTTCTTGTGTGGTCGGTGTGGAAGGCTGAACCATACTGCAAATGTCTGTAAGGTGACTGTTCATGCTAATGGCCAAGCTTTGCTGGGCTCGGGAAATGAGGAGCAGAGCGCAAAGGAAAGACATGCCCAGACACAAGATTCTCTCCAGGCCCTGGAGCCGATGGAGGTTTGCTTGCCCGGCTTGCAGCCAGCACCTGTGGATCAGCAGGTGTTGATGTCTGCACCACAGCAACAGTTGTTTTAGAATCTTGTTAAATACACAAGGTTGCCCTGGATGCCTTGGATCCCTTGGGTGGGGGCATGAGGGCTCTCCTTATGAGGAGGTCCAGTGCCACCCTTCAGGGCATCATTGTGCCCCTGGGGCTCATTGGTGCAGATTTCACAGGGCAGATTTGTGCCAAGGTCTCCACACCCACCCCCTCCCATCACGATCCCACAAAAGGGACGTGACTTTCTCAACTTGTGCCTTTTAAGTCTTCTGTTCGCAGGACAGCTGACCGGTCGTGTGGAGCTGGTGGCTTTGGATCCACTGGGCGGCCTCAACTTCATTGGATTGCTGTCCTGACCAATGAATGTTCCGAGATGCTGTGTACCCCGTCCCTTCCTGGTGTGATGCCGACAGAGATCTGCCTCTGCAGGCTTCTTGGCAGTGGTGCTGACGTCACGGTTCTCTCCCTTGCTGCCTGGCCCCCGGAGTGACCCCTGAATCTGGTGGAGATGCCTGTCGCAGGCCTGGGAGGAATGGCACAATGTTACATGAGCCAGCGGCCCGTGCTGGTTGCAAACATGGAGGGACAGACAGCCTGGGTTAGGCCTCATGTTACTTCCGCCAACCTCTGGGGGAGGGAGGTTCTGTCTGCACTGGAGGGTGCACATTGGGACAGGTTTTTGATGGGGGCCACTGTGATGAAGGGTGCAGAGTGTCCTATGCCCCCTATACGGTGGCTGATGGACAAATCTGTCTGGGAGAACCAGTGGCCCCTCCCTCAAGATAAATTGGTGGCCCTTTGGAATCTGGTGCAGGAACAGTTGGACCAGGATCATCTGGAGCCTTCTACCAGTCCCTGGAACACTCCTGTCTTCTGCATCAAGAAAAAAATCTGGGAAATGGAGGTTGTTGCAAGACCTCTGAAAGGTCAATGCTGTGATGGAAAGCATGGGAACATTGCAGGTGGGCATGCCATCGCCTACCATGCTTCCTGCAGGCTGGCCGGTCCTCATTGTGGATCTGAAGGATTGTTTCTTTTCGATTCCTTTGCATCCCAATGACAGACTGAAATTTGCCTTCTCAATGCCAGCAATTAACAAGGCTGAGCCCGCACAGAGATATCAATGGAAAACTTTGCCCCAGGACATGCGCAATTCTCTGGCTACATGCCAGTGGTATGTGGCCCGTGTCTTGTCTGGAGTTGGCAAGCAGTTTCCTGATACGCTTCTGTACCATTATATGGACGACATTTTGGTGGCCACGTCAACCCAGGATTAGCTGCTGAGGATTCAGCTGCGGTTACTCAATGTTTTGCATTCTCATGGTTTGCAGGTGGCTCCAGAAAAGGTTCAACTGCCTTGGAAGTATTTGGGGGTCAAAATTCTGGAACAGATGGTGCGTCACCAGGAAGTGCAATTCGTGCATTCTGTGAAGACACTGAATGATGCTCAGAAATTGGTAGGTGTCATCACTTGGTTATGTCCGTACTTGGGACTAACCGATGCACAGCTGTCTCCTCTGTTTGATTTGTTGAAAGGGGACTCTGATCTAAAGTCACCTCGCACATTGACCATGGACGCGCTTAAGGCGCTGGAGGTGGTTCAGCAAGCTGTTTCGGCTTGCCAAGTTCATCGCATTGATCCCTCCGTTGATGTCACTGTGTTCATCACCACTCCAGATTCGCATCCCACGAGCGTCATTGGCCAATGGAGTGACAAATGTTTCGATTCCTTGCTCATCTTGGAATGGGTTTTCCTGCCCCATCAGCCACAGATGACGGCAACTGCATTGTTTGAGCTGATTGCTCGCTTGATAATCAAATGCCCGCGATGGTGTTTGCAATTGATGGGTGCGGATCCTGCAAAGATCATACTCCAGGTACAGCAGGAGGATTTGACTGGAGCTTTGCCGACTTTGTGTCCCTGCAGAGTGCTCTGGAAAATTTTTCAGGGCAGATCACTTATCATCTGCCCAGTCATAGGCTACTGCATATGGCAAAATTCACACAAATCCCTTTGCAGCCCAAAAATAGTCAGGAACCCGTGCAAGGACCCACCGTCTTCACTGACGGTTCAGGGAAAACAGGAAAGGCCATTGTTACCTGGAGGGATGGATCTGAGTTGCAGGTTCTGGATGGTCATGAGGATGGTCATGAGCCCAATTGGTTGAACTGCGGGCTGCTGTCATGGCATTTGAGAAATTTTCCCAGGAACCTTTCAACTTGGTCACGGATTCCGCCTATGTGGCCAATATCACACAGCGGTTGGGTCATTCGGTTTTGAAGGAAGTCAGTAATCCTGCCTTGTTTCATTTACTGAAGAGCTTGTGGTGTGCCATTCAGGCCCAGGTTCATCCATTCTATATTCTCCATGTGAGGAGTCACACCAATTTGTCAGGTTTTATAGTGGAAGGTAACGTGAGGGCTGACAAGTTGGCTAACCCAGCGTGGGTAGCGCCTCAGCCTGATACACTCGCACAGGCCAAGGCATCGCATGGGATTTTCCACCAAAATGCACATACCCTGCAGAAGCAGTTTCAGCTGACGCCAACTGAGGCTTGTGACACTGTCGAGTCATGTGATGACTGCCATGCACTTGCTCCGCCTCTGCCAGCAGGGGTAAACCCCAGAGGCCTTAGGGCCTTGGAGCTTTGGCAGACCGATGTCACCCAGGTTGCCGAGTTTGGCCGGCTCAAGTATGTGCATGTCACTGTGGACACGTTCTCCTCTGCGATGTGGGCTTCTGCTCACACGAGGGAGATGGCCCGTGATGTCCTTGCCCACTGGAGGCAGGCTTTTGCCATTCTGGGCATACCTTCTGCTGTGAAAACCGACAATGGTCCTGCTTACGCATTGCAAAAGGTGCGGCAGTTCCTGCAGTTGTGGGGTGTCTCGCACAAGTTTGGGATCCCTCATTCTCCGACTGGTCAAGCTATTGTAGAACATGCTCATGGTACTCTGAAGCAGGTTCTTCAAAAACAAAAACGGGGAATGCAGGGTGAAACCCCACACAATCGGTTGGCAAAAGCTTTGTGTACAATCAATCATCTCACTGTGCCACAGAACTCAACCCTATCATTTTGAATCACCATCTCTCATTGCAGGCGGCAGATGAGGCACATCAGCCTCGAGCGAAGGTTCGGGTGCCGAATTTAGTCACCAAACAGTGGGAAGGCCCCTATGACCTTATCGCTTTGGGGCGCGGGTATGCTTGCGTGTCCACAGATACTGGGGTACGCTGGGTACCTTCCAAATGTGTTCGCCCTGATCTGCGACCGCAGAGACAGAATCCAGCTGATGAGCAAGATGGAAACTGTGACCAACCTGAAAGGCTTCAAGCGGGGGAATCATTGAGTGATGATTCGGATGTAGACGCTGAGAGTGATCACTCTGATGATTCCTCTGCAAGTGGACACTGAACGTTGTTCATATTTTTCCTTTTCACATTGTTCATTTTTTCCTTTTTTCTTTTTTAAACGGAAAAGGGTGAGATGTCGCCCTGGTTTTCTAGGATTTTCTAAGCCTTCTGATGTTGACATTCTTGTAGTGAACTTTCCCACACACTTTTTCTGTAAACAACTCATTGTTTTTCATTCCTTTTGGAGGAGGAGAGATTTGATGGACTGTCGGTTTGACCTGTGGCATTGCAGAGGTGTCACTGTCACCTTCCAATCCACTCTCACCCTTGTAAAACTATAAATAGTGGAGTCAGAGAATAAAACTTCCCTTTTTCCTTTCACCTGAAAGCGGTGTGTGCCTGTGTCCTTTCGTGTCGGTCGGCGACAGTGGACCTCTGGCTGAAGCTCTTCCCACACTCCTCACACTCATGGGGCCTCTCCCCAGTGTGGATGTGCTGGTGGTTGATCAGGTTGGTGCTCCTCCTGAAGCTCTTCCCACACTCCTCATACTCATGGGGCCTGTCCCCAGTATGGATTTGTCGGTGCCTGACAAGATGGTTGTTCCGCCTGAAACCCTGCCCGCAGTCGGGGCAGCAGAAGGGCCTCTCCTCTGTGTGCGTGCGCTGGTGCAGGAGGAGCTCAGAGCTGGTCTGAAACCTTTTCTTGCATTGATCACACTCATAGGGCCGTTGCCCAGTGTGGGTCCTCTGGTACTTAAAAAGGTTGGAACTACAGCTGAAGCTCTTCCCACACTCCCCACACTTGTAGGGCCGTTCCCCAGTTGGATCCTCTGGTGCTTGATCAGCTCAGAATTCCACCTGAAACTCTTCCCACACTCCCCACATGTGTGGGGCTTCTCCCCATCATGGAGCTGCTCATGGAGCACCAGCTCCGAGCTCTGGCTCCATCTCCAGCCGCCTTCCCGGCCCAGGCTGGCTCTTTCCCCCTAAGATCCCCGCCAACTGCGTTTGCAGCCCCTCCTCGTGCGGCATCTCCGGGGCTTTTCCTCCCCATTGGCTTCCTGTGCAATAGAGCCGCTCAAAATGGCCTCTTCCACGAGGATCTGCCATGGGCATTTGTCCTCTCTGCTCTCCATGCTCAGCTCCTGCTCTGGGGGAAGAAGGACAAGGACAGGATGGGAGTTGCCTCCGTGCCACAAGCAAGGGCAAGGAGATCCCCCCAGGGCTGAGCTGCAGCCGGGGGCCATGCTGGGCTGGGAGATGGAGCAGCACAGAGGGGAAAGGGGCACTGACTTCCTCCTCACCTGCCTCAGTGTCCTCAGGCATCTTCCTCTTCCTCGCAGCCTCCCAGGGGTCAGGAATGGGAAATCCTGGTTTGGGGAAAATGAGGGATGAGCACGTTGAGTTTGAAGATCCCTCTGCCCAAGTCCATCTCTACAAGTCAGCGGCCCTCATGGCTCCAGAAAAACCTCCCAAACACCAAGATTCAGCCCTGGAAAAGCCTCCCAGGAGTTCCCCAAACCTGCACCCTCCCCTTTGGTGTTCAGGGGTTCCCCCCTGTCCCAGCTTCTGTGGTCATGCTTGGACTGGGGGTCCCCCTTCTCCTTGGTGCCCACCATGCCCAGCCTGCTGACAGTCCCAGCAATGCCAAAAGCTCCCCCTTTTTCTCTCTCCCCATTTCGGGATGCTGGGGCTGTTTGGGCTCCCGGGCTCCCTTCTCCCCTCATTCTCTGCTCGGGGCTGCAGCGGCTCCAAGGAGTCCCCCCTGCCCCTCTCCAGGCTCTTGAGGCTCCCGCCTATGGCGGCGCTCCCCCCTCTCTGGGCTCCCCACTTTGGGCTCCTGGGGCACACAGGGCTCTGCTCCTCCAGGCTGCCCCTGCCGGCAGCCGCCACCGGCACCCCCCGATGTCCCCCCAAGGGGCCTTTTCCGCTCAGCCTTGGACTTCTGCATTCTCCAAATATCCCCCCAAAAACCCAGATGGGAGCGACTGGGAGTGATTTGGAACATGCTGGATGGAACTGGGCCGCACTGGGACATACTGGGAGTGACTGAAATAAAAGTGAGGGTGAAAGAGAGCAACTGGAACCATGTGGAGCACAACTGGTTCATACTGGCAGGGACTGGGAGCACACTGGGATCATCTTTGGATCATACTGGGAGGGACTGGACTAATACTGGGAGTATCTGAGAGCAACTGGGAACACACCCTGCACATCATCCCCCATACTGGGCCTGACTGGGAGCAACTGGGAGCAAGCTGGAAGCAAATGGCGTCAAACTGGGACTGACCGGGTTGATCTAGGAAGCAACTGGAACCATGCTGGAGGCAGCTGGAACCATACTGGGAGAGATTGGAAGCAACTGGGATTATACTGGGACCACACTAGGAAGGTTGGCATGTGACTGGGATCAAACTGGAGCTTACTGGGATCATACTGGGGCTGAAAGGGAGCAACTGGGATCACACTTTGGGCTACTGGGAGCAGCTGAGAGAAACTGGGATGATGCTGCAAGCAAACTGGAGGAATTGGGAAGGACTGGATGCCTGCTGGAGGCAACTGGGATATACTGGGCATGACTGGGAGATCATACTGGGATAACTGACACCTTACTGGGGCCACTGGCAGTGCCTGGAAATGACTACAGACATGCTGGGGGCAACTGGGATATACTGGAATTGTCTGTAACCATACTGGGGGGACTGGAATCACACTGGGAACAACTGGGACCATACTGGGAGTGTCTGGAACCATAGGGGAGTGATGGAAGCACACTGGGAACAGCTGGAATGTACTGGAACCATGCTGAGAGGACTGAGACTACAACTGGGGCAACTGGGATCATACTGGGACCACCCTTTGAGCAACAGATGGAAACTGGGATTCTGCTACAGGAAACTGGGAGCGACTGGGAAAGACTGGGATCATTCTGAGTTACCAAAACATACTGGGAGTGTCTCTAACCATACTGGGGGGACTGGAACCACACTGAGAACCGCTGGGATCATGCTGGGAACAACTGGGACAATGCTTTGGGAAACTGGATCTACCCTGGAGGCAACTGGGCACCACTGGGACCCTGCTGGGAGGGACTGGGACTATTCCTGGGGCAACTGGGATCATAATGGGAGGAACTGGGAACAACTGGAATTATGCTGGGAACAACTGGGATCACACTGGGATCACAGTGAGAGCAGCTGAGTCCATACTGGGTTACACTGGGATCTCATTGAGAGTAACTGGAATCATACCAGGATTGACTGGGAGTGGCTGGTTTTGTGGATTTTGGAGGTTTGGATTTGGGAGGATTTTATTGGAATTTTGAAGGGGAGTTTTTCTGGGGTGTTTGGGGGTTTATTTAATTTTTCTGTGGCTTTTATTGAATTTTGGGGGGTTTACTGGGATTTTGTTAGGATTGTTTGGGATTCTCAGAAATTCTGGAGGTTTTATTGGGATTTTCAGGAGACTTTGTGAGCATTTTATTGGCATTGTGGGGGAATTAAGTGGGATTCACTAGGGATTTGGGGTTTTTTGGGATTTTTGGTGGGACTTTTTGAGTGTTGCCAGGATTTCTTGGGATCTTGGGGGAGATTTTGTGGGAGATTTTATGGTTTTGGGGACATTTTTGGGGGATTTGCAGAGTTTCATCAGGATCTTTGGGGTGATTAGGATTTCAAGAGATTTTTGGGCTTTTATTGGGATTCTAGGGTGCTCTAATGGGATTTTGAGAGATTTAATTGGGATTTAGTGGGTTTTATTAGGACTTTTGGGGCTTTTAAGGAGATTTTGGTGCCTCTGAGCCTGTCCCCACACCCAGGGAATGCCCCAAAGCCCCCCTAGAATTCCACTAAAATGCCACAAAATCACCAATAAGAAAACCGTCAAAAACCCCAGAAAATCTCTAAAAATCCCAGTGGAACTCACCAAAATTTAAAATAATTTTTAAAAATTTCAATAAATTCCCCCCCAAGAAAACCCCAAAACCCCAACACCCCAAATCCAAAATCCCCCAAATCAACAAAACACCCCATAATCATGCAACCATCCCAAAACCCAATAATTCTCCTCCAAAAACCTCAATAATTCTCCCCAAACTCCCAACAAAATCCCCTAATGCCCAAACAAACCACTCCGAAATCCCCCAAATCCCTCTCAACACCCAAAACCCCCACAAATCCCCCCAGAATCCCCCAGACTCACTCGGGCCATCCTGGATTGGGGGCACCCGGCCGGTGGAACAGCAGACACTTCACGGGGCCCTCGGAGCTTTTTGGGGAGGGGGCACCATGGGAGACCCCCAAAAACCGGGGGGGGGGGGAAAGGGAACCCCTGCTGTGCCCCCACCCCCTGAAACCCCCAGACCCCGGTTCAGGGTGGGCCTGGGAACCCCCGGGACCCCCAAATCTCCCCCAGGACCCCTCCAGGAACCCCAAAACCCCCAGAGCTCCCCCAGTGTTGGCCCAGAAAAACCCTGGACCCCAAAACCTCCCCAGGACTCTCAGACCACCCGCCCATTTCCCCACAAAATTCACCCCAGACCCACCTGACACCCCCCTTTTAAATCCACCAGACTGTCCCAAATTCCCCTCAGACCCCTCAATCCCCCGCAAACCCTATGAAATCCCCTCGGACTGCCCCAAATTCCCCCCAGACCCACCTCAAACCCCCCCAGATCCACTCACAACCCCCCAGTTTCTCTCACAATCCCCCAAAATCCACTCAGACCCTCCAAATTCCCCTCAGATCCCCCTAAATCCATCTGAGAATGCTCCAGACCCTCTCAAGCCTCCCCCAAAGCTGCCTAAAGCCTCCTCAGACCCACCAAAGCCCCCTCAGACCCCCTCATTCAATCCAAACCCAATGAACAGCCACCGCGTTTCCCGTCGATGCCCCCAAAAATCCCCAAGTTCCCCTCAGATCCGCCCCAAACTCCCCCAGTTTCCCAAGGACCCACCTCAGCTCCACTCTCCCCTCACAAGCTCCCGCCTCCACCCCGTGCGCAGGCTCCCAACAATGGCGGCGCGCCCCGCCCCGAACCAGCCAATCACTGCGCTTCACGTACATGAACTAACCAGTCACAGCGCGGCTCCCCTCAGGAACGCCCGCCTTCCCCGAGCCGCCTCAGCCAGTCAGAGGCAAGCCGGAGGCGACGCCCCCTTCCCCGCCGCCGCCGGGACCCGCCGGGCTCGGGACAGGAGCGGGAGGGGCCTGAGAGGGGATCAGGGGGGGACTTTGGGGAGGGTCCGGGGGGGCTTTGGGGAGGTCAGGGTGGTCTGGGGAGGGGTCTCGGGGCATTGTGGGGGGACCTGGGGGGCGCGGATTGGTCTAAGAGGGATCTGGGGGGGAGGGGACGTCGTGGGAGGGGAGGGGGGGGTTTTGGGGAGGGGTCGTAGGAAGGTCTTGGGAGGGTCTGGGGGCGTTGGGATGGTCCTGGGGGGAGTTTGGGGAGGGCTCTGGGAGGTCCTGAAGGTGTCCTGGGAGGGTTTTGGAGGTTTTGGGGAGGGGCTCTGGGGGCTCTGGCAGTGTGATGAGCAGGGACATTGGAGCAGCTCCTTTCAAAAGGCCTTTATTAAAGACAGCTCTGGGTGCGGAACCCGAGGGGTCGCGCACGGCGCCGCTGCTCCCACAGGGCCGCGCTGAGCAGGAGGAGGAGGAGCAGCGCAGCTTTGTCTCTCGGCACAGCCGGGGCTTCCGGCCTCACCAGAGTCCTTAGGAAGGCAACGTTGGCTCGGAGCTTAGGGGGATCCTCCAAGCTGAGCTCTATTAAAATTATGGTGGCAGGACGGAGTCCGGCTTTGCTCAAGGGTGGGTGATTTAGTGCGGTTCTGCTGGGTTGAAGTCATCGTTTATGTGCTGGTTTGTTGCTTGAGAGGGTTCCTACAGTCTCTCATTTAAATTCAGTCTGGGATGGGAAGGGATACAAATCTGGGCTGAGATGGAAAGGGGCACAAATACGGAGTGTGACGGGGAGAGATACAAATACAGGGTAAATAACATGGAATAGCGGCAACTAAAGGCAAGTCCTAGAACTGTAACATTCAATGTTTAACAACAAACCAACACTTCAAATTAAGACCCTATCAACTTCATTAAGATCAACTAGCAATTACTGCTCTGAAAAAGAGCTTTCATCTCCAGGGTTTAATTTCTCAAATCTATTGGAGCAAAAATGAGCAATGTGCCCTGCTGGTGTTGAGATGTTCTGAGTCCCTCAGCTGTGAGTTGGGTTCCCGTGCTGTCCTGCCTGGTGCTTGCTGGATATGCTGGAACAAAGAGCTTGGGCCCTTGAAGAAAACGACCACAAATGAGTTCATTGGGATTTACTGGGCTCAGAGTAAAAGGGATGAAATTCAGGTTTGATCTAGAAAATGCTTCCTTCCCTGTGAGGGTGGTGAAGTCCTGGCTTCACAGGTTGCTCAGAGAAGCCGAGTAAATAAAGTTTCAGAATTCTTCCTTTCTGTCCCATTCCTATTCCATAAATCCAGGTTTGGTTTTCAGAGTGCCACCTTCTCAGCTGGTTGCCATTTGTGTCCTGCTTTCTCTCCAGTGGTGCCGACACCGGGGATCGAACCAGTGCTCGGGGAACGGGTATCGCCTGGACAGAGGACGGCGGCTGCACAGCTGGCCTTGTGCAGCGGAGGGGACGCCCTCGAATAATGGAAGTGATTGCAAAGGTCGTAAGTGAAGTGTGCACACGATGGGGAATTGATTGTAAGCTTAAAGATACGACTCTCGCATTGTCGAGATTGATTAAGCTGGGGGCTATAGAGAGCCCCGGGGATATTTTACACCCGGAGGTGTGGGATAATTGTACGAAAACCCTGGCCGAGGAGACCATGTCTTCGGGCTCGGGGAAAGCCCTAAAATCGTGGGGCAGAGTCATCCGGGCTCTGCAAAAAGCTCGAGAAGAGCAAGAAACCTGGAAAGCTGCCAGAAGCTGCTTAATAGCTACTCCGCAGCTAGGGGTGGGGGCAGCGACACAGACCACCCCGGAAAGTGATCAGATTGCAGACGGGGACGTGCGGGGGCTAGGCGCGTCCCACCTCCCCCCGAACCCCAGCCCAGAACCCCCGGGAGACCCCCCAACCCCCCCGTGGAGCCCGCCAGATCCCAGTCCCCCCCCGGAGCCCCTCGACAAAACACTCCTGTCTTCCTTTGCCTGCTCCTTTTCCCTTCCAGGGTCTCTCTTTACCTGTGGCAGCTCCCAGCCAAAGACCCTCCCCTGATCTTTTTCTTTTTTCTCCTTCCCAATCCAGGTGCTCAAACAGCCCTGGATGAAGTTCTGGAGGCTGGCAGTGAAATGTCTTTGTAAGATCTTGCTGCGCTTGTGTCTTGGCCCCTTCAGAATTTGGCCTTGAAAGGCAGGAGCATCTTTTCCTTGCTGGCAGCTGGAATTGCAGCCCATGGCAGTGTGTGCCAGAGATGTCAGAGGGCGATTGCTGAGGCTGCCAGGGCGCTGCTCCTGCCGTGCCTCTAAGGGAGCTGTGCAGGGCAGGGTCAGGCTCCAGCAGCTGGCTGGGCTCCCCAAGCAGACAGCAAAGGCGGCTTTGCTGCACATTCTGCAGCTGGGAGCAGAGGGAAGAAGGGAAGGGAGTCCCTGACAGAATGCTGGAATGCTTGTGGCTGGAAGGAACCTGCCCCCAGACCCCAATCGGACCAAGCCCTGGATGTCCCCTGAGACCCCCCCAGATCCCCTCCCCAAACTCTTCCAGACCCCCAAAGCCCCTCCCCAAAACCTCCAAAACCCTCCCAGGACACCCTCAGGACGCCCCAGAGCCCTCCCCAAACTCCCCCCAGGACCATCCCAACACCCCCAGACCCTCCCAAGACCTTCCTACGACCCCTCCCTGAAACCTCCCACGACCCTCTCCCCCCTCGAGACCCCTCTTAGGACCCATCCGCACCCCCAGGTCCCCCCACAATGCCCCAGGACCCCTCCCCAGACCCCCCGAACCCCTCCCCAAAGCCCCCCTGGACCCTCCTCCCCCGCCGCCCCCGATCCCCTCTCAGGCCCCTCCCGCTCCTGTCCCGAGCCCGGCGGGTCTCGGTGGGTACGGGGGCGCCTCTTCCGGCTTGATTCTGATTGGCTGGGACAGCGCAGGGAAGGCGGGCGTAGCTGAGGGGAGCCGCGCCGTGATTCGTTAGTTCAGGGATGTGCAGCGCGGTGATTGCTTGGTTCGGGCCGGGGCGCGCCGCTATTGGCTGGTGGAGCCCGCGCACGCAGCGGAGGCGGGAAGTTTTGAGGAGAGAACGGCTGGGGAGGAGCTGCGATGGGGCCGGGGGGAAACTGGAGGCGTTTGGGGCGGGTCTGAGGGGAACTTGGGGATTTTTGGGGACATTGTTGGGAAATAGGGGGGGGTGTGGTGGGTTTCGGGGGAATGAGGGGGTCTGAGGGGGCTTTGGTGGGTCTGAGGTGTTGGAATCCATAAGGTTAGAGGGTTTTTAGGAAATGGTTAAAAAAGTATAGGCCTCAGACTGAAGTTTTGTTAGCATTGCAGAAAAGTTTCCCATGCAAGCAGAAAAGCTTCCCAAGCAGTAGACGTGACAAAATACAATAGGCCTCTGTAGAATTGGCTTTAGGATGGCAACAAGGTTATTTAATGTATATCTTTAGAAGATTAGCATGAATAGAACTTTGTTCTTTGTCTCTTATGAACTAGTCTTTGTTTTAGCTACGATTACTTATGTTTTATAAGATTGGATAGAATGCTTGTCAATACGTGTTTTCTGTGTCTGATTGGCTGAAACTAGACTGAGATGATTTTATGTATTGCTGTATGAGCCCTGCTAGAGGAGACATTTTTTGGTGTGGATCAGTGAGTTGTCATGTCTCCATTTTGTATCTTGAGACTGATGTGCTGGAAATAAAAGCAAAAATCTCTTCACTGGTCTGGTTACAATGTTATCCATATTTGGATATTTTGCTGCGGCCTAGTGGGTTCCTTTTTAAGACGTGGGTTCCTGACACAATTGGACTTATACCTACCCCGTCCCCCGCATGAGGCGGCTTTAGGGAGCTTTGAGGGGGATTGAGAGTGTCTGGAGCATTCTCAGGTGGGTTTAGGGGGATCTGAGGGGATTTGGGAAGGTCTGAGGGGATTTTGGGGGATTGTGAGAGAAACTGGGGAGTTGTGAGGAGATCTGGGGGGTATTGAGGTGTATCTGGACGGAATTTGGGGCAGTCCGAGGGGATTTCATAGGGTTTGAGGGGTCTGAGGGGAACTTGGGGCAGTCTGATGGATCTGGGGGGAGGGTCTCAGGTGGATCTGGGGTGAATTTTGGGGGGAAGTGGGCGGGTGGTCTGAGAGTCCTGGGGAGGTTTTGGGGTCCAGGGTGGTTCTGGGCCAACACTGGGGGTGCTCTGGGGTGTTTGGGGTTCCTGGAGGGGTCCTGGGGGAGATTTGGGGGTCCTGGGGGTTCCCAGGCCCACCCTGAACCAGGGTCTGGGGGTTTCAGGAGGTGGGGGCACAGCAGGGGTTCCCTCCCCCCCCCGGTTTTTGGGGGTCTCCCATGGTGCCCCCTCCCCAAAAAGCTCCGAGGGCCCCATGAAGTGTCTGCTGTTCCACCGGCCGGGTGCCCCCTGATCCAGGATGGCCCGAGTGAGTCTGGGGGATTCTGGGGGGATTTGTGGGGGTTTTGGGTGTTGAGAGGGATTTGGGGGATTTCGGAGTGGTTTGTTTGGGCATTAGGGGATTTTGTTGGGAGTTTGGGGAGAATTATTGGGGTTTTTGGAGGAGAATTATTGGGTTTTGGGATGGTTGCATGATTATGGGGTGTTTTGTTGATTTGGGGGATTTTGGATTTGGGGTGTTGGGGTTTTGGGGTTTTCTTGGGGGGGAATTTATTGAATTTTTTTAATTTTTTTTTTAAATTTTGGTGAGTTCCACTGGGATTTTTAGAGATTCTCTGGGGTTTTTTAGGCTTTCCTTGTAATTTTTGGTGATTTTGTGGCGTTTTAGTGGAATTTTAGGGGGACTTTGGTACATTCCCTGGATGTGGGGAAAGGCTCAGAGGCACCAAAATCTCCTTAAAAGCCCTGAAAGTCCCAATAAAACCCACTAAATCTCGATTAAATCTCTCAAAATCTCATTAGAACACCCTAGAATCCCAATAAATGCCTACAAAATCATTTGAAATCCCAATAATGCCAAAAATCCTGATGAAACTCAGCAAATCCCCCATAAACGTCCCCAAAACCATAAATGTCCCACAAAATTTCCCCCAAGATCCAAAGAAATCCTGGCAACACCCAAAAAACCCACAAATCCCACCAAAAATCCCAAAAAACCCCAAATCCCCAATGAATCCCACTAAATGTGACCATGATTCCAATAAAATGCCCACTAAGTCTCCTAAAAATCCCAATACAACCCCGAGAATTTCTGAGAATTCCAAAAAATCCCAACAAAATCCCAGTAAAACCCCCAAAATTCAAAAAAAAGCCACAAAAAATTTCAATAAACCCCCAAACACCCCCAGAAAAACTCCCCCTCAAAATTCCAATAAAATCCCCCAAAATCCAAACCTCCAAAATCCACAAAACCAGCCACTCCCAGTCAATCCTGGTATGATTCCAGTTGCTCTCAATGAGATCCCAGTGTAACCCAGTATGGACTCAGCTGCTCTCACTGTGATCCCAGTGTGATCCCAGTTGTTCCCA
Organism: Melospiza georgiana; assembly: GCF_028018845.1. Classification (NCBI taxonomy): domain Eukaryota; kingdom Metazoa; phylum Chordata; class Aves; order Passeriformes; family Passerellidae; genus Melospiza; species Melospiza georgiana. The sequence goes on from NC_080451.1 coordinate 3,014,933, forward strand.
GCATAATTCCAGTTGTTCCCAGTTCCTCCCATTATGATCCCAGTTGCCCCAGGAATAGTCCCAGTCCCTCCCAGCAGGGTCCCAGTCGTGTCCAGTTGCCTCCAGGGTAGATTCAGTTTCCCAAAGCATTGTCCCAGTTACTCCCAGCATGATCCCAGCTGTTCCCAGTGTGGTTCCAGTCCCCCCAGTATGGTTAGAGACACTCCCAGTATGTTTTAGTTAGCTCAGAATGATCCCAGTCTTTCCCAGTCACTCCCAGCTTCCTGTAGCAGAATCCCAGTTTCCATCTGTTGCTCAAAGGGTGGTCCCAGTTGCTCCCAGTATGATCCCAGTTGCCCCAGTTGTAGTCTCAGTCCTCTCAGCATGGTTCCAGTACCTTCCAGCCGATCCCAGTTGCTCCCAGTGTGTCACATTTTCCTCCCAACATGGACGCAGTAGCTCCCAGTAACCCCCAGTCAGGTTCCATTCACACCCAGTATAATCCCAGTATGAGTGTAGCCATTCCAGTATGATCCCAGTCACTTGCAGTCTAATCCCAGTTGCTCCCAGTAACTCCCAGTCTGATGCCAGTGTCCCCAGTGTGAACCCAGTTGCTCCCAGCATGGGCCCAGCTGTTCCCAGTGTGCTTCCATCACTCCCCTGTTGTTACAGACACTCCCAGTATGGTCCCAGTTACTCCCCATATGATCCCAGTCCCTCCCAGCATGGTCCTACTCACTCCCAGTTGCCCCCAGTGTGGTCCCAGTTGTTCCCAGTGTGATTCCAGTCCCCCCCCAGTATGGTTACAGATACTCCCAGTATATCCCAGTTTCCCCCAGCATGTCTGTAGTCATTTCCAGGCACTGCCAGTGGCCCCAGTAAGGTTTTAGTTATCCCAATATGATCTCCCAGTCATGCCCAGTACATCTCAGTTGCCTCCAGCAGGCATCCAGTCCTTCCCAGTTGCTCCAGTTTGCTTGCAGCATCGTCCCAGTCTCTCTCAGCTGCTCCCAGTAGCCCAAAGTGTGATCCCAGTTGCTCCCTTTCAGCCCCAGTATGATCCCAGTAAGCTCCAGTTTGATCCCAGTCACATGCCAGCCCTCCCAGTGTGGTCCCAGTATAATCCCAGTTGCTTCCAATGTCTCCCAGTAAGGTCCCAGATGCCTCCAGCATGGTTCCAGTTGCTTCCTAGATCAACCCGGTCAGTCCCAGTTTGACGCCATTTGCTGCCAGCGTGCTCCTATTTGCTCCCAGTCAGGCCCAGTATGGGGGATGATGTGCAGGGTGTGTTCCCAGTTGCTCTCAGATACTCCCAGTATTAGTCCAGTCCCTCCCAGTATGATCCAAAGATGATCCCAGTGTGCTCCCAGTCCCTGCCAGTATGAACCAGTTGTGCTTCACATGGTTCCAGTTGCTCTCTTTCACCCTCACTTTCGTTCCCGTCACTCCCAGTATCTCCCAGTGTAGCCCAGTTCCCTCCAGCATCTTTCCACTTCCTTCCAGTATGATCCCATTTGTTTACAAGCACTCCCAGTCAGCCTCAGTGTAGTGGCACTCAATGCCAGTATGATCCCAGTGACTTCCAGCACGATCCCAGTTCATCAAGTACAAGCCCAGCTGTTTCAAATCACCCCCAGCATGCACACAGTCCCTCCCAGTTCCTCCCAGTTGCTCCTAGCATCTTTCCAGTTGCTCACAGCTGCTCCCAGTCACACTCAGCATAATCCCAGTAACTGCCAGTATATCCCATTTGCCCCTAACATGGTCTCAATTGCTCCCCACAGGTTCCTGCTCACTGCCAGTATGATCCCAGTATGATGTCAGTACAAATCCAGTACAGTCCCAGTCACTCCCAGTGTCATGTCAGTAGGATGTCAGTATAAACCCAGTACAGTCCCAGCATGATCCCAGTGTGATTCCAGTGTAATGTCAGTACAAACCAAGTACAGTCCCAGTCACTCCCAGCACAATCCCAGTATGATGTCAGTACAAAGTCGGTACTCTTTGTACTGACAGAGCCCAGTCACTCCCAGTCTGATCCCAGTCCAGCCCAGACCCTGGCAGTGCTGCCACTTCTGGGATCCCCAGCCCTGTGTGCGTTCCCCCCCAGCGGATGTGCCGAGAGGAGCCCCAAGGGCTGGCAGTGGCCAGGCAGGGTCCCCAGCAAGGCCCAGTTGGGATGTGCAGCCCCCAGTGTGCTCAGTTTGCCTCTCCTTTGGTCCAGGCCAGGTTCCCCCTGCCCGCAGCAGCTGGAGCAGCCGAGAGCCCCACGCTGCCCATCCTGACCTGTCCCGGCTCCATCCCCACTCCTGCCGCGCGCTGCAAGGGCTGCGGGAACGGGCACCGAGGGTGTGGCTGCTGCTGGGGGAGGAGGAGGAGGGAGGGAAGGGCAGGGATGAAGGGGGAGGAGGAGGCGGGGTTAGGGCGAAGGAGGAGGGAGGGAATGGGAAGGATGCAGGAGGAGAGCCAGAAGGGATAGAAGAATAGAAGGAGGTGGGCTGAGGAAGGAGGGGAAGGAGGGATGGAAGAGGAGGAGTGGGAGGAAGAGGAAGAGGAGGGACAAAGGCAGATCAAGGAAAGCAGAGGGAAGCCCCAGTCCTTAAACCACCCTGAGCCTGGACTGAGCCCCAGCGTGGGCAGCAGAGAAGGGGGGGGTTCTGCTCCTCTGCCCCACTCAGGTGAGTCCCCACCTGCAGAGTTGCCCCAGCCCTGGAGGCCAACAAAGGAAGGACCTGAAGCTGCTGGAGCCAGTCCAGAGGAGGCACCAGAGATGCTTCAAGAGCTGGATCCCCTCTGATCTAGAGCCAGGCTGGGAGAGCTGGTGGTGCTCACCTGGAGAAGGATCCAGGGAGAGCTAAGATGTCCTGCAGCTCCCTCTGTGCTCCCAGCCAGGCAGAAGCAGGCTCTGGATTCAGCCCTGGAGCGGGGCAGGTGTTGGGGGTGTGAGGTGGAGCTGCTCTCCTGTGGCATATCCCCTCCAGGTTGCAAGCTCCTCGGTGGAGGAGTGAATCCAGGATGTGGCTGTGGTAGTCTTTCCTTGTGGCATGTCCCCAGCCCTGCTGTTCCCTTGGCCACTCCTGTTGAATACAGTGCAGGTTTAGGTGCCTCAGGACCACCAAACCCTCCCTGAATTTTCAGCCCCCATCCATGAGATCGTGACTGGGGAGGGGGAGCTCAGCTCAGATATCCTGGGGGTTCCCTGGGTTGGGCTTTTTGGGGGGGATGTTTGGAGAATGCAGAAGTCCAAGGCTGAGCGGAAAAGGCCCCTTGGGGCGACATCGGGGGGTGCCGGTGGCGGCTGCCGGCAGGGGCAGCCTGGAGGAGCAGAGCCCTGTGTCCCCCAGGAGCCCAAAGTGGGGAGCCCAGAGAGGGGGGAGCGCCGCCATAGGCGGGAGCCTCAAGAGCCTGGAGAGGGGCAGGGGGGACTCCTTGGAGCTGCTGCAGCCTCGAGCAGAGAATGAGGGGAGAAGGGAGCCCGGGAGCCCAAACAGCCCCGGCATCCCGAAATGGGGAGAGCGAAGAGGGGGGAGCTTTTGGCACTGCTGGGACTGTCAGCAGGCTGGGCATGGTGGGCACCAAGGAGAAGGGGGACCCCCAGTCCAAGCATGACCACAGAAGCTGGGACAGGGGGGAACCCCTGAACACCAAAGGGGAGGGTGCAGGTTTGGGGAACTCCTGGGAGGCTTTTCCAGGGCTGAATCTTGGTGTTTGGGAGGTTTTTCTGGAGCCATGAGGGCCGCTGACTTGTAGAGATGGACTTGGGCAGAGGGATCTTCAAACTCAACGTGCTCATCCCTCATTTTCCCCAAACCAGGATTTCCCATTCCTGACCCCTGGGAGGCTGCGAGGAAGAGGAAGATGCCTGAGGACACTGAGGCAGGTGAGGAGGAAGTCAGTGCCCCTTTCCCCTCTGTGCTGCTCCATCTCCCAGCCCATCACGGCCCCAGCTGCAGCTCAGCCCTGGGGGGATCTCCTTGCCCTTGCCTGTCGCACGGAGGCAACTCCCATCCTGTCCTTGTCCTTCTTCCCCCAGAGCAGGAGCTGAGCATGGAGAGCAGAGAGGACAAATGCCCACGGCAGATCCTCGTGGAAGAGGCCATTTTGAGCGGCTCCACAGCGCAGGAAGCCAATGGGGAGGAAAAGCCCCGGAGATGCCGCACGAGGAGGGGCTGCAAATGCAGCTGGCGGGGATCTGAGGGGGAAAGAGCCAGCCTGGGCCGGGAAGGTGGCCGGAGATGGAGCCAGAGCTCGGAGCTGGTGCTCCATGAGCAGCTCCATGATGGGGAGAAGCCCCACACGTGTGGGGAGTGTGGGAAGAGTTTCAGGTGGAACTCTGAGCTAATCAAGCACCAGAGGATTTTGCTCCATTTGCCTTCAAGGGCAGGAACATCTTTTCCTGGCTGGGAGCTGAATTCGAGACTTTCGAGGACCCACTCTGGGGAGAGGCCCTATGAGTGTGATCAATGCAGGAAGAGGTTTCAGACCAGCTCTGATCTCCTCAAGCACCAGCGCACGCGCACAGAGGAGAGGCCCTTCTGCTGCCCCGACTGTGGGCAGGGCTTCAGGCACAACTCCAGTCTTCTTGTGCACCGATGCATCCACACTGGGGAGAGACCCCATGAATGTGGGGAATGGGGGAAAAGCTTCAGCCAGAGCTCCTACCTGATCTGCCACCAAAAGATCCACACTGGGGAGAGGCCCTACGAGTGTGATAAATGCAGGAAGAGGTTTCTGACCGGCTCCCATCTCCTCCAGCACTATTGGATTCACAGAGAGGAGAGGCCCTTCCAATGCCTCGACTGCGGGAAGGGATTCAAGTACAACTCCACCCTCGTCGCCCACCGGCGCATGCACACCGGGGAGAGCCCTACGAGTGTGCCCAGTGTGGAAAGAGCTTCTCCAGCAGCTCTCACTTGACCCAACACCAACGGAGGCACCAGTAAGGGAAGTCCTGGGAGTGCCCTGAGTGAGGGAAGAGCTCCGTGCGCTGCTCCAGCTCCATCCCCCACTGGAGAAGGCACTTTGGGCACAGCCCTGGTCACTCACATTCCCTGTGATCCATGTTGGGAACACACCTGGCTGCTTCTACTTTTGGTTTGGCCTCAATTTTTTTGTGATTTATCTTCATCCCTTAAGAACAGCCAAAACAGGGTTAAATGAAGTAAATTGATGAAAGATGTCTAAAGCCCCACAATTTCAGAGGTTTTTAAGGGGGAATTGATGGTTTGGAGACAAGATTCTGGAAGATTTGCGGATTCTGGGGGGATTTTGCACAGTGTTTTCCATCTCATTGCACTCCAAAAGCCAAGAGGGTCACCTCAAAACAACTGAATCCCACTGACAACAACTGAATTTTAATTCCTACGGCCTCAATCCCACTTCCAAATACCTTGTTGCAACCTCAAAAAAACTCAGTCCCACACCAGACTCACTTGATTTCATAGCTGCCAGGGTGAGATGGGGTTGGAAGGAGACTGGGAGAAGTGGGATCCCAATTTGCAGCGGTGTGATGGGGATTGTGTGGGGCTGGCTGGGTGGGATGTATTTGATAGTAAATAAAACTTTCAGAGTTACTGATTTCTGTCCCATTCATTTTCAGTGTTTTGCAGCTCTGTTTGCAGAGTGCCACCTTCTCAGCTGATTGTGTTTGTGTCCTCCTTTCTCTCCTGCCTCCCTTTGCCCACTCTGTTTCTCTCTCAGTGTCTCCCTTGAGCCAGGGCAGCTCCCACCAAAGACCCTGCCAAAATTTAATTCCCATTGCAGGAGCTACAACAGCCATGGGTGAAGTTCTGAAGGCTGGCAGTGAAACGTCACTGTAGGATCTTGCACCACTTGGCTTTTGGCCCCTTCTTAAGAGCTTTGCCTTCAAAGGCAGGAACATCTTTTCCTGGCTGGGAACTGGAATTCCAGGTCCTTGGAGTTTGTGCCATGCAGGATCATACAGACTGGGATCATATGGACTGGGATTGTATGGGTTGGGATTGTACACACTGGGATCACGTGGACCAGGATTTCACAGGCTGGGACCATAGGGATTAGGAGCAGAGACTGGGATCATACAAACTGGACCATATGGACCGGGATGGCTGCACTGGATCAATGTGAACCGAGGGGGTCCCGCCCTGCCCAGCGGTCCCTCCCCATCCTGCCCGGGGGTGCAGCCAAAGCTCCCTGGAATGCACGCTGAGGTCCAGGAAGGATCCCAGTGCCAATCCCATTTCCAGTCCCATTTCTGATCCTGGTGCTGGTCCCAGAGTGATCCTGGTGCTGATCCCAGTCTCAGTGCCAGCCTCGGTCTCTGTCTCAGTCCTGGAGCACTCCGAGTGCTGGTTCTCATTCTCGTGTTGATCTCAATCGCAGAGCGATGCCGGTCCTGGTCTCAGTCTCAGTGTTGGTCCCAGAGCGGTGCCATTCTTGGTGCTGGTGCTGGTTTCAGTGCTGGTCTAAGTCTCGGTCTCAGAGCAGTTCTGGACCCAGTGCTTCTCCTGGTGCCGGTCTTGGTCCCGGAGTGCACCTCAAGAGAGAAACCCGCGTGGGCGTGTGCCCTGATGGATTCTCTCCCTTTGTTCCATAAAGTTGAAGGACTCCTCTGTCTCCTTCATGGACACTGGCTTTTCATAGCCTGATTTTCCATACATGAAACATGTCATGGAATGTCATGGAACCACAGAGCCCTTGTGACACATCAAGGCCCCTCTGGAACAAAGAAACCATTGCTGACAGTCCAGAAACTAATGGAACTAAGGGGCCACTGTGACAATGCAGATCCAAGGACACCATGGCGGCACCATGAAACCTCATGGGAGCAAAGAGACCATTGTGACACTCTGGTGCCTCACGGAATCAGGGGGACCATTGTGAAACTCAGGCCCCCTATGGAACCAAGGGCCAAGGATGAAGTTGTGGGGCCCGTGGAACCAAGGAGCCATTGTGACACAGCGGGGCCACAGGGAGCTGAGGAGCCATGGGGACATTGCAAGGGCTCAGGGAAGCCAAGGGGCTGTTGTGACACTGCAGAAGAAAGGAGAACACTGTGACACTGCAGGGACTCCTGGAATCAAGGAGACCATTGGGACACTGTGGGGCCCCATGGAACCAAGGGGACAGGGAGCAGGTGTGGCTGTGTGGCTGGTTTGGCCTCCCGGGGCTGCTGGACAGGTCTGGCTGACCTTGGCATGTTGAAGGCTACTCCTCTTCTTCCCCTGAAGCACTGGGGCTCTGGGCTCTCCTTCCCATGGGAGAGAACTGTTCTGATCCTCCTCCAGGGCCCTATGGCCAAAACTGGGATTCCTTCTCCAAATTCCCTTACATGCACAGAATGTTCCCAGATGAAATCTGCCAGGAGAGACAGATCTGGCTGCCTTGGCTACCTGGGGCCACCTCTCATCTGCCTTTGAAACACTGGGACCATGTGCTTTTCTTTCCTATGGGAAAAAAACATCCATCTCAACCAGGCACTCCTGGCCAAAACTGGGGAAATGCCCCTGGAATTCCCTATATCCAAGGATAGCTCCCATACAAAAGCTGCCAGGACTGACAAGTCTGGCTGGCCTTGGCTTGCTAAGGGCTGGCCCTCATCTGCCTCTGAAACACTGGGGCTCTGTGCTTTCCTTCCTAATAAAATGAACTCTTCTTCCTGTCCAGGCACCCACAGCCAAAACTGAGATTCCACCTCCAAAATGCCCAATGTCCAAGGATAGCCCCTAGACAAAAGGTGCCAGGAGAGACAGGTCTGGCTGGCTTGGCCTGAGGGTGGCCACCTCTCATCTGCTTCCAAAACACTTGAACTTTGTGCGTTACTTTCCTATGGGAAAAAAGCACCCATCTTGATGATGGGCAAAATTGGGATTCCACCTCTAAAACTCCATACATCCAAGGATTGCTCCCAGGTGAAAGCTTCCACGATAGACAGATCTGGCTGCCCTTGGTCTCCTGGGGGTGCCTCTCCCCTGCTGTCCTGTGGAGAGTTTGGTTAACAGTTGGTTAGCTGAGAAAGGCCATGCTGACATAATGCCGCTGGTTAAGCTTGAAAGGGAGGTCAGCAGTCAGTGACCAATGACAGGCAAGGACATGATGCCCTTGCCACAACATGAGGATAGGGAAGAGAGGTTCTTGCTGAAAATATGCAGCAAGTATCAAAAGAATAACTAGAAAAATGCAGAAGTAGGCGTAGTTGCTGATATGTAACCAACCAATCCTGAGCTCAGCTTTTGCAATATGTATGAAGCTTATTATGAACTGTATTTAACCCGCTGTATGGATCAATAAATGGGACCTGCGATGAACCAATTGGTGTCTGGGTCTCCTTCCTTCGACACTGTCCAAACAGTGGGGATGGGTGCTTTCCTTCCTATGGAATAGAACCATCCTTATCTATGCAGAAATGACCAAAATTGGGGTTCCACCTCCCAAATTCCCGATATCCAAGGGCTACTTTCAGACAAAAGCTGCCAGGAGAGAGAGGTCTGGCTGGCCTAGGCCTCTGATGGCCGCCTTTCATCTGCCCCTGAAACACCACCAATGTTCTGTGCTTTCCTTCCTATGGAAAAGAACCATCCTTCTCCTCCAGTGTCCATATCTGAAACTGGGATTCCACCTCTGAAATTCTGAATATCCAAGGGTTGCTCCCAGGCAAAATATGCCAGTACCATCAAGGCTGGCTGGCCTTGGCCTTTGGTGGCTGCCCCTGCAACACTGGGGCTGGGTTCTTTGCTTCCCATGGAGATCCCTGGTACACTGTGGGGACCTCATGGAACCAAGGGGATCATTGTGGCACCACTGGAGCCCATGGAACCAAGGGGATCATTGTGGCACCACTGTAGTCCATGGAACCAAGGGGATCATTGTGGCACCACTGCAGCCCATGGAACCAAGGGGCCTTGGTGACACAGAGGGGCTTTATGGACCCAGAGACCATTATGACTCTGTGGGGCCTGATGGAACCATGGAGACCATTCCAACCTTCGGGGCCTCGTGTCACCAAGGGGGCATTATGACATCTCATGGTCTCAGGGAAGCAAGGGATCATTGGGACACTGTGGGGCTCCATGGAACCCAGGGAACATGGAACAGCTCTGGCTGACTTGGCCTCCCAGGGGCCACCTGACAGTTCTGGCTGATCTTGGGATGTCAAGGGCTGCCTCTCATCAGCTCCTGGAGCACGGGGGCTCCGTGCTTTCCTTGCTATGGAATAGAACTGTCCCCCTTTCTAGATGCCCATTGCCAAAACTGGTAATCTCCCTAAAAAAATTCCTATTTGCAAGGGTATCTCAGAAAAAAAACCTGCCAGCTTTGGCTGGCCTTGGCCTCTGGTGGTCACCTCTCATCTGCCCCTGAAACAGAGGGGCTCTGTTCCTTCATTCCTATGGAAAAGAACCAGCCTTCTTGTCCAGGGACTATGGCCAAAATTAGAATTTGGCCTCCCAAATTCTGTCTATCCAAGGATTGCTCCCAGACAAAAGTAGCCAGGATAGACAGGTCCGGCTGGTCCTGTCCTCTGGTGATTTTCTTAGACTATGAGCTGAATGTTTTCATTTGGAAACACCTTGGAGAGGGCCCAGAGATGTCCCAAGGAGGGGTTTGGAGGCCTTGGGCACATGAGCACTGTATAGGGACAAAGGAGCTCTGTGCTCAGTGGGGGGGAAACTGAGGACAGTGGAGCAGAGCCATGAGAGTGTTTAAAGGGAGATGTCAGGGATGGTGAATCCTTTTGACATAGTGGAAAAAAGCCAGAGAGAGAAAGAATTAATGCCAAGGGCAGCTGGGGAGGCCCAGCCTAGGCAGCAGGAGAAAGAAATTTCCCTGGCAGGGCAGGGCTGTGGTGCAGCACGGCCCCAGCAGGAGCCTGGAGCAGCCCCAGGCTCTGTGTGGGCAGGCAGAGGCAGGCAGGAGGCAGAGCTGTCAGCAAAGGAAGGGCCCAGCCAGGTGGGGCAGCCGGGGGATGCCGACAGCCTGCAGGGACAGAGGCGCAGGTTTGCTCAGCAGCAGAAACACCTTTGCGTTGCTTGTCCCCACCTGTCATCACTGCCACCAGTTTTCTCCTCTACCTGGAACCTGGGGACACTTTGTCAGTCTTGTGCCTCACAGGTATCTACGTAAAGTACGAGAAACTTCTGTGTTTCAATCTTACATTGAGTTCTTCAGAAATTTCTGAGCCCTCTCTGAGGGACTGAGTCTGATGCAAAGAGCACCAAAGCCCCAGAGGGTGATTAAAATCCCTGTGCTGTGTCTGTGCTGCTGAGCTGGGCCGGGCTCCTGGCCCAGAGGCAGCTCCTGGCAAGGGCAGCACTGCAGAGAGACAGCTCTGGCCAGGAGCAGCTCCTGTGCACAGCCCAGCAGGGCTGGGATGCTGCCAGGGCCCCTCAGGGACACCAGCGGGGCACAGACAGAGCTCACAGGGGCTCAGCACTGGCAGGGGCTGTGGCATGTCCCCGAGGGGGCTGTGTCACAGCAGCACCTCTGGGGCTGTGTCACAGAGCCACAGAGCAGCTGTGGTGTCAGCAAGGGGCTGTGTGACAGCACAGAGTGGGCTGTGTGAGGTCACAGATTGGGCTATGACATCACAGAGTTTGTTGTGAGAGGTCACTGAGCAGCTACAGCATCATAGAGGGGACTGTGTGACATCCCAGGGGTTGTGTGACATCACAGGGGCTGTGTGACATCACAGGGGCTGTGTGATATCACAGGGACTGTGTGACATCACAGGGGCAGTGTGACATCACAGGGACTGTGTGACATCACAGGGGCTGTGTGAGGTGACTGGGGAGGTCACTCTGCCCCGGCCCCCCTCACAGTTCCCCCAGAGCAGTCCAACCCTGCTTGTGCACAGTGGGGTCCCCTGTCCCCCCGGGTTCCCCCCGCCCCTGGCCCCGCAGCCTCCCCCAGAGGATGTTCCATGAGATCGACCCCAGAGCCTGACACGGGGACGGGGGGCCGGGGCCCTGGGGGTGGCACAGGGGGACAGAGACCCCCCAGCAGCGTCCCTGTGTTCCCCAGGGCCAGACCCTGGGCTAGGGCTCCTTCACCCTGAAATAAACAGGGCAGGAGACTTTTTCTCCTTTTAATGCCTTTATTAAAAGTGATCAGCTCACAATTGGGCAGCTCGACGGGTCTGCAGTTTCTGTCGTCTCTCCCTGCATGACAAGGAGGAGGAGATCATGTGCAGCTTTGTCCACTAGGAGCAGAGCTGGGGGTCCAATCCTCGTGGAAGCCTTGGGCTTCCCTGGTCTTCAACTCCACAGCCTCGCCCCTCTCCAGGTCCTGGCTTCGGGACGACTCCCAAACTCAGGGTGAGAGGCCACGAAGGTCTCCAGGATGTCAGCAGGCTCAGCACTCCGTTCCTCACATTTAGACATCACTCTAATTTCTCAACTCTATACTGGCTCGTTGTTTTGGAGGTCTTTTCAGTGTGTTTCGAATAGTAGCTTCTCATGGCATGCTGGTCCTGGAGTTATTTTGCATGTCCCCCTCTCCCACTTTTTGTCTTTTCTCCTCACTGTCTGGGGACGTCCAGGCCCTGCACTGTCTTGGGAGAAGAGCCATTAACTCAGCCCTGGCCAGGGCCTATACTTATACAAAAAGAACCATTAATGACAACGACTTGTAATTATCATAACAAACAAGCAGCACCCCAGCAGCAACTTTGGTCTGACTAGTCTTTGTAACCTTTTACTTCACAAAAAATATTGGCAGATTTTTTGTTTATAACAACCCTGTTATGAACAAGAGCTTGAGAGTGCTGAAAATATCCCCGACAAGGGATCAGCAAAAACCAGATTTAATATTAAGGGACAGCACCACAAAATTCCTTGGCAAGGGTCACTCTGCTTCTAACTGGGCGCTTCAGGCACACCAAGGAAACAAAGCAATAACAAAACCAAACCAAATCCAGGCAATCAAACCAGAAATGAACTGAGAACTGTCCCTGTGTGTGTGTGTGTGACACAAGGACAATAAGGCCAAGGAAAAAAGGAATATGGTCAAAAGCATAACACAGCTACAACCTAATTGGACTTAATGATAGCTTCAACTTCACAATTTAGCAAAAGAATACCACTCAACAGTATTTAACCTAACTTATAACTAATGACAGTAATTTAACAGAGGAATAACACTTCAATGTATTTAACTCAGCTTATAACTTATATTAAACATAACATCTTAGCAAAAGAATACCTCTTAGCAGCATTTAACTTCACTTAGACCTTGTGATTTAACTATACTTACAGGGCTGACTGGCTCAGCTATCTAAGGCACTCAAACCCCTCAGAGAGCAGCATTTCTGCCACATTTCCCCAGCACAGGCACTCCTCTGTGCACACGGACACAAAGAGTCAGTGCAAGGCACCTGGGAGAAATTCCCCTGAGGGCAGGAAATGCTCACTGTGGATCCTTTGGCATCTCCCCAGAAAAGGGCAAAGGGTTGAGCCTGGAGGAGTGGGGGGATCGGCCCAGGCTCTGTCGTTGTTCAGGATCCCCGAGTGCAGCAAACGGGAGAGTTCCCGGCTGGGAGAGGCCCCACTCAGAGGGAGTCGCTGGCCCAGGAGAGCTCCAAGGGCTCTTTTTGGAGTGCTGTTTGCAGGGCCCCAAGAGAGGGGCCTCAGTCCCAGCAATGGTTCATCCTGGCCGCACTTGGCATCAACAGCTTTCTTTGGCAGGGTGAGAACAGGGATGTTGTGCCACTGAGGGAACACAAACAGGTCCCAGGGCTGCTCCTCCGGAATCCAGGGGCTGTTTGGGCAGCAGCAGTGCCTGGAGCAGACAGTGTTTGTGATGAGCTGCAGAGGAGCTGAGCCCAGGGGCTGTTGGCCAAGGCCGAGGCCCAAGGAGCATTTCTCAGCTGGCAGGGCGGGCTGAGAAGGGGAGGGGGGAATGCAGCAGCACAGGGCCCATGGAACCAAGGGACCATTGTGACACTGTGGGGCCCTGTGACACCAAGGGACCATTGTGACACTGTGGAGCCCTGTGAGACCAAGGGACCATTGTGACGCTGTGGAGCCTCATGGAATCATGGAGAGCACTGTGACATTGCTGGGCCTCATGGAACCAAGGGGACTGTACTGACGCTGTGTGGTCCATGGAATGTAGGGATCATTGTGACACTGAGAGGCCTCACAGAACTGTGGAGGACATTATGACACTTTGGGGTGTCATGGAACCAAGGGGCCATTGTGACACTGAGGGGACTCATGGAATCGTGGAGACCATTGTGACACTATGAGGCCCCAGGGAATAAGCAAAGCATCATAACACTGTGATGCCTCATGGAACCAGTGAGACCATTGTGACCCTGGGGGTTCCCACAGAACCAAGAGGACCATTGTGATACTCTGGAGTCTCATGAAACCAAGAGACCTCTGTGACACTGCAGGGCTGCATGGAACTGAGAAGCCATGGTGATATTGTGGAACCCCATTGAACTAAGGTTTCATTGTGACACTGCAGGGCTGCATGGAACCAAAGGTCCATTGTGACATTGCAGGTCCTGATTTCATCCATGGTCCATTGTGACACTGGGCAACCAAAGGAAACCATTGTGACACTGCAGGGATACATGCAACCCAAACTCCAGGGTTACACAGAGGGGCCTCCTGTAATCAATGGTCCATTGTGACACTGTGGAGCCAAAGGAGACCATTGTGACACTGCAAACCGCCAGAGTGCAAAGGTCCATTGTGACATTGCAGGGCTCATGGAACAGTGGAGTCATGTGACATTTGGGGCCTGTGGAACCATGGAGACCATTGTGACACTGCAAGACCTCATGGAACCAAGGGTATATTGTGACACTATAGGGCATCATAAAACTAAGGGAACATGGAAGAGGTCTGGCTGGTTTGGCCTCATGGGCCCCCTTCCTGCTCCAGCAGATCATGGCATGTTGAGGGTCTCTTCTCATCTCCTATTGAAACACTGAAGCTCCATGCTTTCCTTGCTATGGAAAAGAAGTGTCCTTCTCCTCCATGTGCCCATGGCCAGAACTGGGATTTCACCTCCAACATTGCCTATTGTGACAGACTGGAGGAGATTGTTGGCTGGAAACATTTCAAGTATTGGGGAGGAAAGGTCAGGTCCAGCCTTGCCCTGCCCTGGAACCCCAGCACTGCCCTGCCCTGGAACCCCAATCCCCCCAGAGCCTCTATCCCAGCCCAGCAGTGTCTGCCAGTCCCTGGCAATGCTCCACAGCCACCTCTGCAGCCCCCAGCCCAGCTCCTGAGAGACCAAATGAGCCCAAGGCCCACCTGGGGGAAGGGCCCAGGAAGACCAAGGGGTATTTAAGGCTGACCACAAGGCAAGCACCCATCTTGACCCTACCTCCTCTTGGAATTTCCATCCGAATGTCACTGGAATCAAGGAGTTGGTAGCTGTGTGTGTGCTTTTCTGTATCTTTTTTGTCTTTTTCTCTTTCTGTGTCTTCTTCTTCTGTTTCTGTGCTCCTGAAAATTTTGATTAACATTTAATTGAACAGGCTTAGAGTTTGTGAAGTTGAATGGGCCAAGTACATGCTTTCAGAAGTGGGGTTTTTTTTTTGATTGAATGTCCATCGTATTTTGACATGAGAAGAATTTTCAAAATTAATACAAAACTTTTTGTGTAACAGACAATCTGTTAATTTACTAAGATACTGAACACGCCTCTGTGAAACACGAATGTTAAAGACTAAAAAACCCAGGAACCTCCTCTTTCTTTTCCAGTCAACAAAGAAGCAGCGGGCCCTGGCCCCAGACCCCATCTCAACCAAACCAAACCAAACCAAACCAAACCAAACCAAACCAAACCAAATCAAACCAAACCAAACCAAACCAAACCAAACCAAGCAACCCTGCCGTGGGCTGAGCCCCTTCCCCCCTCCCCAGGTTGCCCCCTCCATTGGCCCCATTCTAACCAAACCAAACCCCAACAACTACCAAACAGGAAAACAAAAGAGGCTACAAAACCCCAACCAGAACAAAGCTAGCCACAGGTATTAAAATCTTACCATCAAGCCCTCCCCCTCCACAACAAAACTAAAACCAAAAACTCCTACAACCTATAACCCATACAAAAAAAACCCCTACAACTAAAATTAAACACAAAAACCCCCGAAAACAAACCATAAACCAATCCTAACACAACCCAACCACAACTTCCACCACAAGTTACTGGCAGGTGAGGTGCTAATCCTTTCAATACTTCAATCCTCCCACGAGTAAAAGAAAAAACCAAAATACAACCATATAAAAAACAAAATAAAACCATCAAAGTAAGTAAAAAAGAAATTAAATCCCAAATAAAAAAAAAAACCAAAAATACCTTATTCTTAAAACTAAAATCCTCTTTTAAACTAAAAGGAAAAAGCCCTTTTCTTTATAACACAAAAAACTATTAAAATATTCAAATTATTATCAAACAAAAACATTCATACTAAAATAAATAAATGTTAAAATAACTGTAATTTCATTAAAAGTTTAAACGGGGGGGAAAAAGTAATCCAGTATCCCCAAGAGAAGATCTTTATTCCCAGAGATAAAAAATAAATTAAAATAAATAATAAAAACTTATACCTTTAAATAACTCATCTTTAAAACAATACCCCATAAGTTGAAATGGCCCATCAACAAGCTGTAAAAAATCTTGTATCAATGAAAATAACTTCATAATAACAAAGTTCCCCAGACAACTGTTATCCACGACAAAATTAAGAACCACAAAAAAACTATATTTTCCTCTTGTAAAAAAATCTCCATACCCTAAAGAAGAAAAACTTCTCTCCCTAAATTAACTAAAAAAACCGATTCGAGAAATATTAAACTAACTAGAAATTTTAAGTTTACTTTCTTTACATGGTCAGTAAAAAGAAAAAGATGTAAAGAAAAAAAGTGTTCAAAAGAGTTTATTTTAATTCTTACTACCTTTTTTCTTTTTAATTTTTTTAAAATTAAAATATCTTTATACCCTTTTAAACTTTTAGGCCTGCTTTAACTTTCCCATAATCCTATCTCACAACAAAAAAAAACCATAAATAATTAATCGACACTGAAACCCACCACACTCATCAATACATTAATTAAGAAATCTCAATATTAGAAAAATGTCAAATTAAGAAACCAAAATCACTACAATGTCATAATAAACCTTTTGCCAAAGTTTCTCTGATTTTCTAAAGCTGCAGTAAAGGCTGTTTGGTTGTTTTGAGTGCCTGAGAATCTCTTGTTAGTATTTCTCCAGTACATCCAACTCAGAGTACACAAACAATTGTAATTCCTTTTAAATGTCTCATTGCGAGTGTTGTCTGGAGACTGAGAGTCAGGGCTTGTCGGTCCTGCTTGGCACAGCCCAGGCAGGGCTTTCCCAGCCACATTCCACACTCCATTTCCCAGCTGGAGCCGCTGGTGCCTCTGAGTTGTGCTGCCCCAGCCCCAGGGACGCTCTCCTTGTCTGCCCATTCCCCCACGGTCTCTGGGCAGGGATGGCCTCAGTGGGGGCTGCTGACATCCTCAGCACCTTGGAGGCTGCTGCTGAATTTTCCTGCTCCAGAGGCTTGTTCAGCCTTCAGCTCTTCAGTGCAGGAATTCAGTGTCCAAGGGCTCATTAACATTCAGAACATCATATCAAGCCAAGCCTCTGGGAATAATTTAATTTTAATTTTCAAATCATTTGTGCTAAACTTGACAGATCTCAGTAGTATATCCAAATTGACACTGAATCCAAGTACTGCTACAGAGGCTTGTTCAGTCTTCAGCTCTTCAGTGCAGGAATTCAGTGGCCCCAGGGTTCATTAACATTCAGAACACCTTAACAAGCCAAGCCTCTGGGGATAATTTGATTTCAGTTTCCAAATCTTGTGTGGTTAATAAGAGAGATTTCAGAAGTGCATTAAAGTGAATATGTTCTATTTGAAAGACAGTAAGAAAACATTTTGAGGTCCTGTTTAGGGTTCTTTTATTTATTTTATTAACAGAGGAATGTTAATAGCAATCTCCAATTGACATTGAATCCAAGTACCTCCTCATGCAGTTTGAATAGATATGAAAATCAAGACCCTTCATGGCTGACAATCAATCAGAATCTGTCCCTTCCCCCACCCCACCATTTCCCCCATCCAAGCCCTGGCACTCAGAGCAGCCTTGTGCAAATCTGAGCTCCCTCCAGCCCAGGCTGCACCTGCAGCTTTCAGCTCCTTGGCTCCAACTCCCACCTGCTTTCCTTGGAGAAGGAGCTGCCCGAGACACAGAGGGCTGTTCATTTATTGTCAGTCAGCAAAGGCAAGGGAAGGCACAGCTCCATCAAATGAAAAAGTCATTCCTCTGCAGGATATTAAATCCACTTTCCACAGCAGACAGCCTCACAGCAATGGAAAACACCTTCTGTGCCCAGCACAGATCCCAAGGTCCCCCCAAGCCCTCCCTGACCCGATTCTGCTCTTTGCACACACGAGTCACACACTGAAGTCAGGAGCTCCCTCCATGCCCAGAGGAGGAAAGGAGAGAAAGGGGATGAAGAGCTCTCCTGTGCAGAGCCAAGGTCCAAGTGCCTCTGGTGTGGGAACCACAACTCCTCAGGTTTGTGTCCTTTAGGCTCAGGGCCTGGTGACACTCAGAGGCACAGAAAGGTTTCTTGCCAACAAACATAACTTGAACATTTGAACAGCTTAATAACCATCACAGCTCTTTCCTCAGCTCTCTGTGATGTCCCAGTAGTATTTGACATGTCCAGCATCCCAGAGGGATTTCCAGACAGGAATAGTTTTAAGCAAAGACATACGATTGTCAATTCTGTGAGAAACACAATAAAGATGTTGACTACTGTTTTATTAATTTGAACATCAGAAAGATTGCGACACTCCCTGCAGCTCAAAGGATGAAACTAGTCAGTTGAGAGGCACTTGAATGACCAGAGATCATCTAGAGGAAGAACTCTGAGAGCAATGGGAAAGACACA
Organism: Melospiza georgiana; assembly: GCF_028018845.1. Lineage (NCBI taxonomy): Eukaryota > Metazoa > Chordata > Aves > Passeriformes > Passerellidae > Melospiza > Melospiza georgiana. The sequence goes on from NC_080451.1 coordinate 3,032,831, forward strand.
GATCCCTCTGGTCTAGTGAAGAGATGTCCTTAGACATGGGCATTTCAACAGGAGAGATGGAAACACATGAAGGAAGAGGAAGAGGAAAAAATAGATTGAATACTTGTGGAGAGTATTATTAATAATTGGTTAGCTGAGAAAGGCCATACTGACATAATGCCGCTAGTTAAGCTGAAGGAGAAAAGTCAGCAGTCAGCAAGCTGAAAGGAAAAGTCAGCAGTGACCTTGCTGCAACATGAGGATAGGGAGTAGAGATTAGTCCTGAATATATCCTAAGAATATGTAGAAAGTATCAAAAGTAGAACCATAGGAATGTAGAAGTAGGCGTAGGTGCTGATATGTAACTGACCAATCCTGAGCTCAACTTTTGCAATATGTATGAAGCTCATTATTAACTGTATTTAACCCGCCGTACTGATCAATAAAATTGAGCCTGTGATGATCAAATTGATGTCCTGGTTCCCTTCCGTCGACAAATACTGATGACACAAATAGAAAGGAAGATCAGTATTTCTTCTCCATTTGCCATTAGTAAACTTCCAGGAAATTCCTATTCCTGGTGAGAAAACTTTGTCATTTCTTAAAAGTACTCAAATGACCCAGATAATAAAAAAGTACTTCTATATTACGAAATGTACAAGTATTGTAAATATATGTACCTGTGCCCCTTTTCAGGCAGACATCCATTGTGTGCCCATGAACAGGCAGTGCCACTTACGCCCTGAGGTGCCCAGCTGGGACTGGATCTCTCTGAGAGCACCTGAGGGAGAGCAGAGCACCTTGCAAGATGCAGGTCCCTGAAAGCCCCACAGGGCTCCTGCCCCATTAACATCTGCTCTGCTCCAGTCTGAAACAGGGCCCAGAATGGTGCTGGGATCATCAGAGAACTGAGGTGTGTGCTGGAATTCAATGCCCTCCCCTTCCCAGCCCTTCATTTCCCTCCTGCAGCCTTGGTCACAAGCACAGCCATGGAGGCTCTTTGGGCTCTGGACTGTTGCTGCAGCCCCCAAGGGCAGCTGAGCTCTGCCTTTGGCACAGTCAGGCCTGGCCAGCGCAGGCCATGCTCAGCAATTACTTGTGTGTGCCTGGCCTTGCTGTCAGCCCCGGCAGCGGCTGCGTGGCCCCTTTGTGGCCCTGTGCTGGCCCAGCCATGGTGGTCCAGCCCCTGTGCAGGCCCAGCCCAGGCCAGGAGCATTGTGGCTGGGAACGGCCCCTGTGTCGTGGTGCCCACAGCAGCCTTGGGGCTCTGTGCCCCATGGCCTCCCTGCTGGGCAGCCTCTGCCAGCTCCTGCAGAGCCCGTGGCACCTCTGGGGCTGCACAGACACCCCTGCCCCGGGCTCTGCCGGCCTCTGGGACAGTAGAGAGGCAGCCAGGGCTGGCCATGGCTGGGAAATGGCCCTGAGCCCCTCAGGAGGATGGAGCTGGGCCACAGCCAAACTCAGCCCAGGCCAAAGCTGGGCTCAGCAGCCAGGGCTGCCAAGGGCTGGCAACTGAGGCTGGCAATGACAAATGTCCTGGGCCCCCTCCCTGCTCTGTCCATGCCACCAAGGGCACAGAGCAGCCTCCTCTCTGGGCCACTTGCCTGTTTGCAATGCCTTGCACAGGCGCTGGCCCTGCCCCACAAGGCCTGGCCTGAGTCCTGCCCCTGCACGCTCAGCCATGCTGAGATGGACACTGATGGTTTCTGGGCCAGGCTCTCTGAGTCCAGCCCAGCTCTCTGCAAGCTCTGCCAGCTGCCCTGAGCTCTGGGCAGCACCAAGGGCCTCTCCCCAGCCCAGCCCAGCCCAGCTGGCTCTGGCCCCACAGCTCTGCTCAGGCCAGGCTGCTCTGGGCACTGCCCCACGGCCTCAGCCCCTGGCAAGGGCACAGCAGCAGCTGCAGCTGCCACAGGACTCAGCCCCAGCCATGGGGGAAGGTGCTTGGCCAAGGCCAAAGGAGGCTCCCTGGCTGCCCTGCTCCCCTTGGGCTGAGGTGCTGAGAGCTCTGCAGCCCCTGCTGCCATCCCATCTGCCCAGGGCAGCACAAGAGCCGCGGCCTTGGGGCCCTCAAGAGCTGCTCCTGCTCCAGGCCCAGGGCCCATCCCAGGGCTGGGGCAGCTGCAAAGCTGTGCCCATTTCTGTTCATTGCTGCTCTGAAGGGGATGGATCCTCAGCCACTTGGAGGTTGCTGAGGAATTTTACTCCTCTAGAGGCCTCTTCTTTCTTGAGCTCTTCATTTCAGGAATTTAATGAGAAATGTTCATAAATATTTTTGCAAAACGCTTGAAAAAGAAAAGCCCCTTGGAATAATTGAAGTTTTCAATTCTTCTGTGGTTAATTAGACAGATTACAGAAGTGTATTCAAAGTGAATATACTATGTTGAAAAAAATGCAGAGAGAACTATTTTTTCCTGTCTAGTGTTCATTTCCTGACTATAAATTTTTATCAGCTATGTCCAATTGGTATTGATCTCTAGCACCTTCTAATGCCATCTGAATAGATATGAAAATCCAGATTCTTCATGGCTGACAATCAATAACACTTTGCCCTCACCCTCTCCCCACCATTTCCCTTATCCAACCCCTGGCACTCCTATGAATCAGGAACGGTGTGGCCAGGAGGACCAGGACAGTGATCTTCCCTCTGTTCTTGGCACTCGTTGGGCAGCACAATGTTAGGTCACAGGCTGCCCAGGGAGATGGGTGAGTCACCGTCCCTGGAAGTGTTTAAGGAAAGACTGGATGTGGCACTCACCGCCATGGTCTGGGTGACAAGGTGGACTTGTTCCTCTCCAAGGTCTTTTGCAGTCTGGTGGATTCTCTGATGATTGTAACACTGCAGGGCCCTGGGGAAGCAAGGGGCCATTGTGACACTGTGGGGCCTGGTGGCGCTAAGAGGACCATGGTGACACTGTGTAAGACATGGCAGCACAGAGCCAAGGGGCCATTGTGACACTGTGGAATCAAGAAGAACATTGCTGTGTGGTGTTTGTGAGGTGCTCAGGACGAGGTGAGAGGTGAGAATCTGACTCCATGTTCTCAGAGAGCTGATTTATATTATATTATATTATATTATATTATATTATATTATATTATATTATATTATATTATATTATATTATATTATATTATATTATATTATATTATATTATATTATATTATATTATGCTTTTCAAAAACTATACTTTAGAAAAAGAAGAATACAGACAGAAGGCTTAACAAGAATGATAATGAAAACTCACTACTGACTCCTCAGAGTCCAATACAGTTGGTGGTGATTGGTCATTAGTTAAAACAATTCACATGTTTGGATAAACAATCTCCAGACCACATTCCAGAGAAGAGAAACACGGAGAAGCTGAGGCTTCTCATCTTCCCAGGAGAAGAAATCCTGGCGAAGGGTATTTTCAGAAAATATCACAGTGACATTGCTGCACTGCCAGATCTCATGGAACAAACGGTCCATTGTGACAATGCAGGGCCTTGGGGGACCAAGTGACATTGTGACACTGCAGGGGCCCAAGGATCCAAGGGACTTTGTGACATAAAGGGTCCCATGGAACCAAAGGAACATTGTCACACTGGGAGGCCTCATGGAACCCTGGTAACACCAAGTTGTCTGGGAGTGTGGATCTGCTGGAGGGTTGGAGGGCTCTGCACAGGGCCCTGAACAGGCAGGATCCAGGGCCCAAATCCAACAATGTGAGATTTAACAAGTCCAAGTGCCAGGTCCTGCACTTTGGCCACAACAACCCCTGCAGCACTACAGGCTGGGGACAGAGTGGCTGGAGAGCAGCCAGGCAGAAAGGGACCTGCAGAGACTGATGGACACCAGGCTGGACATGAGCCAGCAGTGTGCCCAGCTGGCCAAGAAGGCCAATGGCTCCTGGCCTGGATCAGGAATGGTGTTGCCAGCAGGAGCAGGGCAGGGATTGTTCCCCTATGCTCAGCACTGCTTGCACAGTGCCTCAAGTGCTGTTTGCAGTTCTGGGCCCCCCTAATTAGGAAGGACATGGAGGGACTGGAGCATGTCCAGAGAAGGGCAGCAAGGCTGATGAGGGGTCTGGAACAGAAGTCCTGTGAGGAGTGGCTGAGAGAGCTGGGGTTGTTTATCCTGGAGAAGAGGAGGCACAGGGGAGACGAGAAAGTGTCAGGGCACAAGTTGGACTTGATGATCTCCAAGGACTTTTCCAACCTTGCTGATTCTGGGATTCTCTGAAAGCACCCTTGGAGCAGTTGCAGGATGAGCCCTGGGCCTCCTCTTCAGGAGCTCCAGCAACCCAAGTCCCTCAGCTTCTCCTGACAGCCCCAAAGCCCATCCTGTCAGTCCTGCAGAGCCTCTGCAGCTCCTCCTCATTGCCCAGAACAGGGAGCCGCAGAGCCAGACACAGCAGCCCAGATGTGCCCCCCTGGCCTGGGGTGCCTCTGGCAAGGGAGCAGCATCAGGTACTGCAGGAGCCTGCAGGCAATTCCTGCAGCACTTGCAGGATGATCCTGCTGCCCAAGGGACGTTCCCATGGGGCAGAGCCAGGAACTGCAATGGGGAGTGGGGCCAGAGAGGAAAGGGCAACCAGGGATGGGCTGTTTGCAGGGGAGGGAACAGGGGTGGACAATGGGAAGAAATGTGTACCAGGGAAGAGTTAACAAATCAAAGGTGAAGCCAAGGAAATGCTCAGGGCAGTTTGGGGGTGGCTGCCAGGAACAGCGTCTGCAGTGGGACAGGAAACTCCCAGCTGATGGGAACAAACTTTCTGGCTGACTGCAGAGGCCAGAACAAAGCTGAGTGCTTTCCCTGGTGTCCCCCAGCCCTTGCTGGCCCCAGGGGCTGATGGCATTTGTGCTCCCTCAGGTTCATGTCCCCACAGCAACAGCATGGGTGTGCTCCCCCTGCTGTGTGCAATGCAAACAGGGGCTGCTGAGCCAGTGCTGCCGTGTCTGTGCCTGCAAGGATGGGGCACCAGTGGGAGCTGGGGGAGAGGCCAGGGCTGCAGAGGGGGGATGTTGTTGGCAGCTCCATGAGGACGCTCTGGGACGCTGCCCTGGGCTGTGCAGCGCACTGGGGATGGATCAGCCCCTGCTCTGCTGCTCCTTCCCGTCTCCTCCATGGCCCTTGCAGAGCCCCAGCCATGCTGTTTGCCCCCAGCTGGCCAACGGCCAGCCTGGGGCTGCTCAAGGGGCTTTTCTGTGCTGACCATTGGCCTGGGCATGTTCTTGGGAGAGCCTGGGCAAGGAGCCTGGAGCCCCCAGGCCCTGGCCTGAGGCGTCAGCGCTGCCCCAGCAGTGCCCATGGCCTGTCCCTGCGGCAGCCCCAGCACTGCCACCCCCAGGGCTGTGCCCGGCCCCGAGAGCACTCAGGCCCTGCAGCAACACCAGGGCCACCAGGGCAGCGGGGCAGGGCCACGGCAGCAGCACTGGCAATGCCAAGTGCTGCTGCTGCTGGGCAAAGCTGCTGTGCCAGCAGTGATCTGCCCCCAGCTCTGCACACAGACATTGCTGCTGCAGCTCCAGAGACGGCAACAAAAGGGCATCTCTGCAGAATACTTTGCTGGGAGATCCTTTTGTTCTTTAAAGCCACCGAGAGCGTAGCCCCTCATTGACACAGTCTGTGGCAACAGAGAAGGTGGAGAGAAACAAAACTGGAAATGGCAGAAACAATGACCATTCTTTTGGACAATATATGAAGTAAAAAAAAGAAAAAAAACTGTCACAACTGAACCGACAAGATGTATTAATAATTACTTTTATTACAAGTGATTTGCAGAAGTCGGCCAACAGTTTAATATTCCTGAAAGCATCCAGTCATCAGTCTCCTCACTGCAGCCTTGAGCTCCTGGTTCCTCAGGCTGTAGATGAGGGGGTTCAGGGCTGGAGTAACCACTGAGTACAGAACTGACAGGGCCAGATCCAGGGATGGAAATGACATTGAAAGTGGCTTCAGGTAGGTAAAAAATGAGGTGCTGATAAACAGAAAGACCACAGCCAAGTGAGGGAGGCAGGTGGAAAAGGCTTTGTGCCGTCCCTGCCCAGAGGGGATCCTCAGCACAGCCCTGAAGATCTCCACATAGGAGAAAACAATGAACACAAAACAACCAAAAAACAGAAAAGCACTACCTAGAAGAGGACCAAATTCCCTAATGTAGGATTTGGAGCAGGAGAGCTTGAGGATCTGGGGGATTTCGCAGAAGAACTGGCCCAGGGCATTGCCATGGCACAGGGGCAGGGAAAATGTATTGGCTGTGTGCAGCAGAGCATTGAGAAAGGCACTGGCCCAGGCAGCTGCTGCCATGTGGGCACAAGCTCTGCTGCCCAGGAGGGTCCCGTAGTGCAGGGGTTTGCAGATGGACACGTAGCGGTCATAGCACATGATGGTCAGGAGAGAAAGCTCTGATCCAAGAAAGAAAAAAATCAGAAAGACCTGTGTAGCACATCCAGTGTAGGAGATGTTCCTGGTGTCCCAGAGGGAATTGTGCATGGCTTTGGGGACAGTGGTGCAGATGGAGCCCAGGTCAGTGAGGGCCAGGTTGAGCAGGAAGAAGAACATGGGTGTGTGCAGGTGGTGGCCGCAGGCTACGGCGCTGATGATGAGGCCGTTGCCCAAGAGGGCAGCCAGGGAGATGCCCAGCAAGAGGCAGAAGTGCAGGAGCTGCAGCTGCCGCGTGTCTGCCAGTGCCAGCAGGAGGAAGTGGATGATGGAGCTGCTGTTGGACATTTACTGTCTCTTTGTGTTTAGATCTATAAGAAAAGTTATCATGGAACAGTTGGGTTTGGAGAGAAATAAATATCCCAGCACAGCTGGGGGCACTTTCCCCCCACTCCCTGCCAAGGGCTCTGCTGCCTGGAGCTGTCCCTGCAAGCAGCTGCTTCCCTGTGCCCAGGGCTGGGCCCTGCCACTGCTGCCAGAGCCCAGCCCAGCCCTGGGGGCTCAGCTCTACCCTGCAGACCCCTCCCAGCTCTGGCGTTGCCCACGGGCAGCTCTAGCTCTTCAAGCTCTGATGGCAACGTCAGAGCAACCCCGAGGAGGCTTGAAAAGCGACACTGATGTTCCTGTAAAGGGCCCTGTGCTGATTTCTGTCACTGCCTGGTTTATTAAGATCTGAGAGACCATTTCTTTATTTTCCTCAGCCTGAATTGAGAGATGATTGTGTATGTGCAATTTCCCATCCAAGCAACAGAGAGCAGTAGATTAAAAAAACACTATTTTCCCTTTAATGTAGTCCCTGCTTTGCTCTGCTCCCAGTATAATCTACTTGGAAATGTTCTGTAGTCAAATGCCCTGCTTGGGGCAGTCCTGAATAATGCCGCATCCTCCCCACATAAGGAGAACACTTCCAAGCCTTACCAGCTCACTCCTCCCACCCAGATCTTGTCCCCCAGTGCTGGGAGCAGCTGCCAGGGCTGGCTGAGAGCTGTGCCTGGCAGGCAGCAGAGTCCCTGCCCCAGCACAGCGCCCTGGGCTGCAGGACCCTGCTCTGCAGGACAGCCCTAGGCACCCCTGGCTGCTCTGCACAAGAGATAATCAGAGAATGTACTCACAGAGTCTGGAGGCATTGGGATGTTGCAGCTTTAGGAGATGGCTGCAGGAGCTGCAGCTGCATTGTCCTGCAGCCAGAGGCTCCTGTGCCAAGGGCTGGCAGTGATTCTGCCCCAGGCACTTCTCAGCACCTTCCCAGCCCTGACTGATTGAAGCTCTCTGTGCCTCTGTGCTGTGCCTGGAGTGGCTGCAGGCAGTGCCCCAGCCCTGCTGGGCTGGGAGAAAAGCTGCTCATCAAGAGAAATGTGCTTTTGAAGCTCTACTTGGTTACCAGGAGCTGCCTCTGTGCCAGGAGCCCAGCCCAGCTTAGCAGCACAGACACAGCACCAGGACTTTAATGAGCCTCTGGGGCTTTGTGCTCAGGCCCTGAACATCAGTCCCTGAGAGGCAGCTGAAGAAACCTCTCCAGAACTCCAAGGCAGAATCCAACTGCAAAGTTTCTTGGACTTTTAATGGGTCCCACTGAGGGACACAACTGAGAAAACGTCCCCAGGCCCCAGGCAGAGCAGAGAACTGGAGGCAGCGATGACAGGTGGGGACAGAGAGGGTACTTCAGTTTTTTAAGCTACTTGGTGTTTCCCTTTTGATATAGACTCTGTGAGAAAGATTGTACAGTCACAGCCTCCAATTATCTGCTCTAATTCGTCCCTTGAGAACCTTTTTCTGTAATGACACACAGTGGGGTCATTAATGCTTCAAGGTACTTCAGTCATTTTAAGGTATTTGGTTTTTTCATTTTGATACAGACTCTGTGAGAGATTTGTGCAATCATGGCCCCAGTTATCTACTTTAATGAGTCCCTTGAGAGCTTTATACTGACACTCAGTGGGGCTCATTAATACTCTGAGATACTCAAGGTTTTTAAGGTACTTTGGATTCTCCTTTCCACACTGAATCTCTGAGAAGTTTTTTGCCACCCTGGCCTCCAATTCTCTCCTCCAAGGAGTCCATGAGGAGCCAGTGGTGGGATGGACCTCAGTGGGACCCATTAATGCTTTGAGACACCTTGAGTTTTTCTTCTTACTTTGACTCCTGGAAACTTTTGTGCAATCTCCTCTGAGGCCCTGAGATTCCAGGGCTCAGCTCCAAATGCACAACAGGGTTCATAAGCATCAACCAAGTCTTGATAAACCATGGTTTTGCCTTGATTTCCCTCTACTCTAGTGCAGTTCACTAGGAAGTTCTTTTTCTATTGTTATGGAAAAATATTTCAAAGAGCTTCTAATAAATCCACATTCCTGTTTTCAGGGTGTATGGTTCTCTTTAGAGCAGAGGTAATTGCAGTTTTAATTGACTGATATTGACCCAGGGAGTTTCCTAAGGAGGTCTGGCCTGCTCTGAGAAGGTGTGTCTTGTGATCTGACCCAGTGTGGAGAGCCTTGCTCCACATTTCCAAACCCCATCCTGTCTCTCCTCACTCACCTGGGGTCAGCTTAGCTTGGAGAACTGGCTGCTCTCAGGCAAAGAGGGGTTTTTTTTCTTTTCTTTTAGCACTCTACAACTCCTAAGCTCCCTGTTGAAAACACCCTCCTCAAGTGTGTGCCAAGCCCAAGCTGCCACCAAGACTACTCCAGACCTGCCTTGGGCCAGCTGTGAGGGTGTGTGGTGGCCCAGAGGCCTACCATCAGAGTCTCAATCCCCCAGACATGGAGGACTGGTTCCAGATAAGAGGAATAGGCTTTCAGGTACAATGCTTTCTTCTTCCATAGATCTTTGCAGGCACATGCTGATTTATGTCACGTTATGTTGCCCCATTGGCCTAATTACCCTAGTTCAACTCCTATTGCCCACGTTTGTTTGGCCCTAGAATGTTTTTCTCTCTCTGTCCCTCCATTGGCCCTAGTTTGCTGTATTCCTCCACCCTTATTTCCCTATTGGCTGACCTCACCTCTGACCCCTCCTCTGCACCAGTTTCCCCCACATTCATTGGACCCTGACCCTCAGCTCCACCCTGACTACCCCATATAAGACCCTGTTCCCTCAGCCTACACCCTGTCTTCGTCCCTGGACCCTGTTCAGCTGTGTAGCCTGTTCCTGTACCAATAAACCCAGTTTGCAGGAGATCATATGAAGACCCATCCTGCCTATTCTTTTGGCTTTCTAAGGTAGCAGTGAGCTTTGGGCTCATGAGTGCTGGACACTCCTAGGGCCTCAGTGGAGTCATCATGCTACTCATGGCACCCGAACAGGGACCAGATTCATTGAGGTCCCTGTGAGCATCTCCAGCAGTGATCCTGCCAGCCAGATGTCACCGGAAGCTGTACCCCTTTGGGTCAGCCACAACATTTAAATGAGACTCGAGTTTTATCAAATCTCACTGGAGAAGAAGTTGACAATCCTTTCAACATCTGTGGGACCAACTTCACTGACAGCCCCACAAGCCCCACTTTGGCTGCAGATTGTGCCTGTGAGACTGAGAGTGAGTGACTGAGTGGCAGAGAGCTCATAAGGGTTTGGGCTTTTGATTTTCTACTCCTGGTGAGCATTTCCTCTTCCATTGGGGTCAACTATGGGAAATAATCAGTCCCAAGCTGCAAAGGATGTTTTTGTTAAGTTTTGGAGAGTTTTAAATGTAGAGGGGAGTTCATTTTCTGAGGGGAGTTTAAAAGGTATTGTTCATGGTTATTTGAGGAGCTTCCTGGTATCTCTGTTGATTCTATCTATCAGTTACCGTTTTGGGATGCTGTTGGGAAAAAGCTTTATATTTTACAAACACAAGGGGTTTTAAAATTTGGGAAATTTTATCTGTTGTTTCATTTAATTTATAGGATCATTTAACGAGTTCATGGTTCCAACCCATTGTCCTGGTTTATTCAACCCTCTCCCCACGTTCCTGAACCCATGTTCCCTGAGAACAGGATGGGAGCTGGAGCCCACCCTTTGGCACAGACAAGCCATCTGCCATCTGCCATCTCCCCTCCTTTTCTGTTCTCTCCTCAGGGTGGTAGTGGCCATGCTGCCTTGAGATATTCTCTTGCCTACATTCCTTCATCCCCTGATCCTAATCCCCCTTCCTACAAACCACAAGATGGCAATACTTCTATGAGAGAGACTGCCATTTTAAATTCCCTTCCGCCTTCATCCCCATTTCCTGCCTTTGCTCCAGGTACCTCCCCTGTTACGGGCCCCACCTTGACGTTGAGTTCCACCCGCGGAACTGGACATGGGGCTAACCAGAAGTAAGCAATTTTTGCTACCAAAGGCCTTCAACACAGAGTGTTGCTGGTCGGCCAAAAGCCCTGCACCCCTCCCAGCAGACCTGCTTGCTTTACAGAGGAAGAGAGCGATAACTTATCCGAGAGTGAGGATGAGCCTAAAGATTCTTGGCAGAGGATGTGGAGAAAAGCTGCAAAGGACTGGGTGGTGGTATCCAAGATTCAGGTGGCACCTGTGCGGTATAAGCAGGGCCCAAAACCTAAGTGAGAATCTATTCCCCACAGGGAAATTAAGGATTTAGTAAAGGACACAAAGGATTATGGGAGGGGTTCTCCCTATTTTAACCATTTGCTGGACACGACATTTACTGCCCACATGATGGTACCATACAATTTAAAACAATGTATGAAAATTATTTTGTCACCTGCTGAGTTTATTTTGTGGAAAGGAGTTTGTATACGTAAACTTAATGAATTACCAAAGAGTTATGTTAAGGAAGGAGGACGGCAACACCTCAAAATGCGCCGCATTACCAGGGAAAGAGACTATACTAGACTGCAATATCAGGCTGAAGTCCTCCCTCGGTCAGTACTGGAAGATCTCAAATGTGCTGCATGGTCCACCCTCCTCCACTCCTCCAAACACCTCCTGCTTCTACATCCCACATTGACTTCACTGATATTCATCAGGGCCTGGATGAGAGGTACATCAAGTTTGTCAATCACCTTATGAAAGTGCTGGAAAAACAGGTAGATGATCAAAAGGTCCGGGATTATTTTATTAGCAAATTAGCTTTCTATAATGCCTGTATTGACTGCAGAAAGGTTCTGCACACCCTCCCCCTTGACCCTGAGTCGACCATAGCTCAGATGGTTGATGCTTGCATTTGCCAAGCAGTCTCAGACCGTGACTCCAGCCTAGCCAAGGCTGCAGGCAGGGCACAATGGAAGCACTGGTTCCAGCAAAAATGCTTCCCCACAATACAAAATGTAATAAAGACAGTGAAACTGTTACAACTGCAGGAAATTGGACATGTAGCAAAAGAATGTAAATAAAAGAATTATCACCGTTCTCATTATCCACCAAGCCCTCAGTCCCACAGCCATTGCCCAAACTGTTCCTGAAGGCAACAGCACTACCAGCCCTCAGGAAACTTCCAGCAGAGCATGTGATGACACAAAATGTGAGATTGTTCCATCCCACCCTTCCATCAGTGATAGAAGTCCTAGGTAACAGTATAAAAATGTATTCTATTCCCAACCTCAAGAGCTGTTGAAACCAGGAGGGGCATTGTTTTTTTCCTATCTCCTGTTAATAGGCCCATCAATGCCTTTCTACATGACTCAGAGATAACTCCTTCCAGGAGCCATTTCTGTTTAATGGACCCACCTCATGACTCATGGAATTGTATCAGTCCAGTGTGAGATGCTCCGCCCAGGGGGGAGGAGCTAAGCTTTCCCACCTGGGATTTATCTGGGGTTTGGCACAGAACAAGCTGCCTTTTCCACTGGATTTTAAGAGAAAGACTACAGCCTTTACAGGATGACTGCTCCAACAGAACCACATCTGCCACTCCAGGAGGACTGCAGCCACAATTCCAACTGGACTGCTACCAACACCCTGACCAACAGGGTATCAGGTTGTATTCTGACTTGGTCAGTGGTTTTTCTTTTGTATTATTGCATGCATTTTGGTTTTAAATTTTTTTCTTTTCCTAATAAATTTTATTTCTGACTTGGAGTCTCTCACTGGTTTTGCTTTCAAACCAGAAAAAATGGAAAAGCCTGAATAGGTTCCTGAACAACAAACCCCACTCAGGAACCACCTGCTCAGCCCAGGCTACCTTAAATGGTGTCACCTTTCTCCAAGAGACGTGATGAGCAGAAATGATCTCTGGGAGCAGAATTCTCTGAGTCTTGCAGCTGAATTCTCTGTCCTTTCCCTGGATCTCTGTTGCAGATGGAAGCTGCTGGTGCCATCCTCACCATTAACATCTCTCTTGAATGCAAACAGATGTTCCCAGTTTTATTAAGCAAGATTTGCTCAATGTTTCTACAAAACTTTTTTGTTCCTCATGGAATGAAGGCGCCATTTTGACACTGAGGGGGTGACGTGGAAGCAAAGAGGCAATTGTGGCCCTGGGGTCCCATGGAACCAAGGGCCCATGGTGACACAGCAGGGCCACGTGGATCCAGTGGTCCATTGTGACACTGTGGATCAAAGGAGACCATGGAGACACTCCCGGAACCTCAGGGAACCAAGGAGTCCATGGTGACCCAGAGGGGCTGCATGGAGACAAAGTTCCATGGTGACACTGCCCATCCAAGGAGGCCATTGTGACACTTTGGAAGCTCATGGAGCGAGGGAAGACATTGTGACACTGAAGAACTTCATGACACCAAATATCCATAGTGACACAGCAGGGCATCATGGGAACCAAGGAACCGCTGATGGCATTATGGACACTCAAGGAACCAGGGACTGTTGTGGCGCTGCAGAACGAACAAAGCTGCTGGACCTTGTCCCCAGGCCCTGTACAGCTCCTTGGGAGGCACAGCAGGAGCAGCACCCTGGGAACCTCGGGAATGCTCCTCTGGGATCCATGGCGCACACTCCCAGGTGCTGGAATTCCAGTTCCCAGCCAGGAAAAGATGTTCCTGCCCTCAAAGGCAAAGCTCTTAAGAAGGGGCAGAAAGCCAAGAGGAACAAGATCCTACAGTGACATTTCACTCCCAGTCTTCATCACTTCACTATGGTGGTTGTAGCTCATGGATTGGGAATTAAATCAGGGCAGGATCTTTGGGGGGATCTGCCCTGGGTCAAGGGAGACACTGAGAGAAATAGAGCATGGAAAGAGAGGCAGGACAGAAAGGAGGACACCAATACAACCAACTGAGAAGGCGGCACTCTGAAAACAGAACTGCAACACACTGAAAATGAATGGGACAGAAATCAATAGTTCAGAAAGTTTTATTTACTATCAAAATAGATTACCCAGACTTACACAATCTCGATCCCACAGCCTCAAATTTTGATCTCACTTCTCCCAATCTCCTTCCAACCCCAACTCACCCTGGAGATTGTGGAATCAAGTAGATATGGCATGGGACTGAGTTTTTTTGAGGTGGGAACAAGGCAATTTGACATGGATCGAGCCATTTTGTGGTAAAATTATGGTGTTTTCAGTGGAATTGAATAATTTTGAGGTGACAGACCAATTTATCTTGAATTCTGGAGTGCAAGGATATGGAGAATAGTTCCTGAAATCCAGCAAGAACACACATATCTTCCAGAATATTTTACCAAACCATAAATTCCACCTCAAACACCTGTTAAATGGTGGGATTTTAGGTATCCTTGATCAATTACTTTCTTTTTTGTCCCGTTTCAGGTGTTTTTAAGTGATAAAGACATATCAGAAGAAAATTAGGGCCAAACCAAAAGGATAACCAGCCAGGTGTCCTCCCAACATGGATCACAGGAAATGTGGGTCAACAGGGCTCTGACCAATGTGGATCCTCCCATGGGGGATGAAGCTGGAGTGGTGCACGAAGCACTTCGGCAGTTGGAGCACTTCCAGGGCTTCCCTTACCGGTGCCTCCGTTGGTGTTTGGTCAAGTGAGAGCTGCTGGAGAATCTCTTCCCACACTGGGGACACTCATAGGGCCTCTCCCCAGTGTGGATGCGCCGGTGGGTGATGAGGATGGAGTTGTGCTTGAAGCCCTTTCCACAGTCAGAGCAGTGGAAGGGCCTCTGCTCAGTATGAATCCACTGGTGGCAGAGGAGACTGGAGCTGGTCTCAAACCTCTTCTGGCACTGGGGACACTCATAGGGCCTCTCCCCAGTGTGCATCATTTGGTGGATGATCAGCTGGGGCCCACGACTGAAGCTCTTCTCACATTCCACATACTTGTAGGGCATTCCCTGGTGTGGAGATCCTCTGGTGGCCGCTCAGGCTGAAGCTCCAGCTGAAGCTCATGTCACATTCCCCACATGCACAAGGCGTCTCCCCAGTGTGGATGCGCTGGTGCCTGATGAGGTGGAGGTTTTCCTTGATACCCTTCCCGCAGTCAGGGAAGCAGAAGGGCCTCTGCTCTATGTGAATGCACTGGTGGCTGAGGAAATGGGACCTGGTGTGAAAACTCTTCTGACACTGAGGACACTCATAGGGCATCTCCCCAGTGTGGATGCATTGGTGGGTGACGAGGGTGGATGTGTAGCTGAAGCCCTTCCCACACTTCCCACACTCGTAGGGCCATTCCCCGGTGTGGGTCATCTGGTGGCTGATCAGGATGCTGTTCCCGCTGAAGCTCTTCCCACACTCCAAGCACTTCTCGGGCTTCTCCCCATCATGAAGCTGCTCATGGACCACCAGCTCCAAACTCTGTCTGAAGCTCTGTCCACCTTTCGGGTGCAGGGTGGGTCTTTCCTCGTTAGAGCACCCTGTGCTGGCTTTTGAGCTCATACTCCTGCAGGATCTCTGGGAATTTTCCTCCCCATTGGAATTCTGCACTGTGGAGTCACTCAAAATGACCTCTTTGATGAGGTTCTGCCATGGAGATTTTTCCTCCATGGTCTCTGAGCTTTGCCTTAAGCTCTGTCACCCTTCCTGGCACAGGGTGGGTCTTTCATCCTCAGAGCACCTTGGGCTGGCTTTGCAGCCCCTTCTCCTGTTCTACCTCAGAGGCTTTTCCTCCCTGTTGGATTCCAGACCATGGAGCTGCTCAAAATGGCCTTTTCCACCATGTTCTGCCATAGGGATTTGTCCTCCCTCCTCAGCTCCTTGTCTGGGGAAGGAAGGACAAGGAGAGGATGGGATTTGCCTCCATGCCAGAGGGAAGGGGAAGGAGATCCCCCCAGTTCATCCCCGGCAGGACAGGGTTGACACCAGGGTTGTCCTGAAGCCAAGGGCCGTGCTGGTCTGGGAGATGGAGCAGGAGAGAAGGGGAAAGGGGCACTGACTTCCTCCTCACCTGCCTGGGTGTCCTGGGGGATCCTCATTTTCCTTGCAGCCTTGTCTTCTATCTGGTGATGGTTTGAGGATGGGAAATTCTATTTTGGGACGAAAAGAAGGGATAAGCATATTGAATTTTGTACTGGTTTGAAGGCAAACCTGAGGGATAGTCTAAAGCAGAATTGCAATGACACAGAAACAGTGCCCTTAAAGTGCTAGCAGAAAGCTTTTCCACTATGTCTGGCTAGGAAAAACTTTGCCAGCACAGAAAACAACTCCCATCGTGTTCTAGACGTTGCACGGAGGGCTGCCAAGTGTTTGGCAGGAAGAAAAGAAAAGCTGTCCAAAACAGCTTCCAATCGAATATTCATGTCATCAGAAAAGTCAGGAGAGTGCAAAGGTACTGTTTTCTATCAGTTGGCAAGCTGTGCACACAATCCCAGTGTTGTACAGCTTCCTTCTTCACCTTTCCGAAGCTGCCTCTCTCTCCGGCTCCCGGAGGCGAAGAAGCGGCTTCTTCGCGCAAAGACGATTGTGCCGCTCACAGTGCTCTCCTTAGCGCGGCTTCTGCCGAAAGATGCCCCGGAGCGGCTCTTAGCTCCGGGGGGCTCCGTACCTTCCAATTCAATTTTTAGGCTCGACAAACCAAATGGTATACTTGCAGCAGTAGGGCGGGACATTGAACTGGACTCTCTCCTTTTAGAGAGAAGCTAATGAAAAAGTTTCACCGGAATCAGAGCAGGCTGTAAAACAAGAAAAGTGTCATGAAAATAAGCCAGCCTTATCCTCTTAGTCTTGCTTGTTGTGATTGAAACGTGTCAACTCGGTGTTCCTGGGTATCACATCAGTAACAGGTACTTCAGCTGCTGTACTTCTCTCCTAAAGTTAAGAACAGAATCCAAAGAAATTGTGATTCCATGGTCTCAATTCACCCTATGGTGCCGAAAGGTGCCGAAAAAGGAGTGGAAGGTGCACGGGTCAATTAACTTGAATGGCCTATGTAAATCAGCGGCCACTGATTTCCTGAAGGCTTCAACAGGCTAGTTGCCTATGTTTTTCTTGGAATTGTTTTAACCTTTGGTCATGTTTTTCTTGGGATTCTTTTACCCTTTCCCCATTAGTTCAGCCTTTGCTTTCAAGCCTTTGCTGACATTTCCAATATCTCGGTAGCCTGGAAATGTGTCGTCTTTATTGATCACATCATTATTCCCTTCCAAGGGTTGTTTGCCTCAAGTCTCAGTTTGGCTGGTTTTCTGCTAGTTGATTGTCAGAGGGCAGCAGGTGTTTTGTAAGAGCAAGTACACAATCCCATAGCTTGCTTTTCTTTTGGTTTGGCCTGTCTAGAAAATGGAATGACTGAACATCTCTGAGAGGCTTTTCTCTCCCCATTAGGTTTCACTGGAAGGGCAGATGCAAATCGTCTACCTAAAGTCTTGGCACAGAAGAAAGTAGTGGTTTGCTGCTGCATACAGCTAGAAGCTTACAAAAGGAAGGCCTTGGGCTGAGGCCCATTACTTTGGCTAAGTAGAAAAGGACTGTGGGAAGGTGAGGCATCTTTGGCACCAGAGTCCTGTGGCCTGGCATTCCCGGCGCAGATGACCCATGCCTCCGCATCGGTAACATTTCATGCGGTTGCCTCTATTTGCTGGTGCCAGCGCAGCTGACGCTTGGAGCGGTGCAAGAGCAGCTAACGCTTGACTTTGAGAGGACTTTGCCTGTTCTTGTAAGCCTATTCCTAACTGTTTGATTGCATCTACCACAAAAGCCTGTGGTCCTGTTGGTATCAAAGCCATTCTCTCTAATGCCTCCTCTATAGTCCAATTGGCACCTAGGGTATTAAGCAAGCTCCTAGTAGCAGAATTACAATTTTGAAGAGCGCACTGTTTAAGTAATGCCCCCCTAAGATATTCTGGTACACCAGCTCTTTCAATTGCAGCAGCAGCTTTATCAATAAATGAACTGAATGATTCTTCTCTGCCTTGCTTAATTACCATATACACAGGTACCCCTCCTGGCTCTTTTACCCTCTCTATAGCGAGTCTGACCAACCTCATGGCCCCCCGGCACTTCTCTTGTCCTAACAAGGCTTGCTCCTCAGTACGAAGAAAAGGTCCCAGACCCATAAGCTCATTAACATTTATGCCATGGAGAGGGTCTCCAGGCTGCCTCTGGACTGCCACACACTCATTCACAAGCCCCTGCCAGTGAGCATTGAATAACAATTGCTGATGTTGAGTGAAAATCAATTTAGCTAGCCCCCGACAATCATTCACCAGAAGGAGACTGGTATCAAAAATATAATCTAACATCTGTTTGGCTGGCTCACTTTTCACTCCAAACTGGCTAACAGTAGACCTCAGTTGAGACAGGAATTTCCAATCAAGAGCTGTAATAGTAGCCTGCATGCCCCCTCCCTCCTGCGGAGTGAATACAACAGGACAAGCCAGTTCAGTAGCAGCGCTAATAACTTCCTTGTCTCCCTTTTCCATTGCCTCTCTGGCAAGCGCAGCCCACGCCAACCTCTGCTCCCTCGCAATAGCCCCCGCTAGGTCATTTTCCGCCCCAGGGATTGGCTCATTGATTTTCGGGAGATTATCGGGTGGTCTCGGCCATGGCTGTTGCTGTTCAGGGGGTGTGGAAACCTCAGAAGCACTCTGTATAGCCTGGCTTGGAGCAGGAGAGGGCGGTGAAGCAGGTAATAAGACCGTCCTCATTGCAGGTGCTAATGGTATTCCCCTCTCCTGATCGTATCCCCTCTCCTGATCATAATCTTTATTACGCCCATGAGCAGCGGTAGCCTGTTGGGCAGCCTTTTTCTCAGCCTGAAACTGCAGCAATTCATTGTGAACGACCCGCCATAATTTACCTAATTTCTTGGCAGTTTTATTGTCCTCCAAAGTAGCCTCCCATAATAAATCACCGAATTTACGCCACTCTGTTAACTCGTGAACCGTATGGGGGTTAATAAAAACTCCCCTATCATAGCCATAAGCCAAAAGCCCTGGTAAATCCTTCTGCAAATCTATCCCCTTAACCTGCCTTTTTTGTAAAAAGGCCGTAAATAAATCATATGCTGCTTGCCTTTCCATACCTAAAATCATCAGCGCTGTTGCAGCCTCTGCAAGGTCTGTGCAGCACGTATTCGGTCGGGCTCGCCGGTACGATCACCCAAGGCACGACACATCTTCGCTTCTCTTTGATCTGTTTTTTTTCTTCTCTCCATGTTTTCTGTCATCCCAGCTGCTTCTCAGGACCCGAGCCGTGTCTTCGCTCCTACGTGGTGCATCGTAAAATCACGATCGGGTGTCACCATTTGACGAAGTGAAGGGAGACGACCATCTGATTGATGAGCATTGAACTCCGATTTATTGATCCCGCTTACACACTTTTATAATGGTTTTAATCAAGCTCATACATATTACAAAACCTGAGCTCATCATTGGCCACAGATTACACACCAACCCCTACTTTGTTGCCAAAACCTGTGGTTTTCTTGTTGGGACTAACACTTGTTTTACTCATCCTGTTATTGACTTGTTATTTATCATTCAAGGCCTCCATGTTTTTCACCATGCCTTTCTCACCGTCTCCTCAAGGACAAGGTGTTTACTGTTGTTAAGGGAAAGCCTGAGAACTTGCTGCTTACAGCTGCCTTTTATTTTTTAACCGGCTGTATTTGTTCATGGCCTCTTTCTATAAGCCATGCTTGAGCAAAGCTCTCCAGATCACCTGACCCGCTTCTGGTGGAGAGATTACAGGAGCCACTTGGCACTGTCAAACCAGCCCGACTTGGCACGTGGGCCAGCTTGGGTCTGGGAACCATCCTGCGTATCGTGGAATTTCAGGAGCCAGCCGGCCACTCCGGGCCACAGGCCTCCGAATAAAATATTCGGTCCTCTTCCCTGGCAAAAAAAACTCACATGCCCTGCTTCTGGATCGCAGATTGCAGGAGCCACTTGGCACTGTCAAACCAGCCCAACTTGGCACTGGTGCCAGCTTGGGTATGGGAAGCATCCTGCGTTTGGAAATAAACAGGGCCAGGAGACTTCTTCTCCTTTTTAATGCCTTTCTTAAAAGTGATCAGCTCAGGATTGGGCAGCTCGGCAGGGCTGTAGTCTCCCGTCGTCTCTCCCAGGGCGACCCAGAGGAGGAGGATATGCACAGCTTTGTCCACCAGGGGCAGAGCTGGGGCTCCGGTCCTCGTGGGAGCCTTTAGGGCGTGGTGATCCCATCCGATTTTAATTTTGCTGGCTGTCTTAGCAGGCCCTCATCTCCGGGGACGACTCTCAAGGTCAGGGCGAGAGGGACTCCGAAGGTGTTCCGCATCTCTGCAGGCTCAGCACTCGGCTCCTCTCGTCCAGACATCACTCCAGTCTCTCAACTCTTACCTGGCTCGTTGTTTTTGGGGTTTTCTCAGTGCATTCGGAGCAGGGGTCCCACACAGCGTGCTGGTCCTTGGAGTATTTTGCATATCCCTCCCCTCCAAAGTCTCTTTTCCTCACTGTTTGGGAGGTCTCCACCCTTCACTGTCTCAGAGAAGGGCCATTAACTCGCCCCAGCCAGGGCTTTTACTGATACAAAAACAACCATTGACAACAACGACCCGTAATTACCATAACACAGGCAGCACCCCAGCAGTAGTGGGAACCTTTTTCTCACAGGAAAAAAATCAACAGAATTGTTGCTCATAACACCAAGAAACCCCAAATCCCCAAAATGTCCCCAAATCCCAAAACCCCAAATCCCAAAATCTTCAATTCCCAAAAATCCCAAGTCCCAAAAACCCCAAAATCCCCTCAAATAGTCCCCCAAAATCCCCATTTTATGGCCCAAAAACCCCAAATCCCAAACATCCCAAAATCTCAAATCCCAAAATCCCCAAAAAACCCCAAAACTCCCATAAAGTCCCAAATGCCCCCCAAAAAATCACCATAATTCCCAATTTTATGCCCCCAAACTCCCCCAAAACCCCAAATCCACCCCAAAACCCCCAAATTTTCCCCATTTTACCCCCCAAAACCCCATAAAAACCCCAAAACCCCCAAAATTCCTGCACTCACCACTCGGCCCCTCCCCCTCCACAGCCGCTGCCAGAGCCGCTCCAGAGCCGAGTTTGAGGTCAAATCCGGGGATTTGGGGGCCAAATTTTGGGAGTTTTGGGCCAAATTTTGGGGGTTTGGGTCCAAATTTTTAGATTTTGGGGCCAAGTTTTCAGATTTTGGGACCAAATTTGGGCATTTTGTGTCCAAATCTGAGGATTTTGGGACCAAATTTTGGGATTTAGGATCAAAATTTTGATATTTTGGGTCCAAATCTGAGGGGTTTGGGACCAAATTTTGGGTCCAAATTTTGGGATTTTAGAGTCGCTTTTGGAGCTGATTTTGAGGCCAAATCTGAGGATTTTGAGGCCAAGTTTTGGGATTTTGGGGCCGAATTTTGTGGATTTTGAGGTTTTGGGGCCGAACTTTGGGGTTTTTGGGGTTCCTGGGGTGGATTTTGGGATGGATTTTGGGGATTTTGGAGCTCCTGCTGCAGCTGGGTCAGCGCCCAGCCCAGGGAGCCCCGGAAGGCTGAGAGCCCCTCCCGGAGCAGGAGCAGCCTGGGGAGGAAATCGGGGTGAGAAACGGGGAAATTGGGAAAATGGGGGAAAATGGGGATTTTTGGGGTTTTTAGGGAATGAAAACGGGGATTTGGGGGCAGGAACATGGGGATTTTTGGCGTTTTTAGGAAATAAAAATGGGGATTTTGGGGCAGAAAAATGGGGATTATAGGTGGAAAATAGGGGGAAAAATGTGAATAAAAATTGGGATTTTGGGGTCGACTTTGGGGCCGAATTTGGGGATTTTGGAGCCGATTTTGGGACCAAATTTTGGAGACTTTTGGGGCTGAATTGTGGGGATTTTGGGACCAAATGTTTCAGCATTTTAGGACCAAATTTTGGGATTTTGGGGCTGAATTTGGGGGGCTAAATTTTGGGGGTTTTGGAACTGAACTTTGGGGCAAAACTTGGGGATTTTGGGGCCAAACTTGGGGATTTTGAGGAGCATTTTGGGGCCAAATTTTGGGATTCTGGGGCTGAATTTGGGGCCAAAATTTGGGATTTTTGAGCCAAATTTGGGCATTCTGGGGCCAAATTTTGTAGCCAAGTTTTGGGGTCTTGGGACCAAATTTTGGGGCCCAATTTGGGGATGTTGGAGCCAATTTTGGGGATTTTGGGGCCCATTTTGGGGCCAAATTTTGGGATTTTGGGGCTGAATTTTGGTGGTTTGGGGCCAATTTTGGGGCTGATCCTG
Organism: Melospiza georgiana; assembly: GCF_028018845.1. Lineage (NCBI taxonomy): Eukaryota > Metazoa > Chordata > Aves > Passeriformes > Passerellidae > Melospiza > Melospiza georgiana. The sequence goes on from NC_080451.1 coordinate 3,054,743, forward strand.
GGGATTTTTGGGTGAATTTGGAATTTTGGAGATAATCTGGGGATTTGACGGCCATATTTTGTGGCTAAACTTGGGGATTTTGGGGCTGAATTTTGGGGTTTTTGTGGTTTCAGAGGTGGTTTTTGGGGTGATTTTGGTGTTTTAGGGGCCCTTGGGAGGCCCAGAAGGCCGAGAGCCCCTCCTGGAGCAGGAACAGCCTGGGGAGGAAACTGAGGGGAGAAAAATGGGGATTTGGGGGAGGAAATGGGAATTTTGGGCAGAAAAATGGGGATTTTGGGGGGAAAATGTGAATAAAAATGGGAATTTGGAGGGAAAAATTGGAATAAAAAAGGGGAATTTGGAGAACAAAAATGGATTTGGGGGAGAAAAATGGGGATTTTGGAGTAAAGGAAGAATTTTGGGAATAAAAATTGAAATAAAAATTGGTATTTTGGGGAAAAACAGGGAAAAATGGTATAAAACTGGGAATAAAATAGGGGATTTTGGGGAAAGGGGAATAAGAATGGGGATGTAGAAGAGAAAATGGAGATTTGGGGAATAAAATGGGAATAAAAATGGGGAAAATGCAAATAAAAATGTGGTTTTTTGGGGATAAAAATGTGGATTTTGGTGGGAAATGGCAATAAAAATGGCAATTTGGGGGGAAAATGGGATTTTGGGCAATAAAAATGAGATTTGGAGATTAAAAATGGGATTTTTGGTTTTTTTGTGGAGGGAAATGGGAATTTGGGTGGGGAAATGGGAATTTTGGGTTTTTTATGGAATAAAAATGGGAATTTTGGGGATTTTTTGGGAGGGAAAAATGGGAATTTGTGGGAGGAAATGGGGGAGAAAAGGAGAACTTTGGGGGGAAATATGAATAAAATGGGGATTTGGGGGGAAAATGGAGATTTTGAGAGGATAAAAATGGGGATTTTGGGAACAAAAATGGAGGTTTAGGGAAAAGAAATGGAATTTGGGGTTTTTAAGGTGGGAAATGGGAATTTGGGTGGGCAAATGGGAATTTTGGGTTTTTTATGGAATAAAAATGGGGATTTGGGGGAGAAATGGGGGAGAAAAATGGAATTTTAGAGAAAAATGGGAATAAGAATGGGGATTTGGGGAAAAATGAATAAAAATGGGGAATTTAATTTGGGGTTTTATGGGATCATTTGGGATTTTTGGAGTATTTTGGGCTGGATTTCAGGGATTTGGGATATTTTAGGATAATTTGGGATATTTTAGGATATTTTAGGGATAATTCAGGACATTTTGGTCTCACCTGGCGACTCCATCGGTGCCCATCCCCCGCTCCAGGTGCGTCCCCAGCTGCCCCCTCAGGTGGGACAGGAGGGGGGGGCAGCGCCCCCCACATCCCCCCACGGCCCCCCCCAGCGCTCCTGGGGACCCCCAAAGCACAACAGGGACCCCAAAAATGGCTCAGAGACCAAAAAATACCAAAAATGCACCCCAAAAATGAGCTCAGAAACCGCCAGAATGCCCAAATCCACCCCAGACACGGCTCAGGGACCCCAAAAATGGACTCGGGGACCCCAAAATCCCAAAAATCCACCCCAAAAATGAGCTCAGAAACCCCCAAAAGCCCTAAGTCCACCCCAAAAATGGCTCAAGGACCCCAAAACAGAGCAGGGACCCCAAAGCACATCAGGGACCCCAAAAATGGCTCAGGGACCAAAAAATACCAAAAATGCACCCCAAAAATGAGCTCAGAAACCCCCAAAACCCCCAAACCCACCCCAAACACGGCTCAGGGGCCCCAAAAATGGCTCAGGGACCCCAAAATCAGATCAGGGACCCCAAAAATCAACTCGGGGAGACCAAAAAAGCCCAAAATCCACCCCAAAAATGAGGTCAGAAACCCCCAAAACCCCCAAATCCACCCCAAAAACGACCCTGAAAATGGACTCGGAAACCCCAAACTACCCCAAAACCACCCCAAAAACCCCAAACTAAACCAAAACCAGCTAAGGAACCCCAAAAATGGACTCGGGGAGCTCAAAAATCCCAAAATCTGCCCCAAACCCCCCCAATACCCCAAAAATCCCAAATCCACCCCAAAAACACCTCAGGGACACAAAAAAATGGATTCAGGGACACCACAAACCCCAAATTCACCCCCAAACCCCAAATCCTGACCCCAAAATTGCCAAAATCACCCCAAAAATCCCAAATCTCCCCTAAAAATCCCAAATCCCAACCCTAAAAATTCCCAAAATCCCTCAAGGCCCCCAAAAATTCCCCAAAATGCAAATTTCTTACCCAAGAAATCCCCAAAACCCCCAAATCCCCACCAAAATCCCCCAAATTCAAAATCTTGACCCCCAAGAAGTCCCAAAATCCCCAAATTTGACCCCAAGCCCGTTCCCCTCCCCCCTCACCTGCAGGAGACTCTTCAGGGTGGGCAGGGCCTCGGCTGAGGGGGCGGGGCCAGCCAGGAGAGCTCTGTGATTGACAGATGTGAGGCCATGCCCCCAACGGCACCAGAAATCCCCTCAGGGACCCCAAAATGACCTAAAAACCCCCAAAATTCTCTCCCACCCCATTAAGCCCCACCCACCCACTTAGGCGACACCCATTCCTTTTGGCCACACCCACTCCTTTAAGCCCCACCCATTCCTTCGGCCACACCCACCCATTTAGGCCACACTGACCCCTTTAAGCCCCACCCACTCCTTTAAGCCCCACCCACTTTAGCCCCACCCAATCCCTTCAACCCAACACAGCCCTTTAGGCCACACCCAGCCCCTTAAGCCCCGCCCATCCCTTCAAGCCCCACCCATCCCTTTAAGCCCCACCCACCCATTTAGCCAATCCAATCCCTTCATGCCCCACCCACATTTTAAAGCCCCACCCACCCACTTAAGCCCCACCCACTCCTTTCAGCTCCGCTCATCCCCTTAAGCTTCACACACCCCCCTTTAAGCCCCTCCCTTCCTTTAGGCCCCACCCACCTTTTAAAGCCCCACCCACCATTTTAAGACCCACCCATTCCTTTAAGCCCCACCCACATCTTTAGGCCACACCTATGCCCTTTAAACCAGACCCCCCCCTTAAACACTGCCCACCCTTTCTAAGCCCCACCCACCCCTCTAAGCCCCACCTACATCCCAAAGCTCCACCCACCCCTTTAATCCCCACCTCCCCATTAAGCCCCACCCACCCGGCCCTGCCCACCCTTTTAAGCCCCACCCATCCCTTTAAGTCACACCCACCCATTTAGGTCACACCCCTCTAAGCCCCACCCAACATTTAGCTTACCTAATCCCTTTAAGCCCCACCCACCTTTTAAAGCCCCACCCATTCCTTTAAGCCCCACCCACCTCTAATCCTCACCCAACCTTTCAGCCCCACCCCTCTCTTTAAGCTCCACCCACCTTTGAAGCCACACCCACCCATTGAAGCCACACCCCTCTGTTTGGGCCCCACCCAACATTTAACCCACCCAATCCCTTCAAGCCCCACCCACACCTTAAAACCCCGCCCACATCTTCAAGCCACTCCCATCCCATAAAGCCCCACCCACCCCTTTTAGCTCTACCCACCTCTTTAAAATCCACCCACTTCATTAAGCCCCACCCACACCTTTAAGCCCCACCCAATCCCTTTAAGCCCCACCCACCCATTAAGCCACACCCACCCTTCAAATCTCCACCCACCCCTCTAAGCCCCACCCATTTAAGCCCTCCCTACCCGTTTAAGCCCCACCCAGTAATTTTGGCCACACCCACCTCTTCAGCCCCACCCACTCCATTTAAGCCCAGCCTATTCCTTTAAGCCCCACCCACCTAGGTTTAAGCCCCACCCATCCCTTTAAGCCACACCTACCCATTTAAGCCACACCCCTCTGTTTAAACACCACCCAACATTTAACCCACCTAATCCCTTTAAGCCCCACCCACCTCTTTAAGCCCCACCCAAATCTTTAAGCCTCATCCACCCCATTAGGCCACACCTATTCTCATTAAGCAACACCCAGCCATTTAAGCCCCACCCACCTTTTAAAGCCCCCACCCATCTCTTTAGGACCCACCCATTCCTTTAAGCCCCACCCACCACCCTAGCTCCACCCATTCTTTTAAGCCTCACGCACTCCGTAAAGCCGCACCTATTCCCTTTGAGCCACACCCACCTCTTTAAACCCCACCCACCCTTTAGGCCCCACCCACCCTTAAGGCCCCACCCACCCTTTAAGCTTCACCCAATTAGGCCACACCCACCCCTTTTAATTCCCACCCATCCCTTTAAGCTCCACTCACAATTTAGGCCCCACCCACATATTTAAGCTCCGCCCTTTCATTGCAGCCCCACCCACTCATTCAAGCCCCATCCACACCTTTAAGCCCCGCCCACCATTTAATCCACAGAATCGCTTTGACCCTGCCCAACCCTTTAAGCCCCACCCACCCTTTAAAGCTCCACCCACTCCTTTAAGCCCCACCCACCTTTTAAGCCCCCCTCACATATTAAAGTCCCACCCACCTGCTTAGGCCACACCCACACTTTAAGCCCCACCCATCTCTTTAAGCCACACCCTCCCCTTTAAGCCCCACCCACTACTTTAAGCCCCACCCACCTTGTGCTCTGATTGGCCAGTGCCTCCAGTGCCCAAAGCACCGTCTCTGGGCTGTGGCCAATCAGTGCAGCCTGTAGGGGGCGCCATCTGTCAGAGCAGAGGGCGTGGCCTCAGCAGAGCCACGCCCCATTCCCCAACCAGCCACGCCCACCTGAGCCTGTTCCGACCAATCTGGAGCCTCCTGAGCCTTCCCGGAGTGATTGGCAGCTCTGGGGTTCATTAATTAATTGATTAATTGATTAATTGAGGGGTTAATTAGGGGTTAAGGAGGAAGGGGTGTGGCTTACCTGTGTGGGCGCGGCCTCTGGAGCTCCGCCTCCCTGGCCTTGCACAGGGCCTTGATTGACACCTGCGGAGGGGGAGGGGTTGGGGGAATTTGGGGATTTTTGGGGGGTCCTGGGCTGATTTTGGGGTCCCTGAAGGGTCTCCAGGCCCTGCCCCCTAACCCAGACAGGCCCCGCCCACCGTGTCAGGCCCCGCCCACTCACCAGCACTTCCGGCTCCACCCCCGCGGCCAAGATGGCCGACAGCTCCCCCTAGGGATGGGCCCGGCCTGAGGGGACCCGAAACTCTTTTAAAATACTCAAAGTCTCCAAAAAATGCCCAAAAATCCCCCAAGTTTACCCATAATCCACTCAGGAACCCCAAAAATCCCATCAAGAACCCAAAGTCTCCTCAAAATTAACCAGAATCCCTCAAAATTTCTTCAAAATCCCCTTAGGAACACAAAATCCCCCCAAAATCCCTCAAGTGCCCCCAAAATCCCTCAGGGACCCCAAAATCTCCCCAAATTCCAAAAAAATCCCCTCAGAAACCCCAAATCCCCTCAGGAACCCCAAAAATCCCCCCAGAAAGCAAAAATTGCCTCACAATCCCCCAAAATCCCCTCAGAGACCCAAAAATCTGATCAAAATTGCCTCATAATCCTCCAAAATTCCTCCTGAAAATTCCCACCGGGGACCCCAAAATCCCCTCAGGAACCCCAAAATCCCCCAATAACCCCTTAGGGACCTCAAAATTCTCTTACAATCCTCAAAAATCCATCAGGGACCCCCAAATCTCCTAAAAAGTCCCCAATATTTCCTTCAAAATTCCCCAAAATCCCCTTAAAACGCCTCAAAATCCCTCAGGGACATCAAAATTCCTTCAAAATCCCTCGTAATTTGTCAGGCACTCCAAAACCTTTTCAAAATTCCCTTAAAATGTCCCAAAATTGGAAAATTCCCACCAGGGACCTCAAAATCTCCTCCAAATCCCCCAAAATTGGTCAAATTCCCCCCAAAATCTCCTCAAAATTGCCCAGATCCCCTCAAAATACCCTAAAATCCTCTCAGAAACCCAAAAATTGCCAAAAATCCCCTCAGGGACCCCAAAATCTCCTCAAAAATCCCCCAAAATCTCTTCAGGAACCCCAAATTGCCTCAAAATCCCTCCAAATTTCCTTAAAATTCCCCCAAATTTCAATGTTTTATCCAGGGACCACAAAATCCTCTCAAAATCCCCTAAAATCCCGAAAATTCCCTCAGGGACCCCAAATCTCCTATAAGTCCCCCCAAATCCCCTCAGAGACTTCAAGATCCCTTAAAAATCCTCTCAGGAGCCCCAAATCTCCTCAAATGCTCCAAAATTTCCTCAAAATCCCTCAAACGATTCTCAAAATTCCCCCAAATCCCCTTAAGAACACAAAATCGCCCCAAATCCCCTCAAATTCCCCAGAATCCCCCAAAAATATCCCGCAGGGACCCCAAAACCCCCTCAAAAACCCCAAAATCACTGCAAAACCCCTCAGGGATCCCAAAATTTCCTCAAAATTCCCTTAAAATGCCCCCAAATCTCAAAATTTCCACCAGGGACCTTGAAATCTCCTCAAAATCCCTTCAGAGACCCAAAATCATCTCAAAATGCCCCAAAATCCCCTCAGGGACCCCAATATCTCCTGTAAAATAACCCAAACAATCCCTCAGGGACCCTAAAATTCCCAAAAAATGCCCCAAAATCCCCTCAGGGACCCCAAAATCTCCTCAAATTCCCTCCAAAATCCCCTCAGGAATCCAAAATCGCCTCAAAATCCCCCCCAAAATCCCCTCAAGTTCCCCAAAAATCCCCTCAGAAACACTAAAATTCCCTTAAAATGCTCCCAAATGCCCTCAGGAACTCCAAAATCCCCTCAAAATCTCCCAAAATCTCCTCCAATTCCCTCCAAATTCCCCTCAGGAACCCCAAAATTAACTCAGAGACCTCAAAATTCACTCAGGCACCACAAAATCTCCTCAAAATCCTCTCAAATTCCCCAAAATCTCCCAAACTCCCCTCAAATTCTTCAATTTACCCAAAAATCCCTTCAGAAACCCAAAATCACCTAAAATTCCCCCAAAATCCCTTCAGGACCTTCAAAATTGCCTCAAAATCCCTCAAAATTTCCTTTAAAATTCCCCAAAATCTCAAAATATCCCCCAGGGACCTCAAAATCTCCTCAAAATCCCCCAAAATCACCTCACATTCCCCCAAAATTTCCTCAGAAACCCCAAAATCTCTAAAAATCCCCTCCGAGACCAAAAATCGCCTGAAAATCCCCTAAGAAACCCCAAAATTGCCTCAAAATCTCCTCAAAATCCCCCAAAATCACCTCAAATTCTCCCCAGATCCTCTAAGGACCCCAAAGTTCCCTTAAAATCCCCCAAAATCCACTCAAGGACCCCAGTATTTCCCTCATAATTCCCCCAAATCCCTCAGGAACTCAAAAATCTCAGTAAATTCTCCCAAAATCCCTGAAAAATCCCCTCAGAAACCCCAAAATTCCCTTAAAATTCCCCAAATTCCCTCAGGGATCCCAGAATCTCCTCAAAATCCCCTCAGGGATCACCAAATACCCTCAAAATCACTCAGGGACCCCAAAATCTCCTCAAAATTCCCTTAAAATGCCCCAAAATCTGAAAATTCCCACCAGAGACCCCAAAATTTCCTCGAGTTCCATTAAAATTCCCTCAAACTCCCTCAAAATCTCATCAAAGTTGCCCAAATCCCCTCCAAATCCCCCCAAAATCCCCTCAGGAACCCAAAATCTTCTGAAAATTTTCTCATATTCCCACAAAATCCCTGAAGGGACCCCAAAATGTCCTCAAAACCTCCCCAAAATCCCTCAGAATTCCCCAAAATCCCTCAAAATTCCCCAAAATCCCTCAAAATTCCCTCGAATTCCCCTCAGAAACCCAAAATTTCCTCAAATTCCCCCAAATTCCCCTCACAATCCCCAATAATCTCATCAAATTGCCCCTAAGTCCCCTCACGGACCCCAAGATCCCCCCAAAAATCCCCCGAGAGACCCAAAATCTCCTCAAAATACCCCCAGGAACCCAAAATTCCCTTAAAATGCCCAAATTCCCTCATGGACCCCAAAATCTCTTCAAAATTCCCTTAAAATGCCCAAAATCTGAAAATTCCCACCAGAGACCCCGAAATTCCCTCGAGTTCCATTAAAATCCCCTCAAAATCCCCCCAAACTGATCAAATTTGCCCCAAAATCTTCTCAAAATTGCCCAAATCCCCTGAAAATCCTCTCAGGAATCCAAAATCTCCTCAAAATCCCCCAAAATCTCCTCAAAATCCCCTCAGCAACCCCAAAGTTCCCTTAAAATGCCCCAAAATCCCCTCAGGAACTCCAAAATTCTCTCAAAATCTCCCAGAATCTCCTCAAATTCCCCCCAAAAATCCCCTCAGGAACCCAAAATCTCCTTAAATTCTCCAAAATCCCCTCAGAAAGCCCCAAATCCGCTCAAAATCCCCCAAAATTCCCTTGGAAACCTCAAAATCCCTCGGGGACACCAAAATCTCCTCTAAACCCTTAAAAATCACCTCAAATTCCTTCAAAATCCCCTCAGGGACCCCAAAATTTCCTCAAAACCACTTTGAAATCCCCAAAAAACCTCCTCAGAGACCTCAAAATTCCCTTAAAACGCCCCAAAAATCCCTCAGGGAACACAAAATCTCCCCAAGATCCCAAAATCCCCTCAGAAATCCCCCAAAATCCCTCAGGGACCCCAAAATCCCTTAAAATGCCCCCAAATCCCTCAAGACCCCCAAACACCTCAAAATCTCCCCAAATCCCCTCAGGAACCCAAAATCGCCTCAAAATCCTCCCAATTCCCATCAGGAACCCAAAATTCTTCAAAAATCCCCTCATGGACCCCAAAACCTCCTCAAAACCCCTCAAAATTCCCCAAAATCCCATGAGGAACACAAAATCCCCTCAAAATCACTCAGGGACCCCAAAATTCCCTTAAAATTCCCCAAAATCCCCTCCAAATCTCAAGTTCCCCCAAAAATCTCCTCAGTTTCCCCAAAATTCCCCAAAAATGCCCTCAGGAATCCAAAATCTCCTCAAATTCCCCCAAAATCCCCTCAAATTCCCCTCACAGATCCCAAAATTTCCTTAAAATGCCCAAGATTCCCTCATGGTCCCCAAAGTCTCCTCAAAATTCCCTTCAAATGCCCCAAAATCTCAACATTCCCACCCGGGACCTAAATTCTCCTCAAAATCCCCCAAAATCTCCTCAGGAGCCCAAAAGTTGCCTCAAAATCCCCCAAAATTTTCTTAAAATCTCCCAAAATCTCAAAAGTCCCACCAGGGACCCCAAAATCTCTTCAAATTCCCCCCAAAATTCCCTTAAACTCCCCCAGAATCTACTCAGGGACCCCCAAATCCCCTCAAATTCCCAAAAAATCCCCTCAGGAACCCAAAGTCTCCTCAAATTCCCCAAAATCTCCCTGAAATCCACTCAGAGACTCCAATATTTCCCTTAAATCCCCCAAATCCCTCAGGAATTCCAAAATCTCCTCAAAACCTCATTAAATTCTCCCAAAATCCCCACAAATTCCCCCAAATCCACAAAAAATCCCCTCAGGAATTCCAAAAATCTGCTGAAATTCCCCCAAAATCTTCTCAAAATCCCCTCAGGGACCCCGAATTTCCCTTAAAAAGCCACAGATTCTCTCAGGGATCCCAAAATCCCCTGAAAATCCCACAAAAATCCACCCACAGACCCCAAAATCACCTCAGACTTCCCCCAAACCTCTTCAAACTCCCCCAAATCCCCTCAGAAACCCCAAAATCACCCAACAAATCCCCTCAGAGACCCAAAATCACTTCAAAATCCACTCAGGGACCCCAAAATCTCCCCTAAATCCCTCAAAATTCCCTTCAAATCCAGCAAAACCTTGAAATTCCCTTCAGAGCCCCTAAAACCCAGCAACACCAAAAATCACTCAGAGACCACAAAATCTTCTCAAAATCCCTCAAAATAAACTCAAAATACCCTCAGGGCCCCAAAATCCTTCAAAATCCTCCAAATTACCTCAAAGCCCACCCAAAATCTCCTCAAAACCCCACAAAATTTCAACAAAATCTCATCAGGGACCCCAAAATCCCTCAGGGACGCTAAAATCCCCTCAAAATACCCCAAATTCCCCAAAATCCCCCAAATATCCCCTCAAGAACCCAAAATCTCCTAAATTCCCCCAAATCCCCTCAGAAAGCCCCAAATCAGCTCAAAATCCCCCAGGGAAACCAAAAATCTCTCAAAATCACCACAAAATGCCCCAAAATCTCCTCTGAATTCCATCAGAACTGACAAAAACTCCTTGAAATCTGCCAAAATCCCTCAGGGACACCAAAATCTCCTCTAAACCCTTAAAAATCACCTCAAATGCCTTCAAAATCCCCTCAGGGACCCCATAATATTCTCAAAACCACTTTAAAATACCCAAAAAACCTCCTCAGAGACCTCAAAACTCCCTTAAAACGCCCCAAAAATCCCTCAGGGAACACAAAATCTCCCCAAGATCCCAAAATCCTCTCAGAAATCCCCCAAAATCCCTCAGGGACCCCAAAATCCCTTAAAATGCCCCCAAATCCCTCAAGACCCCCAAACACCTAAAAATCTCTCAAAACCCCCTCAGGAACCCAAAATCACCTCAAAATCCCCCCAAATCCCCTCAGGAACCCAAAATTCTTCAAAAATTCCCTCATGGACCCCAAAACCTCCTCAAAACCCCTCAAAATTTCCCAAAATCCCATTGTTGGAAAAGAAATGAAATTTAGCAAAATGTTTAATTATAGTGAGTTGTGTGTGAACTGGTTTGTTAAAAAGTAGTTTTGTAGCCATTGAAAGTGTGTTGGGTTTTGTGTGTAACCTAGCAGGTGGTCTTAGGGATTTAATAAATAATTAAACTAGTGCAGGAAAGTAAGAATGCTAACCTGTCTGGAGGCAGCATACAATGCTCTTAGAATAAGATAAGCAGAAGATTAATGATCTTGTTTGTGAACCAAGGAATGTATCACAAGGGGTCTGTGACCAGGCAAGGGGAACGGGGAACTGTTTCTTGGAGACTTTGTTGTGAATCGCATGTATAAGAGGGAAGCACCCATACATGAATTTGGGGGCTTGGACTTTGGGACGTGAGTCCCCCAGTTCCCCGGGCCCTTAATAAAGCACCCATAAAACTTATCTGAGTTTTGTGTCATTTATCAATCGGGCAACAGTTTTCTGGCGACTGTGGCAGGACTCCAAAGGCTGCTGGGGCGGTTCACGTCCCGATCCACTCCAAGCCGGCACCGAGCACTTCTCGGGGAGACATCGGTCGTGCCCGACACCCCGCGCCTGTCAGACAAACTGCATTAAGGTAAGCCCGAAGGTGCTTTATATTGGAAAAAGGTGATAATTGGATTTGGATTTGGTGGTTGGTAGAAAAGCCTAGGCTCCGGCCATAAGACGTCTAAGGACGCAGGACCAGAACTCGCCTCCTGTTTGTTTTAGGGAAGGACGGCGAGAAGGTATATTGGTTTAAGGTATATTGGTTTATTGGGATTAAAAGTGGAATTAAAGGTTGTATTATGATGTCTTTTAAAACTTTTAAAACCTTAGTGCAAGCCAATGGTAAAATACCTGGAAATACACCATTAGGTTGTATATTGAAACGGTGGAAAAGTGAAGGATATTATCAAGAATTGGATATAAATAAAATGATAGATTATTGTAATCATTGGTGGCCTGAATATGAGATTGGGGAAGCGGGATGGCCGGTGAATGGTACACTGGAATTGGGGATAATGGAATCTTTGATGCAATTTTTAAGGAGGAATGAGAAATGGGATGAAATACCATATTTGGATTTGTTTTTCGTTTTATATCGGAAAGAGGAATGGCAAAAGGAATGTGGTATTTTGGTTTTAGAAGTGAATGATGAAAGGGAGTGTGTGGGATGTAAAGAAAGGAAGGAGCGTAATTTGTATCTTTCAGTCGAGGAAGATTTGTCTTACTGTATAGCACCTCCAAGGGTTCCGGTTGCTCCTAATGTGCCCCCTGCTCCCCCTGCGGATATAGCTATAAAAACGGGATCTAGTGAGAGTGATAGTGATGGTGGTGATGGTGAAAAGAATGAGAGTGTTAAAAGAACTCCGTTAGCAGGGCGGACTCGCAAGGGAAGGAAGGGGCGAAAGGGGCCACAGTTAATTGCGCCGTTGAGGGAAGCTGTGGGATCACAGGGAGAAAGGATACTTATAAAGGTGCCTTTCTCCCCTGGGGATTTGGTAATATGGAAGCAATCAGCGGGGAGTTATCAGGAGGATCCTGAAAGGGTGGCAAGGGTGGTTAAAATGGTAATAAAGACTCAGAATCCAGACTGGAATGATTTACAGGTATTATTAGATACTATAATGGATTCCACGGAAAAGGAAATGGTAATTAGAGCCACTAGAGAAAAGGCTCGTGAGGAGATTCTGTTGAGACAACTAAATGAGACAGTTGATGAATTGGTACCGAGTGAGGAACCTAAGTGGGACCCAAACTCTATGGGAGGAATAAGGGCTGTAAAACGATATCAGGAATTGTTGGTGGAAGGAATTAGGACAGGAATACCTAAGATTATGAACTGGTCTAAGTTGTATTCAGTCAAGCAGGACAAGAATGAGTCTCCGTCTGCCTTTTTAGAACGATTAAAAGACATGGCTCAGAAGTTTACTAATTTAGATGTAGAGGATCAATCAGGAAAACTTCAACTGGCATTGTTGTTTATGGGGCAATCACAAGAGGATATTAGGAAAAAGTTACAAAAGCTGGAAGGAGAGGATACTAGGAGTTTGGATAAAATGCTGGAGGTAGCGTGGAAGGTATACAACAACAGGGAAAAAGAAACTGCAAAAAGACAACAAGCTAGTATTCTGCTGTAATGCAACAGACAGGGGCAGGAGGAAGACCCATTAGGGGTCGAGGTCGGGGAGGAGCTAATCGCGGACAGAGGGGGTTGCCAAGAGGTCGGGGAGGATTTGGGTTTGCACCTAACATTGGGAGGTTGGATCCAAACCAGTGTGCGTTTTGCCGACAATTGAGACACTGGAAAAATGAATGCCCGGTTAGAGGAGGTATGGGCATGGGAAACATAGGATTAAGGACAGGTCCAATGGGGAGTGCTCCTGTGGGAGGATTCACGGGAGGACCAGCAGAAGTCGCTCAAGCACTAGTTTTGGGAAACTATCAGAATCAAAGCTGACTAGAAAAGGATTTGAGGGTAGTTTTAGAAATAGATGGAAAGGATCAAGAATTTATGGTAGACACTGGAGCTACATATTCTGTACTCAATAGATGATTGGGACCTTTGAGTGACACAACGGTACAGGTGGTGGGGGCAACAGGGAAGCTAGAGGAACAACCATTTTTACAACCTTTAAATCTTAGGTTTGGGGGAAGGAATTAGATCACCAATTTTTGTATATGCCAAACTGCCCCACACCCCTTCTTGGCAGAGACCTGTTGTCCCGACTTAATGTGAAAATAATATTTGAAGGGGGAAGGGTGAAATTGGAAATACCTGAGGAACAAATAGCAGGCATTTTTGTAATCAAGGAAGTGGATGCCTCTCCTATTCCAGAAGAAATTGAGCAGGCTGTAGTACCCTGGGTATGGGAGTCAGGGGTCCCCGGAAAATCTAAAGCTGCGCAGCCAGTAAAGGTGGAACTGAAGGAAGGGGCCCAACCAGTGAGGATAAAGCAATACCCCTTGAAGCTTGAGGCAAGGAGGGGAGTAGCCCCGTTAATTAAACAATTTTTGGCTCAAGGAATATTACAGGAATGTGAATCGGAGTATAATACTCCAATTTTTCCAGTAAAGAAACCTAATGGTAAGTACCGTTTGGTACAGGACTTAAGGGCTATTAATGAAATAGTGAAAGACATACATCCAGTTGTTGCTAATCCTTATACCTTGTTAACATCTGTATCGGAGGAGTTTAAATGGTTCTCAGTGATTGACCTTAAAGATGCCTTCTTCTGCATCCAACTGGCAGCAGAGAGCAGGAAATATTTTGCCTGGGAGTGGGAGAGTCCTGATTTTGGGAGAAAGAAGCAGCTTACGTGGACCAGAATCCCACAGGGATTTAAAAACTCCCCTACTATTTTTGGAAACCAACTGGCCAAGGAGCTGGAGGAATGGAAGATAACCCAGGTAACAATATCCCCATCCTTGTATGTAGTCCTGCAGTACGTGGAGGACATTTTTCTGGCTACTAAGGAAAAGGAAATGTGTGTGGAATTAACAATTAAATTACTCAACATGCTTGGCCAAGCAGGGTATCGGGTTTCTAAGGAAAAAGCTCAATTGGTCAAAAATAGCATTATTTACCTCAGTTGTGAGATCACACAAGGGCAGAGACGTCTGGGAGTAAACCGAATAGAGGCAATATGTGCTATTCCTTTGCCTCGTAACCATCAGGAATTGAGATCTTTTCTAGGAATGGGGGGATGGTGTCGACTGTGGATCATGAATTTTGGTCTCTAGCCAAGCCACTGTATGAGGCCTTGAAGCAGCATCGGTTGGAGTGGACGACACAGCAAAAGAAGGCCTTCCAGGAATTGAAGCAGGCACTAAAGGAGGCCCCAGCCCTAGGACTCCCTGACCTGACCAAGGAATTCCAGTTGTACGTGAATGAGAGGCAAAAACTGGCATTGGGGGTCCTCACCCAGAAGGTGGGATCCTGGAAGAGGCCAGTGGGATACTTCTCTAAACAACTGGATTCGGTAAGTTCCGGGTGGCCCTCGTGTTTATGAGCCGTGGTGGCAACAATAATTCTTATTCAAGAGGCCCGGAAATTGACTTTGGGGGCAAAAATGAAAGTGTTTGTTCCCCATATGGTCATGGCCGTTTTGGAGCAAAAGGGGGGTCACTGGCTATCATCCAGTCGAATGTTGCAATACCAGGCCATCCTGAGAGAACAGGATGATATTGAAATAAGGACTACTAATCATGTTAATCCAGCAGAGTTTTTACGCAGTGACCAGGAGGCTGGGGGACTGTGCATGATTGCGTAGAGATAATTGAACAAGCATATGCCAGCAGACCCGACCTAAAGGATGAACCATTGGAAGAACCTGAATGGGAACTATACACTGATGGATCCAGTTTTGTCGAGAATGGGACTCGCTATGCCGGGTATGCAGTGGTAACATTGGATCAGGTAATAGAGGCAAAGGCTTTGTTACCTGGAACTTCGGCCTAGAAGGCAGAGGTGATTGGACTCACCAGAGCCCTGTATTTGAGCAAGGACAAAAGGGTTAATATCTAGACAGATTCTAAATATGCCTTTGGTGTGGTTCATGTACATGGGGCGTTATGGAAGGAAAGGGGGCTTTTGAATTCACAGGGAACCAACATCAAGCACTGGGAAGAAGTGCTACAGCTACTGGATGCGGTACACAGTCCCAAAGCAGTTGCAGTAATGCATGTTAGAGGACATCAGACTGCGGAAGGAGACGTTTACAGAGGAAATCGATTTGCTGATGTTACAGCATGGCAAGTGGCACAGGAAGTATGGACTCAAATGGCATTGGTACCGGTAAGAACAAATCCGGCTACCCCATACCTGAATCAGGAGCCCAAATATTCAATAGAAGATGGAAAACTAATAAACTTGCTAGGGGCACAGGGGAATCAACTTGGGTGGTACGTTACACCAATGGGACAAATAGTGGTACCTACCCGCATAAAGAAATTTATTTTGGAATCAGAACATAATAAATGTCATTGGGGGGCAGAAGTATTGGTAAAATTTTTGAAGAATGAGATAATCTCTAATCAGATGTTAACAATGGCAAAAAGAGTTAATGCAATGTGCCCGGTATGTTTGAAAAATAATCCAGTAATTAGGAGACAAATACAAATGGGAAAGTTGCAAGTCGGGCCACAACCAGGAGATTACTAGCAAGTTGATTTTTCTGAATTGCCTAGGGCACAGGGATACAGATACTTGTTAGTGTACGTATGTACGTTCTCAGGGCGGCCGGAAGCTTTTCCATGTAGAACTAATCAGGCTAAGGAGGTGGTAAAAACCTTGTTAAAAGAAATAATACCAAGATTTGGAGTACCTTTAGGATTGTCATCAGATAGGGGTCCGCATTTTATAGCTGGGATAGTGCAGGAATTAGCACGATTGTTAGATATAACCTGGAATTTGCATACCCCCTGGAGACCTCAGTCTAGTGGGCAGGTGGAAAGGATGAATCAAACCCTGAAAGGACAAATCAAAAAGATTTGCCAGGAAGCTAAACTGCACTGGCCTCAAGCTTTGCCTTTGGCCCTACTCAGGATTCTAATTAAACCAAGGGAAAAGGTAGGCGTAAGTCCATATGAGATATTATATGGCAAACCATATCATGCAACTATATTAAAAGGGGAGGTACATGTGAGTGGGGACCAGGTGATTGCAGAGTATGTTATGTCACTTAATAAGATCTTGAATTCTTTAAGAAATACGTTACAGTGGAATAGACGGCTCACGCTGGAGAATTCTGTCCACGACATCCAGCCTGGGGACCAGGTGTACGTCAAGAAATGGATCATGGATCCGCTACGGGAATCATGGAGCGGACCCCACCAGGTGATGATGACGACCTACATGGCGGTGAAGGTCCAGGGGATGGATGCTTGGATCCATTACACCAGGGTAAAGAAGGCACCGTTCCAATGGGAAACCCAGATAGTGTCTCCAACCCAGATAATGATCTTCCGCGCAAAGCCGCCTTCTTAATTATATTACTGCTAGTGATCGTGAGACTAGTACCCGTTCAAGGGTCTACTCTAGTACAGGTTGAAGAAACAAAGGTTACAGTCATGGAAGGGATGGATGTTCAACTAACTTGTGTTATATTTGACAGCCAGAAAGTTGAGGCCGGTGAAGTTATTGCAATATGGCAATGGGGGGCTGAAAGAAGCCGAGGCAAGATAGGAGTCGGTTGGGATCAGGATAAACAACAAGGAAACATGGTACTGAATCTTACCAAGGTAACCACAAACGATACAGGAGAATATACATGTTTGGTCAAAATACGGGATAGTTTTGATTACAAAAGAGTGAGTATGAGTGATAGTGGAACCCTGGAAAAAGTTAAAGATAGAATCTAAAATGTTAGGCTTTGTGCTTTCCCAGATCAACTGCACCTGCGTAAGCAGTATGATAAATTATATAATTGTTAGATGTGATGATTGTTTAGTAATTAAATGTAATTATTATATAACCATAAGAAGAATAGTGAGAAACTATGTTGGAAATTCAGAGAGGGGCTAAATTTATGTATACAATAGAACAATATAAGTTTAATAATTAACATGAAAGTTATGTAACGATAGAGTATAAAACATGATCATTTCAGATGTATGGTCGGAGTCAGATTTGGGTTGAATATATGCCGATTCCCAGAGCTCTTAATAAAAAGCACCGCATATAATCGCTCCGTGATTATGTGTTTTTGAATGTTAACATTTTGGCGACCCGAAGATGGGACCCTTGTGAGTGCTGCTGAGCGAGTTCGCGATTTGATCACACTCCAGCCGGCACCGAGGGATTCTCGGGGAGCCCATCGGCCACGACTGCTTCTGCCGCTCACAAACGTCCCTGGGAGAAAGGTAACGTGCTTTTTACTTTGCTTTGGGTGCCTGCCAATAAGATGCAGTGCAAGCTACGCTTGGTTGGGCTAAAGGAATTCCTGTTGGTGTAAGCCTAGGCGCCATTCCGTAAGACAATCGTGAAAGCGTTGCAGGTTCGGCATTTGTGGTATTTTTGAAATGGAGAAACTTAAAGGGATTTTGGGCAGTAACACCCCTATCCCGCAAGATTCTCCTTTGGGGTGCTTATTAGCACATTGGAAACAAGGTAACTTTGGGGAAGGATTACGTAAAACTAAGTTGATTGATTATTGTAATTTATGGTGGCCAGAATATGCCTTGGAGAACGGTGAAAAATGGCCAAAATACGGTACTCTGCAATATAACACTATTTCGCAGCTAATGTCGTTTTGTAAACAAGAAGGAAAATGGGATGAAGTCCCATATGTTGATCTGTTTTTCTACTTACGGGGAAAGCCAGAATGGCAGAGTGAATGTGGATTATTAATGGTTAAAACATCTGCAAAGTGTGGGGTTTGTGAGGAACGTTGTTTAGAACACTTGGCGTTAAGAGAAAGCTTGAGTAGAGAAAATTATACAGATATTGATTTACAAGTAGCTCCAATAGGAACAAGAGAACCTAACCCTATCCCACCTGTTTCATCTGTCCCTATCCCACTACCTGCTCCTCACCCACCTACCTGAACCTGTCTCATCTAGTACACCTTTCCCTCTTTATCCTCCTCTCCCATCATCACCCGATCCCTCTTCCTCGGAAGATGAGCAAAACCTAACTGTGATAGAAAGGGGAAAGAGGTATGCGAGTGAAAAAGATAGCAATGGTAATGAATCAGTGACCCCAGTAGCTCATAGAACCCGGGGTCGGGCAAAGCTTGCTCCAGTTGTGCATAGAGATGGCATAAGCAAACAAAAACGGACTGTGATTGCCCCCTTGCGACAAGGTGTCGGAGTGGAAGGGCCAGTATTTGTAAAAGTGCCTTTTTCCCCGGCAGACTTAGTAATTTGGAAACAGTCAGCTGGAACTTATAGAGAAAATCCTGATAAAGTGGCACGTGTAGTAAAGATGGTTATGAAAACGCAAAATCCTGACTGGGATGACATACACGTGATATTAGATACTCTGATGGATTCTACTGAAAAAGAAATGGTACTCAAGGCAGCCAAAGAGAGGGCAAGAGAAGATATTAGAAATGGGCTGGTAACAGGGAACTTAGATCTGAATTTCCCAATTGAGGATCCAAATTGGGACCCTAATTTATCGTGTGATATGAGGAGATTACGGAAATATCAAGAGTGGATCCAAATAGGAGTTCAGAACGCTGTGCCCAAAACTATAAATTGGTCCAAACTATATGAGGTTCGACAGGAAAGAAGGAATCTCCCACTGCGTTTTTGGAGAGGCTTAAGGAGGTAGCAAGGAAATATACAGACCTCCAAATGGATACAGAGCAAGCAAAGGTTCAGCTTGCTCTCATATTCTTGGGCCAATCACAGGATGACATTCGTAGAAAATTGCAAAAATTAGAAGGGGAAGAATTAAGGAATTTGGATAAGTTACTCGAGGTCGCTTGGAAGGTATACAACAATCGGGAAAAAGAAGCTAGTAAAAGGCAGCAGCAGAATCTTTTGGCAGTAATACAGGGGAGAGGGAACCCAAATTTCAGGGGGCGTAACAGGAGTGGTCGGGGTAGGAGACCAGTTACCCAGGGGTTAAGCCTGAATCAGTGTGCATATTGTAAGCAGGAGGGGCATTGGAAGCGAAATTGCCCAAGTTTGAATAACCAGTTTGACCAGGGCAATCAGTTCCAGCAGGCTACCAAGGAGATGGTCCTGGGGGAGTATACCAGCTGACTAGACGTAGAACTGGTAGAACAAGTTAAGGAACCTGTTGTAAATATACAGTTAGGGCATAAAGAGGTCAGATTTCTAATAGATACGGGAGCTACTTTTTCTGTATTGAATGATTTGGAAGGACAAATTGGGGATAAGGAAACGACAATAGTCGGCGCTACAGGGAAAGAGGAAAAACGGCCTTTCCTGCAACCCCTAAATTTGTGTTTTGGGAATAAGGTCATGACACACGAATTCTTATATGTACCTGAGTGTCCAATTCCGCTTTTAGGGAGAGATTTGCTAGCAAAACTTGATGCGGTAATAACCTTTGAAAATGGAGAGCTTATAATGAAAATACCTGAATCAAAGACGGGACAGATATTAATGATCAAAGAAAAACCTGTCCCCTCTATCCCTAGGGAAGTAGAAGATGCAGTGATTCCCTCTGTATGGGAGACGGATATACCAGGGAAATCTAAATTGGCACAACCAGTGCATGTAGAGTTAAAAGAAGGGGCAAGGGCTGTACAAGTCAAAAAATATCCCATAAAACCAGAAGCACGGCAAGGAATAGTAAAGATTATTGAGAAATTCCTGAAATACCAAATTTTAGAAGAATGTGAATCAGAATTTAATACACCAATATTTCCAGTAAAGAAGCCAAATGGTGAATATAGATTAGTGCAGGATTTGAGAGCAATAAATGAAATAACAAAGGACATTTATCCAGTGGTAACAAATCCTTATACATTGCTAACATCCGTAAAGGAGATATATAAATGGTTTACCGTAATTGATTTAAAAGATGCCTTTTTCTGCATCCCCCTTGACAAAGAAAGTTGGAAACTATTTGCCTTTGAGTGGGAAAACCCAGGGAATGGAAGAAAGACCCAGCTCACCTGAACACGACTCCCACAAGGGCTACAAGAACAGTCCCACCCTATTCGGAAACCAACTGGCAAAGGAACTGGAGATTTGGACTGAAAATGGGCAAGTACCAAGAGACCAATACTTATTGTTGCAGTATTTTGATGATATACTAATAGCTACAGAAGAAAGAGCAACCTGTATAAAGGTAACCATTGAGATTTTAAATTCACTGGGGATGGGAGGCTATAAAGTATCCAGAGAAAAGGCACAAATTGCACAACAGACTGTGATTTACCTGGGATGTGAAATTTCACAAGGGCAACGAAAACTAGGTACTAATCGTATCCAAGCTATTTGTGCTATTCCAGAGCCCCAGAATTTACATGAGCTGCGAGTCTTCCTCGGGATGGCAGGAAGGTGTCGCTTGTGGATCATGGACTATGGACTGATTGCAAAACCCCTGTATGAAGCTCAGAAGATGCAGCCATTCACCTGGAGCAAACCACAGAAAGAAGCCTTCCTAAAATTAAAGGAAGCACTGACAACTGCTCCAGCATTAGGGTTACCCGATCTGTCTAAAGATTTTCAGCTGTTTGTACATGAAAGGCTGCGCCTAGCACTAGGAGTCCTGACCCAACATCTGGGAAGCTGGAAAAGGCCGGTGGGCTACTTTTCCAAACAACTCGACAACATAAGTGCCGGGTGGCCCCCATGTCTGTGGGCAGTCGCAGCTACTGTGATCCTGATACAAGAAGCCAGGAAACTTACTATGGGAAGGCACATAGATGTCTATGTACCACACATAGTAACCACTGTCTTAGAACAAAAGGGGGGACATTGGCTATCTCCCAGCAGGATGATGAAATTCCAGGTAGTCCTGACTGAGCAGGATGATGTCACATTAAAAAAACTAACCTTTTGAATCCAGCTTTGTTCCTAGGTACCACAACTGAAGAAGGCCCATTAGAACACGACTGTGTAGAAGTAATAGAGTACACCTATTCAGCAAGAGAAGACCTGAAAGACATCTCACTAGAGCAGCCGGAGTGGGAGCCGTTTACAGATGGGAGCAGCTTAGTGGAAAATGGAACCAGATACGCTGGATATGCGGTAACAACAGTCAATACAGTAGTGGAGGCAAAGGCATTACCACCAAATACATCTGCCCAGAGGGCAGAACTGGTTGCTTTAACCAGGGCACTAGAATTAAGTGAAGAGAAAAAGGTAAATATCTGGACTGACTCAAAATATGCCTTTGGAGTGGTGCATGTACACGGAGCACTGTGGAAAGAAAGAGGACTGTTATCTTCTCAGGGTACGCACATTAAACATCAGGATGCAGTCCTGCAATTGATAAAGGCAGTACAAAAACCTGAACAAGTAGCAATCATTCACTGCAAAGCACACCAATCAGGAAACTCCAAAATCCGTGAGGGAAATTGAAAGGCAGACTGGGCAGCCTGACAGGTTGCTCGAAAGTTACAAACAATAATGGCATTGATAACTTTGAAGCTTAATGTATCCCAATTCAATTTGCCTCCAAAACCAAAATATTCAGTAAAAGATGAGAGACTGGCACGTTTGCTAAATGCACAAAAGAATTCAGAGGGATGGTATGTAACTGCACAAGGACAAATAGTGGTACCCCCCTTGATAATGAGAGAGGTTCTACAAATTAAACATAACGAATGTCACTGGGGAGCAGAGGCATTGGTAAAATTGCCAAAGCAGAGTTTAATTTCAGTACAGATGTTAACAATGGCAAAATCAGTAATGTCAAAATGTGATATCTGCTTGAAAAACAACCCAGTGGCCAAGCGACAGGCACAGCTAGGAAGAATTCGGATAGGAATAGAGCCAGGAGACTATTGGCAGGTAGATTTTGTAGAACTACCAAGGACTCGGGGATACAAATACCTGTTAGTGGGGGTTGACACATTCTCTGGGTGGCCAGAAGCCCTTCCCTGTCGCACGAACCAAGCAAAAGAAACAGTTAAGTAGTTACTACAAGAGATTATTCCCAGGTTTGGGGTACCCCTAGGGGTATCATCAGATAGGGGACCCCATTTCATAGCTACAGTAGTAAGAGAGGTAAGTAGATTGCTGGGGATAAATTGGGACCTCCACACACCGTGGAGACCCCAGTCAAGTGGACAGGTAGAGAGGATGAATCAGACATTAAAAAGGCAAATCAGTAAAATATGCCAAGAAGCCAAATTGCAGTGGCCCCAGGCTTTGCCAATAGCACTGTTGAGGATTCGGATAAAGCCTAGGAGTGGGATGTCAGTCAGTTCTTATGAGATATTGTATGGGAAACCATATGAATCTCCTGAGCCTAATCCTAATGTACATGTCACAGGAAAGCAGGAAGTGTATAATCATGTTCTGTCTCTTGGGAAAACTTTAGCTCGGCTCCGGAGTATCCTCGTGTGGAATAGACCACTGACTCTCGAGAACCCAGTTCATAACATACATCCAGGAGACGAGGTGTACATCAAGAACTGGAACGAGGAACCGCTGAAAGAAAAGTGGAGTGGACCCCATCAGGTACTACTGACCACCTTTACAGCAGTCAAAATAGCCGACGTGGAACCCTGGATCCACTATACCCGAGTGAAGAAAGTCCATCCTGGATCACAGACTGTATAAACTCTGGAATGAACAAAGCCTGCAGATAAGACGTGTTTAATTGCTTTCAGAATGCTATCAGTAATTGTGCTAACGTTATGGTTATTAATATCTTTGGGATGTGGAATGCAAAATGATCAACCAACCACTCTTCATTCTAGAATGAAGAGAGAGGTACAAACAGAAACACAGGTGATAAAGGTTTCTAATGCAGTTCGGGCTGAGAATGTAATGATCGGATTAGTAAAAGATTTTGCCAAAATGCAAAACACCAGCCGAATAACTGCCTGTCTGCCAATACCAAAGGCAGCAGGAGACCCAGTAAATTGGGGAATCATAACATCAAAACTACCTGAAATACAAAAGAACAAAACAATTACATGTAAACTGGTACCCAAATCGAGGCAAGTTACAGAAACAACTCTGGTATGGGAATGTGAGGCCAAGGATAAGAAAGATCAGATAGAACCTTGGGACAGTGCATGGTCTGCAAGTATTCTTCAAAGATTCCAATATATGGCAAACACCCCTTGGTGTATTAAGTGGGAAGGCCCTGAGAATGAAACAGATCCAGCAATAATGAACACTGACACTAGTAGCAGAACGAGGGCAGACAAAGTAAGTTGGTGGGCATGTAATAAAACTTACGACTGCACTTCAGATGATGAAGAGATAAAACAGATGCCACCCCTGGCAATAGCCCTACAAATTGGTTGTGCTTGCAGAGAGATCAAACAAACAAGGCAGAGTGAATTATAAAGTAATTATAGGGTGTACCAGGATTACGATCCGAGGTCCAGAACAATTTGTATGGGCAGCAAGTGATGGTACCTGGACAACACATCTGCCTATAGATGGGAAAGTAAAGGAGATTACTTTAGGCCTGCCAACTTTATGTCCAATTTGGAAAAAGTCCCCATTTAATGGAAAACATGAACTTCTGCAGATAAGAGCAAGACGAGAAGTTCTAGACAATGAAAATCCAGATGACACTTGGCAAGAACCCTCTAGTGGAGTGAAGTTTGGATGGGCCCTAGAGTCATTGTTTGGTCCTATAGCAAACTATAAGAGCAGAGACATGCTGTACAAACTTACAGGTCAGGTAGGTAGACTGGCAAGAGTCACCCGGGAAGGATTTAAAGAATTAAATATACAATTACAAGCCACCACAAAAATGACTTTACAAAATTGATTGGCCCTATATATGTTACTCCTGAAAGAGCATGGAGTATGTGGATTTTTAAAGGGACAAGTTGATCATTGCTGCGTTCATATCCCAAATGTAACTGCAGATGTAGAATATGACATCAATCAGTTGAAACAAATAGATCATGAAGCACAAGAAGAGCAAAAGGATTTGGCTACAAGCTGGTTAGAAAAAATCTTTAAAGGATTGGGGTGGAATGTGAGTTCATGGATTAAATCTATCATTGAGAGTGTGATAATCTTACTAATTGTATTCTTAGCAATTTGGTTAGTTTACAGCATCTTAAAGGGAGAGATACAGAAGAAAACATCCTGGAACCAGAGGATAATAAAGGCACTAACACGAGATCCACGCCCACCATCTTCTGGTTCTCCAGTTCGTAACAGCATCCACGACAACGTTTACATCAACCCTGGATTTGAAGAACCAAGTACGAACTGAGGAATAAAGGACTGTATTAAGTGAAAACATTTACACCTACAGTGAAGTGAAAATGCTTTCAAAGGGGGGAGAATGATAGTGGAACCCTGGAAAAAGTTAAAGATAGAATCTAAAATGTTAGGCTTTGTGCTTTCCCAGATCAACTGCAACTGCGTAAGCAGTATGATAAATTATATAATTGTTAGATGTGATGATTGTTTAGTAATTAAATGTAATTATTATATAACCATAAGAAGAATAGTGAGAAACTATGTTGGAAATTCAGAGAGGGGCTAAATTTATGTATACAATAGAACAATATAAGTTTAATAATTAACATGAAAGTTATGTAACGATAGAGTATAAAACATGATCATTTCAGATGTATGGTCGGAGTCAGATTTGGGTTGAATATACCCCGATTCCCAGAGCTCTTAATAAAAAGCACCGCATATAATCGCTCCGTGATTATGTGTTTTTGAACGCTAACATGAGGGTTTTGCCATGGACAGGGGATCGTGCTGAAAACATAAAGGTTAATCCAGTATCAATGGCAGTGGACATGTGGGATGGGCCACCTCTCAGAATAAATTGTTCCTTCCTAGTAGGATCAGGATATCAAAGGAACCTTCGGGTCAAATGGTGGAAGCAAAATAGGGAACTGACTTGGGACAGAATAGAGGACGGGACCAGTTGGTGGGGGAAGGAAGGCAAAGGTTGTGGGTGGTCGAGTGTTACTAATCCTAGAATAGGAAATGCATGGTGGAGGCATGACAGAATGATGTTATCCTTACAGAGACATGGTAGAAGGAGTAGACGGGAGGCTAATGATACAATAGAACGAAATACTGAGCAGGAAAACTTAGTGGTAGGATTAATCAGAGATTTTGGGATCATGCAGAATGTGACTAAAATAACAGCTTGCCTGCCATTACCACTGGCTGCAGGTGAACCAATTCCCTGGGGAATAATACCGGTAACCAAAATGCCTGAAACATTCAAGAATGTTTCATGGTCCTGCCAGTCAGTTTCCAAACCAGTAGATGTATGGAGGGATTTGTGTATGACCATTTGGGCTATGACTAGAGAGGAATGTGAAAAGAAATCCAATCATTATGGTTGGATTCAAAATACCAGGAGGTGTTTAATTGCAACCCCAATAGATGAGCCATGCAATACAGTACGAATAAGAACAAAATCCCAACAAAATGAGATGAGTTGTCAGAATGTCACACAGAATTTTGACACCTGGAATAGTTGGAAGACATTATGGGGACCTAGTGTTTTGGAACACTATAATTACCTTGGGGAAGTACAATGGTGCATCCAATGGTCAGGAGTAAAGAATCAGTCACATTATAGGGCGCTTATCACGTCTACATCTTCCCGAGAGTTCAGACCGCAGAAAGAGGATTGGAATTGTACTGGGGTTTTTACATGTGATACACCGGAAGACCGAATCGGATTGGTACCGGTGAAAATGGCATTAAAGTGGGGATGCGAGTGTAGGGGGTATGATCACACGGTTAGCAGAGAGTCCATGGATGGACCTATAGATTGCAGATATACTACTGTGCATAGCCCTGGAAATTTAGTCTGGGTGTTGGGACACGGACAGTGGACCACACATTTACCTCTAGATGGATCAGTAACACAAATCACCCTAGGGGTTCCCACATTGTGTCCATACTGGAAACAGAATAGATTGATCCAAAGGAGAGGACTCAGAAAGAGGGAAGAATCCCTAGAGGAGCAGTGGCATGAACCTGGCTCAGGAGTACAATTTGGATGGATATTGGAGTCATTATTCCCTCCGGTAGCGACATATCGAAACAGGGAAATGCTCAACAATTTGTTAGGACAGACAGAAAGGTTGGCAGCAGCTACTAAGAAGGGATTTAAAGATCTAAATTTGCATTTGCAAGCTACATCAAGAATGACCCTACAAAACAGAATGGCATTGGATTTGCTACTGTTAAAGGAACATGGAGTTTGTGGTTACCTGAGTAAGAGAATAGATCGTTGCTATGTACACATTCCAAATGTTACACTTGAAGTTGAGAAAGATATTTCTCAACTGGCAGAAGTGGAAACAAAAACCAAGGAAATTGAAAAGGAAGCACAGCATAATTGGATAGGAGCAGTATTTGATTCTTTGGGGCTTCACCTGTCTGGCTGGATTACGTCTGCTATACAGTATGTACTAATGTTTTTAGTATTTCTAGTGACTATATGGATTGTATATAGATGCCTCTTAGGTGTGATCGAAAAGGAAAAGAGGTGATCTCTCCAGTTGCTGAAGGCGATGACCCGCGGGCGGCAGAATGAAGAACACTCCCCACCTCGTTATGAAGATGTTACTGTCAATACTGTTGATTGAGCATCCTTGCAGCAGGACTGAAGGATGCTGAAAAGGGGGGAAATGTTGGAAAAGAAATGAAATTTAGCAAAATGTTTAATTATAGTGAATTGTTTGTGAACTGGTTTGTTAAAAAGTAGTTTTGTAGCCGTTTAAAGTGTGTTGGGTTTTGTGTGTAACCTAGCAGGTGGTCTTAGGGATTTAATAAATATTTAAACTAGTGCAGGAAAGTAAGAATGCTAACCTGTCTGGAGGCAGCATACAATGCTCTTAGAATAAGATAAGCAGAAGATTAATGATCTTGTTTGTGAACCAAGGAATGTATCACAAGGGGTCTGTGACTAGGCAAGGGGAACGGGGAACTGTTTCTTGGAGACTTTGTTGTGAATCGCAGGTATAAGAGGGAAGCACCCATACGTGAATTGGGGGGCTCGGGTTTTAGGGACGTGAGTCCCCCAGCTCCCCGGGCCCTTAATAAAGCACCCACAAAACTTATCCGAGTTTTGTGTCATTTATCAATCGGGCAACACTTATAGGAAGGGGTTTAACCAGGAGGGATCAAATCCATGAAAAGCAGCTGCCCTGTTCCACTGCTGTCAAGGACAGAGCAATGCTGTGGGATTGGGACAGGGGCTCAGTGCCTGTTAAAGCCCTGGGCACTAAGGAAGCCCAGGAGCAGCTGCAGGCAGAGGCAGCCGAGGGATTCCTGCTGCCTTCCACCAACGCTGCCCGCGATTCATCAATTACCTATCTGCTCAGTCCTTTTCTCCATCCTTTTACAATCTAAATAGCACATTTTATAGTTGCTGCTAAGTGATGTGATCAACATCAATTACCTACTAAAAGAGAATCAAGTCTTGATTTAAAATTAGGTGCTGCATTTTCCCATGTTCTTTATATGTAGCCAACAGAATAATTGCAGTGACATAAAAACTAATTACACAACTCCACAATTAGGCCTCCCTCCTAGTGCTGTAATTGTCTTTAAGTATACTGATGAAAAATTACTCCCAGTCCCAAATTACCCTCTCACACCCATCTTCTCTAATACCTTTTGAAAAAGCCCTTCATCCCATCAGACCAGAGAGAGGAACTCCAGATGCAGAAGGTAATACATGCAGAGTGTATTTTCTTATCTCTTAGATGTGGGAGCAGTTTCAGATGTGGGATTTGGTTGGGATTGCCCAGGGATGCAGCAGTGCTCCTCTCTGGATGGACTGAGCATCTCAGTGAGGCTTCCCAAAGTGCCTGGTGTGCAGCAGCCTGAGACAAGCAGGGGGAAAATCCCCTTCTCAGTGCCCCAGCTGACATTTGGCTCCTGGGCTGCAAGCAGAGAGACCAGTCCTGCCTGGCTGCCAGCCTTGGCTTGGTGTGTGGAGCCCAAAAGGAGGAGGAAGAGGATGAAGTACAGCAGTACTTCCCCCATCCAAAAGCCAGGAGTTACACCCAGGCAGCAATCACGTAGCTGCCTGAGAATCTACAAACCTCAAAAAAATCATAAACATCTATAAAGCTCTGGTGCACTCCTGACAGGCTTTGAGGGATTTGATTCCAGATTATGTTTTTGAGCTGTTTACAACCAACCTGGAAAGATTGAAAATATTCAATTACTGGCAAGGAGAGCTGAGATTTGCTTACAGTCAATCTCCTGCCTCCAGGATCTCTGTGGGTGCCAGCAGTGAAACACAGCATGGGTGAGCAGAGCCGTGGGGACAGTGGCCCAGGGACAGGTCCCCTGATGTCACTGAGCATCTTTCACTAGATGATTAAGCATTGCAGGTTTCATTTTGGGGCTGGCACGTTGGTTTTGGCTGCTGTGCAGTGGATCCCATGGCCTGTTCCTCAGCCACAGCCCAGCCCTCACCAGGGAGGGCTGCACAGCTCGTGGCTGATTTTCCATCATCTCTGCAATGCCATCACTCAGTTGCAGTTGGGAGAGGGGTGGGAAATGCTTTGGCATGATTTTAATCAGCAGAGTGCTTTGAGTGAATGAGGTGAGGGGACCAGTGAGCTCCCTGTGCCTTCTCTGACTTTCTCACCTCATTTCAGCATCAACCAGGGGTGCCAAGACTGAGAATTTACACCCTTGTGTTTACCTGAAACCTCACTACCTTCTTCAAAACCTGTGAAAAATAAAGGGGGTGCTGAAGTAGCCTGTGGCAGGGATGATGTGATGTGTAAAGCCAGTATCTCCAGATCATTGCAAATATTCCCTCCTGATCCCAGGCATCCATCCCAGATATTCCCACCTTGTCACCAGCCCAGAGCACTGGGTGCCACCTCCAGCCCTTCCTTGGACATGGGCAGGGCAGGAGACTCCAACACCTCCCTGGACAGCCCCTGCCAAGGTCGGACCACCCTTTCCACGGAGAAATTCCTCCATTAGTCCAACCTAACACGATGCACAGAGGCGCACCAAAGCAGGCATTGACTCCTGAGGGACAGATCCTCCAGGATGGGGTTGCTGCCTGGGACACGCCATTCCCACAGCCAGGGAGGCTCCCGCAGCCCAGGGCAGCGGACACGGCTCAGCCTGGCTAACCCAGCCCGGGACACGGCTCAGATCGGCCCGGGACACGGCTCAGGCTAAGCTCAGCCCGGGACATGGCTCAGATCGGCCCGGGACACGGCTCAGGCTCAGGCTCAGCCCGGGACATGGCTCAGATCGGCCCGGGACACGGCTCAGGCTCAGGCTCAGCCCGGGACATGGCTCAGATCGGCCCGGGACACGGCTCAGGCTCAGGCTCAGCCCGGGACATGGCTCAGATCGGCCCGGGACACGGCTCAGGCTCAGGCTCAGCCCGGGACATGGCTCAGATCGGCCCGGGACACGGCTCAGGCTCAGGCTGGCGAATCCAGTCCGGGACACGGCGGGGCCGAGACAGCGCCGCCACCGCCGCCTCACAGGGCACAGGTGGGGCCAGGATCAGGGGGCGGGGCCAGGACCAGGGGGTGGGACCAAGAGCGGTGGTGACAGACAGGCACGGGTCAGGGGGTGTGGCCAAGAGTGGGGCCGTGCTGAGTGAGTAGGGCGGGGCCAGAGGCGGGGCCAATGGCAGGAGCTCGTGCATGGACGGCGCTGATTGGCTAGAGTGGGGCCGGGGCGGGGCGGGGCGGGGCGGCTGGGGCAGGGCGGCGCGTGCGCAGTGCGGAGCGGTGAGTCGGGGTGGGGGGGTAGCAGGGGGCGGTGGTGCTGGCGGCCCGTGAGGGCCGGGGCGCAGCTCCGGGTCGGGGATCTGCGATCCGTGGACGGAGCCCTGGTCCCGGCCCGGGGGTACCCACTGCTGCCTCCCTGCTTTGCCCTCGCGCGAGCGGACCCGGCGGTAAGGCATTGCCGGGGGGAGGCTGCCCGCCGGCCCGGTTCCCTTCATTGGCTGTGGCCGGGCCGTTGGGGACGTTGCGTGTGCGGCCCCGGAGGCTCGGCAGGACGGGCAGCCTGTGCGGCCGGAGTGCTGCAGCAAACGCGTGCCCTGTGAGGGGCACTTAGGCACACAGTCGGAGCAGGGCAGGGGTCCCTTACATTCAGGGCTTTTAAACAAAAATCTTACACGTGAGTTTCCCCCAACGGGCACAGTTTGGATCCTGCCTGGAGCATGAGGCTGCGTGACCTCTTGCCTACTGTGTGCCCAGGCTGCTGTGGAATAAAAACGTGCTGGAAAAATTGAAGTAGCTCTGGGATATTAAAATGGATGTTTCTTCAGGGTGTGCGCTCTGTAACATGAGTTCTGAATTTTAAAACCAGTTTAATTGTTTTGGTACAAGCCCGCATATGGTTTTCTGGCAGGAGAACTGGTGAAACGATGCATTCCACAAGGCCAGGAAAGAGAACGCTGAGCAAATGGGATTTTGTATATAAACACTGTTTGGAATGTTGCCTTAAAATGTTTAAGTTCAGTGGTTGACTAACACTTGCATTAGGAGTGAGCTTTGACAGAGCTCTGATGCTGCCGACCTTCAGGAGGGTCTGGGTTTACACCAAGCTCTATAGACACAATTTCTTAAGTTAGTTATTCTGCAGTGTGTCTTTGCTAGAACTAACCCTGTCTGAGTGCAGTGCAGAGGCAGAGCTGCCTGCGCTGGTGCTGCTCAGTGTGCCTGCCAAAGGAGGGTGATCAGCAGAGGCATTTCTGTCGTGGAGCTGTCTGTGGAAGAGGCTGGTCCGTGCACAGCCTGGCAGGAGCCTTTTAAGTGCAGATAAGTGTCCAGAGGATGTTAGAAGATGGTGACATGCCCTGTCATTTACCCAACGTGCTGCCGCAGTGCTCCTGCTCCCTGTGATCATTTGAATTCATTTGTTCTCTGGGAGTAGCACTGTTAAGGGATGCACTTCTAAGTTTCTGTCTTTTCTTTCCCCCAATCCTGCCTTAAAATGACCCAGCCTGATCCACTTAGTTTTTCAGCAGCTGCTAGGGTATTTCTGTGGTGGAAGTATCCAAAATGCTGTCCCAGAAACTTCAGTGTAGGAGTCCAGCTACCAGAGGTGGGAGAGCAGTGTTGCGAGTTCCTGGAGGCTGCTGTCTGTGTGACCATGTATTTACTAAATTTGAAAGGATACAAATATGATTCTTGGTAAGAAATCAGCTGGAAACAATTCCTGGTGAACTGTCAGAACAGCCTTTGAACCCACAGTGTTGTCCCTGTGTCCTCAAGCAGCACAAGAGCAGGGCTGGTGCTACTGCCACCACCTTCTTCATTTTTACAGTGGAGAATTCCTTTAGCCTGAGCAATAAAACACCTGGCAAACTCCAGCACCCCCACACCTGTCTCCGCTTCTGCTTGGGTTGAGCAGATGGGGTTGAATGCACAGCAGCTGTACTTGAGTATTTGTGAGGCAGTGGATTATTTGGATAAATTTAGGGATAATAGTCAGCCTTTCCATGTGCTAATCCTCTGTGCTACTGACTCCCTCCGTGGCTTTTGTAACCCACCTCAGCTCTTACACCCAGCGTTCTCCTCTGAGAAATAACGCTCCACTCGGGCTCATGAGGGAGGTGAATCAGCTTTAATTAAGATTTGTTGAGCACTTTGTTGATAAGTTGTCAATAGCTGGTTGCTATTTTTTATGAGCACGCAGATATTCTTAGCACCTGCAGTGGGAAGTGACACAAGGCTGGGGGTCTCTGGGAAGCAGCCCTGCAAGGGAGACGGCGCCTGCTCACCGTGAGATCCATTCTGGCTGTGGTTCACGAGGCAGCTCAGCAAAACCCCAAATCCCTCTGAGTCTTTGGGAAATGTGAAACGTTCCTGAGAGCTAAGCCCTGCTTTTGCATGAGATTTGTAGCTTTTGCCCCCTCGCTGGGTTTCTCCCAAGCTGCTGGTTGGGTTTGGTGCAGCTGTGTTCTGGTGTCACCTGCTTTGTAACACCTTGTGGCAATGGCTTTTAACAACTGTCCCCTCAAATTAAGGTGTCTGGGGTGGGTAGGGCTGGGTGATGGCCCCTGTGGGCTTCAGGCATTGCAGAGGTCAGTGGGGTGGAAGGGGAGGAGGGAAGCTAGGAAACCATACCCTCCCCCAGGGCAGCATCCCATTCCCTGCTGGCTTCTCTGCTGCAGCAGCAGGTGGCAAATGAAGCTTGATGAGCTCTGTTAGTGAGGGATAAGGGAGGCGTGAATGGAAACGGTCACAGCAGTGCTGGCTCTGTGTTGTGTGGGTGCCCCTCAGCAGGATGAGGAGCTCTGTTGTATTTTGGGGAAGAGAAGGCTGTTCATTTGGCTTTGTCACTGCTGTAGGAGTAGCCAGATGGAGGATGCTAAAAGGAAATACAGGGCTGGAACAGCCTCCTTGTCCGTGCCCCTGTCCTGAGCCAGGTGAGAGATGCTTGGCTCCAGGCTGGGCAGCGGTGGATGGTAGTGCAGATCTGGACAGGGCCCAGTTCCCTCTGGGCCTTGATGGAATCCTGCTCTCAGAGCCTGACAGCCCATCTAACTTGTCCTTGCAGCAAACTGAGCAGCCAGTTTGTGTCTTGCCTTCATAGAGTGGGGAGTCCTGTGGCTGGTTTTCCTTGTGAGTAAACCCTGCTAAAATCTGAGAGCTGGGACTGGCCCTGGAGGGAGCAGGGATGGAGAAACCCCTCCACAGCTGGTGTAGGGCAGCATGTTTTATACTGCTGACTGCTCTGCTGGCTGCCCAGACCCTCTGGTTTGTGTGTACCTCAGAGCTGATACCAGCACAGAGCCCAGAACTGGGTATTTTATGTTTCTGGATCACAGAGGGGAGTTCAGCTCTTTGGAGCTGTGGTGTCACAGTGCTGGCACATTTAGTCTGGTCCCCAGTTTTCCCTAGGTTCCCTCTGTCTGGAGAACTTTCCCCTGGACTCTGTTTGTGTGCTTGATCTCTGTTTGTGCTGTTTCCAAGTACACTTCTTTGCATTGTTTTCTTAGCTTTTCTTTCTATTGATTTGTTGGTGTTTTGGGAACTTTTCTTCAGTTTATCAATTCCAATCATGACCTCCAGAGTGCCTCCAGCTCTTAACTCCTGGGCATCCTTTCAGGTTTTATAAAAGTGCTTTCTCTTCTTTGTTCAAACTATTAATGGAAAGGTTGAACAGAAGCAGACCTGGGCTGAGCTCCCAGGGCTCATACACAAGGATTTCTCTTGTCGAGACAGGGAATTGCTGATGGCTACCCCTCAAGTGTGTGGGGTTGAGTTGCTTTGGTTGGTCTTTTTTTTTCTTATTAATGAGCACTGGGCCTCGTGAAGGTGAGCTTGCCCAGACCCAGCTCCTCTGGCTATTGAAAGCATCAGATGGATAGAGTGAAAAACCTGCTTTGTGCTGGTCAGAGGTGTGATGGGCAGGTCTCTGTAGGGGAGGATTGTGTTGTGCTCTCCTTCTGAAGGCTGAGGTGATTTTTAAGAGCTTTCATGAACTTTGTTCACCTGGGGCTTCTTGCTGATGCTTGCTGCGGCTGTCACAGCTCTGGGACAATCCTCAGCCCTGCTTCCCGTTCAGAGCTGCCTCAGCAGTGGGCTGTGCATGGGGGAAGTTGTGTCCAGCATCTCCTGCTCCCCTTTTCTCTCTATAAGTCTCTCCTCAGTGAGAGTTGGGCTTGTCTGTATGTGGCTAAGGTAGCAAAAATACATTTTTCTCCTCAAGCAATTCCAAGTTCCTTGTGTGGTTGCTCTTCTCTGGAAAAGATAAAACTACCTGCTCTGGAGAAATTAATGACGCTCATTTTTATTCCTAAATAGTGTGTCATGGTGGGTGTGGTTGCAAGACACCTCACTGCACCAGGCCTCTGCTGTCACTTCAGTGCCAACTGCTTAAGGAAGAGCTGAAATAGATTTCACTGGAGCAAACATCTCTGCCTAGCTCTACCCTCCCTGAGTTCTGTGAGTACTGAGCTGCTGGGCTCAGCTGCCTGAGGTTCAAGAATTGGTCCTTTTCTGAAGTGCTATTCCATCTTTCTTTGCACATGGGTGTAACTGTGGGGCGAAATTTGGGCCCCACTGAATTTAGGGACAACACAGGGTGTTCATGTCTTCCTCCTCTCCAGGCTGTTAACTTGTGGTACCCAGCTGTTCAATCCAGCTGTGCTTCAGGGACACCATCAACAGGATGGAGATGCTGTGCCCTCTTTCTATTGGTCTGTGGCTGATGGTAGAGTCATGGAATCATGGAATATTCTGAGTTGGAAGGCACCTACAAGTATCATTTGTCCAACTTGGTGGATGCCCTGACCTAATTTAAGTTCTAGGGCAGAAAATTCAGTCTCCCTAAAACCTTCCTATGGCTTCTGTTGGATTCTTCCTCACTTTTCTCCAGGGGGCTGTGTGCTGTAGTTAAATATGGATGGAAAGGTTGTGTTCCACTCTGGATTACAGCTGAATCTCAGTGGTGGATAAATTGCATCCCAAGTCTAGTTTGCAAAGCCCTTTGGGCTTCATGGGCTGCAGGAAGCTGTATTTTATTCTGGATGTGTGTTTGCTGATAATTCTATAGGATTTGCAGACAGCAGGTTGTAAGAGCCCTGATTATACTGGTTCCCTGTGCAGTCAGACTCTGCCCAAATAATTCAAGTGCCTGCTGCAGAGAGAGGGAAAGGAAGATGCAAGGATGATTTAGAAATCTCTGGAGTAGAAGGGAAAAAGATGCATATGTTGATCTGAAGGAGATACCAAGCCACATATATGTCTTCCAGCATCTAAATAAAAGTCAGGATTTTTTAAATGGTTGCCTACTTAAAGCCCAAATAATTCCTTTAACGGCAGGTTTTAAAGGTTTAACCTAATTTTATAATTTTTATTTCAAGTGTCCTTCCATAAAATTAACTTTTTGAATGCAGAATACTTTAATGTCTTCCGTGTTGGTGCTCATTTTCAAGAAATCTCTGCACAGTTATTTCTTATGTACCAGTTAAATCTATCAGCCAACAGATGTCAAGTGTAGCAAAAATGCTATAATAATATTATGGTCTAATAATAGTTATAACGATTCTAATTGCCTGGTGCAGCTTTAAAGAGAGGCAGATTCAGAGAGGAGTGCAAAGGTGGTGTTTAACCTTGAACTGCAGAGGCAGGGCTCTTCCAGAGGTGCCTGTGCTGCGCCCTCTCCTCCCCATCAGACATCCCCCTCCCTTTATTTCCTCCAGCAGACTGGGAGCAGCACTCTGGTGTGTTGTTAATGTTCAGACCTCATTCTGGCTGTGCTCAAAGAGTGCTGGTGAGCTGAGGATGAGCACGTTTCCTGCAGTACCTGGGAGTGTGAAGCCTGCTCGTTTTCAGCCTCTGTCTGCCCTGCTCCTGGCGTGCTCCCACAGCCTGATGATTGTGGCACTCGAGGATTGCTCCCACCCTCGGAAGCTGCAGAGCCTCAGCAATCTCCATTCTCTCTGCAAGCTGCTTGTGCTGCTCTTAACCATTAGGGGTGGCTTTGCCACAGCCTGGGAAGCACAAAGCCAGAGTCTCCTGATGGAGAGCATTGGGGGTGTGCAGGTGAGTGGCTGAGAGTTGTTGATCCCTACAGAGGCTTTGCTGTGGGGGTAGGAGAGCACTGGGCTGGTGCTTGAGTGCTGTGCTTGCCTTGCCTTCGACAGGCTGGCCCCACAGAGCCTTGTCAGAGTCTCCTTCCCCAGCTGCTCCATGTGCCAGCCCTGTTACATCACTCCCAATGCCCTTTCACCACTATTTTTCCTTTAGGAAGGATGCTGGGCTGCATTTGCTGTGTTCCTGTGGTTGCTGAGTGCTGTTAGTGCCTTGGGGTGCCCAAGCAGGGCTTTGCTGCTGCTGTGCTTTGCCTGCAGTGCCGGGGCTGTCACGAAACAGGAACGAGATGGGACAATGCAGAGCAGTTCCTGCTGCCACGCTTTTGTCCAGCAGCTAAAAGCCTGTTCAGAGGGTTTTGTGGAAGCCTTGTTTACTTTGGTCTTTTTTTGCTCTTTCTTTAAGTACAGACTTAAAAGAGCTGGAGACTGGAGGCCACTGTAGTTATTGTTTCTTCCTGAATAGCACAATAAATGTGCCATTTGTCAGGGTCCTTGCCTCAGAAAACATGTGGCCTGTTCCCACTGCTGTTCCCTTGGACATATGAGGAACTGCCCCTGCCTGCCTCTGGGTGCGTGGAGATTTCTCACTCCCTCGTTGGGGTCAGTGCTAAAACTTGTCTTGACGTGTGACGTGTGTGGTCACTGGAAGTCACTGTGGAGGCTGTCACTGAAACAGCCTGGATTCACAGAGCAGCTTCATTTAGATGGCAGCTGATGGAGGAGCTCTGCAGAATGCCTGGGTAGAAAACCTATGTGCAGGAGGGGACAGCTGAGAGCTGCAGTTATCGTGGGAGAAGCTCAGACATGTACAGACGTGATGTGGCAAACCTGTGGTGGATGTGCCATGTCCCACCTGCCATGGCACCACCAGGATGCACAGGCAGCTGCTCAGGATGTTCTGGTGTCTCACAGCAGAGAGGAAGGTGCTGCAGGTGCCTCTTGGATCAGAGCTGAGGGTGTGTGAGGGAACAGCCTGCTGCTCGCTCTGACAGCAGATTTCGAGCTCTTGGCTTTGCCAATCACCTCACAGCAAACACCAAGACATGGGAGTGAAAGTCCCTGTGTCCTTTGGCTGCTGCTTGGGTGTTTGCAGAGCCAGCAGTGCAGTGACAGCCAGGACTGTCAAAGGAAGAACCCTCTGTGGAGCAGTGCTGCTCAATACTGAGATATGCCAGTCCATGAAATAGCTCTTTATAGGGTGTCTCACCAAAAGGATTTTCCTTTTGAGTGTCTGGATCTCCTGCTGTTGGTCTGAGCTCCAGATGAGAAACAGTGCTTTCACTGGAAGGTACTGAGGTTACACACAGAGTAATTGTCCCTTAGAAGAGAAAATTGTGGAGGAAACGCACTCAGAACACGTCTCTGTTCTTCCTCAGAGCAGGTTTAGGAGTGCTGTGGCTGAGGGGATGGAGCTGAAGTTCTGCTGAGTGAACCCCACGGCTCTGAGGAGCAGGGAGCCTGGTCATGGAGCCCAGGAGGGACCTGGGAGCTTTACTGCCTCTTTAGCTCTCTCTCCACAACCCGGGAATGCGGATCTCCTGGGGCAGCAGAGCGTTCCTTGTGAGGGGAGCCCATGGTGCTGCGGTTCCAGTGGCACATGCAGGGTCCCATGGCAGTGCAGGCAGTCACAGGAAAGCCGTTTCATAACCTCTGCTGGGATTCATGAGATGTTCAGAGACAGGTTCTCCACTTAGTCAACATTTTATAAGGATTTAAGGCTGAGGAGCTCTTTGAAGCACCTATGCAGCTTGTTCTGCCATGACAAGGTGGAGATGAACGCTGGCGTGACTTCCATTCCCAAGGAAAATGCTCTTTTGCACAGATCACAAGCTGTGTCTCTGCTGCTGTTTGAAGAGACCTGAGGAATCTCAGATCCAGGCACTCTGTACCACATCAAAGCCTTCCCATCTGAAGGTGAGGTGACGGGGAGCTCCAGCTGCATGTCCTTCGTGTTTGGGCAGCAGAAGGAAAGAAGGTCCCTGAACCAGGAGTTGCTTGGAGGATCAAAGCTCTGCTTAGCAGAGGCTGACAGGGCAAAAAGCCAGGATGGCAGCAGGAAGGACAAAGCCTGCAGAAGATCTGGGCCATCTGATAGCAGACCTCCAGAGGGGCCTGGGAGACCTTCTGCTGTGCTGGAGGAGGCAGACCTGCAGTGTCCTGGGCTTGACTGGAGCCATTCCGTGGTGCCTGAGGGACTGTTTAATTAAAAAGAATGCTGCACCATCACATTTCAACTGTTTTCTCCACACGTTGCTGCAAGTAACATCTAAAATAGCTCTAAAAGGCAACAAACCATTCCCCAAAGCAGGGGTGGCAGATGAACAACACGAGAGGGAAGGAATTATGTTCTCTTTCTACTTTCTGTGTCTGTGCATTTGCTTCTGCATTTGCAGGCCTTGAGGCTTGTTTTAATTTAAATTTCCTTAGGAAAAACGCTGTTGAAGGAATGCTGCCTGCAGTGGCTGGCTGTTCTGCTTTGGCTTTGTCCTGGGGAAGCTTTGATGGTTGGGGAGCAAGAGTTGCGTTTCAGTCTTGGTGGGAAATGCCTGGATAGAAAAATGGCAATGACCACAAAGTCACTTCTGGATGGTGGGACTGGCAATGTCTCAGCTCTCCCTTCATGCTCATTCCTGTCCCAGGGCTTATTTAATTGCTTAACAAAGGCATCCTCTGCAACCACTGAGAAAGGACCAGTGCAGGGACGGAAAAAAGCAAACTTGCATCAAGCCTTTGATCCAAGCACAGGGAGCTACTGCTGCTGACCTCAGTGTTTGTAACCACGGTGTCAGTGTTGGAATGGAGCAGCTGAGCCCCAGCGTGGGCACTGATGTGTCCAGATTGATGCAGGGACTGGGGACAAAGCCAGGACTGGTCCTGAGGGAGCCTGTGTGGCAGCAGGTTGTGTTCATCCCCAGAGAGCTCCTTCCTCCCCTTCAGGGGTGGGTTTGAGATTGGCTTGTTAGGGCTTTATCCCAGGTTTTGCTGCCAGTCTGGCAGCTCCTGACTGGGTTTGACCCATGAGGTGGATCCCAGTGGCCTCTGCCTTTTCATCTGGGAGCTTGCCACAAAACTGGAAGCATGTGGGAGCCAAGCCAGGGCTGGACATCCAGCCAGTCATTCCATGAGCTCAATCCACAAGCTGCTATGCCATGTTATTCCTGTGCACATACCCAGGGCATGCAGCAGGTGAGCCCCACGTTTGCTGCCCGTGTGCCATCCTGCTCCCTGCTGCTCCCAGTCCCCTGGCTTGTCACAGGGAGTCAGAGCTGTCACCACCGACTGGACGCTCTGTGGAGAGGTGAGAAAATGCATTTTTCATGAAGCTCACAGCTTGTGGCTCCTGGCAGATCAATAGGGCAGCTGGAGGAGTCCTTTGTGTGCCCACTGTTGGGGCAGCTCTGTGCCAGTGCTCTGCAGGGACTGGCAGGGGTTCCTTGGCTTGGCAATCCCCGTGGGAAGGAAACCTGCAGGCTGAGCTGGGGCTCCTGACTGAGATTCAGCCAGGGGCAGGGATAATTGTGCTGGGCAGGCAGTGTGGTGTGGCTGCTGCTGTGGGAGTCGTGTGCTGGATCCATCACCGCTGGATTTCTGTAACACTGAGCAGGATTTTTTTTTTTCATGGTTTCTTAACCTCTTAATTGAGTTTCTTTATAGGGAAGCTGGAATCTGACAGGGGAAGGAGGTTGTTATTCCCTATGAGAACCATGGGTGAACAGCAGGAACTTGGAAAATACAAAAAGCTGTTTCCAGAGAGGCTGGGAACAAGCCAGTTAAATCTTTGGCAGTTCGTGGGCCCAGCTGCAGTGGGACATCAGGATTCTCTGGGACCTTGTTAGTGCAGCATGTGCTTTCTTTCCTGTTAGATTCTCCAAGCTTGGGAAAGCAGAGGGGATAAAAACACACGGAATGCTGGGAGACTCCTGGGATAGTGAGGCAACGTGTCACCTTGCAAATAGGAACTGGTGGAAAGGATAGATCTGAGGGGGGGAGAAAACATCACTTATTGTCTGTGCTGTGCATGGGAAATTGCAGCAAGGAGTGGGAGAAGGGAATAGGTATGGGTAGGATGAGAGGTGTTTTGGCTGGGATTCGGGGTGGTGGGGAGGTGAAGAGGAAGGGAAAAGCTGTTTCATGTGGTGGAGGTCAGGCAGTGTGACAGCTGTTAGAAAGATGTTTGTCCTGAAGGTCCCTGTGCACTCTCATCTCCAGGCAAGTCCTGAAGTCCTAAATTGGAGCAAATCAGCACCAGTGCTCTGGTGTGGGCCCAGAGGTCCCTGCCAACCCCAGAGCTCTGAGGAGTCCGTGTCATGTGGTGTGCAGGCAGAGCAGAGCCCTGCGAGAGCAGCTGCCAGAAATTCAGAGAGATGTGCTGCTTATAAATAATAAATGATAAATTCAGCCTCTGATCTCCGAGGCACGCTCTGCTTCTGCACACTCCATGCTGGCAGAGAAGATTCCCCATGCTGGACTCAGCAGTCTGTCTCTGGCGTGGAGGGTCTGGGGGAGGCAGCTCATGGAATTGGGGTCGTGCTGAGCCCCGGTGGAGCGTGGCCCCTTCTGCCAGCAGCACTAATGAGCGTGGCCCCTGTGCCACGGCCGCTAACGAGGGTGAGGGCAGCCTTGCTCAGCCTTCACACCACCCCGGCTCAAAGCTGTGCTCCTGCCCTCTGGAGAGCAGCGTTTTGTGTGAATGCAGCTTGCTGAATGAATGAATGAAGTCAATTTAAATGATAGACTAAACGATGCTTAGTGTTAAACTGTGCGAGCTGTATAAACAGCAGGGTCAGGGTTGCTGTGGCCGTGTAGAAGGGGCGGTTCTGGCTTTATCCAACACACAACAACCCCTTCCTTGCTCTTGGGGGAGCTGTGGCAGTGCTGGTGAAGCTGCTGGTGCCAGGAGCTGCCCCCACCGTGCCCAGGCACTGCTGGGCTGTCTCCTGCTGCTGGACACATCCCTGTCCTGCTCCTGGCACCTGGCAGGGCTGTCGGAGCTGTGTTGGGTGGTGCCATGGCCAAGCTGCTGCTCGAGGGGCTGATGTGAGCTGATGGCTGCACAGGTAGCCTGGAGGATTTATTAATCTTTATTGTTATTATTTGTTAGCAGCGGTTACAAAGGTTGCATGAGTGCTCAGTAGATGCCAAGCTCTGTAAACATGTGTTTGTGCCATGGTTATCCTGCCCCTGCCACCCTGTGCCCGTGTTACAATTCCCTCCTGTGGGCCGGTTCAAGTTTGGAGCAGGACCTGGTGCCCCTGCTCAGGCTGGGCCCAGCCAGCCCAATTTATTCCTACCAGCCTCAAAGTGTGGCTTCCTTTCTGTGTGGGTTCTCTGTAGGCAGCAAGAAGGTGTTCCCACAACTTTTCCCTTTGTGTAGGAGCGTTTTTAACATGCCAGAGCAGAGTCCTAGTAGGAGTAAATGATGAGGAGCAGGCAAGAAGAATAAATGTTTTTTTAAAGCCATTTCATAAGTGACATGAATGGAATGGTCTGTGTGGCAGCTACACCCTCTCCACTGGGATCCTGGAGGTGTGAGAGGGCTGGAAAACAACTGCTGCTCCCTGGGCTGCCCTGCCTGGCTGGGGCTTTGTGCCCAGGTGGGACCCTCTGGCAGGGCTGGGGGCTCTCACTGCAGTGGGGCTGGGACACCCACTGGAGGCACAGGGGTGCTTTCCTGAGGACAGGATGCCTGGAGGAGCAGAGCTGCTGGGATCATCCTGGGCATCGACCTCGGGTGATGGTGTGTGCAGGTTGTCCTGTGTGAAAGCACAGGGTTGTGCACACCCAGCTAGTGGCTGGGGAAGGGCATTAGAGTGTGGCCTCCCAGTAATCCTCTGTGGCCTCCCAATAATCCTCTCTTTGCTGTCCAGCTGTTTCCTGTCCTAGGCATAGGCTGAATTTCAGCTCCAAGCCTCCTCTTTCTCCTGCTGGTGTAGCTGTGCAGTTGGCAAGCAGGAGGGACAGCTGGCCACAGAGTGCTCCCAAGGTGTCTGTAGCACACCAGCAAACATGAGTGCTCCTCACAGACCTGGGGACTCTCTTGCTCAGAGGAGGGAAATCGCAGGTCAGGTCAGCTGCATTTCCTTCTCTTTGTCTGTGGCACTGCACATCACTCAGCCTGTCACAGGGGCTCGGCCCTGGATGCCACCATTGGAAGGACATTGTGTGTGAAGGGGATCTCAGCTCGCTGTGAGTGCACTCTGTGTCCTGAGAGCCTCTCCAGTCCCACAGCCCCCGTGCACGGCTGGCTGGAGCTCATTCCCTGAGCTGCTGTTGCCCAGGAAACTTCTCCTTCAGCCTCAGAGGCTGTGAGTGCCACCAGGGCTTTGTGCCCTGCTTCAGCTGGAGGTGCCTGCGGGTTCCCATCCCTGCCCTGCTCTCACTGAGGGAGCTCTGTTGGTGCTTTGTGCTGGATGGCACAGTGTGCTGCTGGTGCTCCCCTTGCCATCTCAGTGAGGCTGGCTGGACAGAAACCTGCCCTGAGTTAACCTGCAGACAGTTTGTAAGGCTGTAATACCAATCCTGCTCCCTCAGGTCATCCCTAGGTGAAAACAAGGATTAGCTTATTCGTATTGCTTATTCTTGAAGATAATTGGTGTTTTTGTATCAGCACTGGGGTGGCAGCAGGAGCAGGACAGTGCCTGTCCCCTGTGTTGGCACTGCTGAGGGACCTCCAGTCTTGTGTCCAGTTCTGAGCTGTCATGGCAAGAAAAACATGGAGGGGCTGGAGCATGTCCAGGGAAGGGAACAGAGCTGGGAAGGGGCTGGAGAGTCCCAGCAGTGTATGGAACTGTGAGGAGCAGCTGGGAAAGGGGCTCAGCCTGGAGAAAAGGAGGCTCAGGGGAACCTTCTCCAGGAGGGAGGAGCCAGGTTGGAGTCAGGCTCTGCTCCCAGGGAATGAGGGACAAGACAAGAGGAAATTGCCTACAGGCTCAGGGTGGGCACAGCAGGAATTTCCCCATGGAAAGGGGGCTCAGGGATTGGGAGGGGCTGCCCAGGGCGGTTTGGAGTTCCCATCCCTTGAGGTGCCCAGGAAGGGCTGGAGGTGGCACTGAGGGCTCTGGGCAGGGGACGAGGTGGGGATCAGGCACAACTTGGACTCAGTGGTCCTGGCAGTCTCTTCCAAGCTCAGTGATTCTGGAATTCTGCTTCCAGCTGGCTGCAAAGCCAGAGGCTGATGTTGGGGCTGAGGGGCTCTGGGATGTCTGTGTGCTCTCCTGGAGCAGCATGTCGGGGCTCAGATGAGGCTCCTGGAGGATTTGTTGGAGTGGCACAGGACGGGCAGTGTGGGCTCTGTGCTGGGCTGTGAGGGCAGTGCTGCCAGCAGCAGGAGGCATCAATGACATGTGCTCCTCTCTCTGGCTGCCCTGGGGCTGTCACCTGTGGCTGTGGGAGCTGCATTCCCGGGGCTGTGCAGCCCCCTGTGCACAGCTCTGCCCTCGCTGGAATGTCCCTGCTAATGGGGAGCACAGCTCTGGGCTGTTTCTGCTGCTGTTGGTGCAGACCAGGATTTCTGGAGCTGTGGAGCAGAACCTCCCAGCCAGCAACATCCCCATCTCTTGACAGGAGGGTTACTGCCCACAGAGGAGACTTCTCAGAGTCTGACCCTTTTCTCTTTCCCTAGTGCCTGATTTTGTTTGAAAAAAGGATTATTGAGAAAAAACCAGCCCCTCCACTCTGCACAAGGGGAATTTGTGACCTTCCTAGTCCAGTTTTGCTGCTGCCTGGCTGCTGTACGTGCTGGATCCCCAAAGATGCCCTCAAATCTAAGCCAACATTCCCTGTGCAGGTGGGGTCACCACGACCACCCTTTCTGCTTCACAGGCTGTGAGAGTTGTTTCTGGAAATCCACTGTATCCACAGAACATTCTGTGTGGAAATCCTCTCCTGCTCTGTGTGTGTCTGTCTGTAAGGAGATGTCAGCCTGTACAGAAGCTCCTCTCCAGGAGCTCCAGAGCCCCTGTTGCACATGTCGGCTCCTCCTGCCTACCTGGGACTGAAGAAAAGTGCTAATTGTTGTGCAGATGTCATCTGCCAGGCAGGCTGGAGGCTTGGAAGAGGCTGTGCTGTCATTTGCTAGCAGCCTCCTCGGTACACGTGAACTCTATTTTTATTGGGAGTGTGCATTTGCTTTCAGCCACTGCTTTGTTGAATTTCTCTTTCTTTTTTTTTTTTTTTTTTTTTTTTTTCTCTTTTTATTTCCAGGCTTGCAGATAAAGTTTGAGGGATACATCTATTTTTAATTATTCCAGTTTTGCTGCTTGTTTTATAACTGAAAAAACCTCAATCAAACCAAGAAACCTGTTCATGTGTAAAAAGCTTTAGTTTGTTCTGAGGTGAGAGGGAATTAATTGTGTGTTGTGGTCACACTGGACTGAGGTCAGGACCGTGGGACTGTCCAGAAGGACACAAGGATCAAGATCTGGGAGCAGAGAGAGTTTGAGGCTGTGCATTGTGCTCTGGGTGTGCCAGCTCAGGAGCCTGGTTGTTGGTTGTAGCCTGGATTTGCTTGGCCATGTCCCAGGAGAGAGCTGGAGGCTCTGGCCACAGGTTGGCTTATGAAAACAGGGAGCTTTTCTTTTACTCCAGCTGTGGTTTAATAAGGGCTTGTGGGCCCTTGAGGTGGTTCTTTGACCCTTTAGGAAAGAGGAGACACTGAAGTAGGAACTGGGAGGTGATGCTTTCCTGAACTGTGTGAGTTAAGCAGGGGGATGCTCATTGCTCAGGCATGCTGTGGGTGTCAGAAATCCAGATCTGTTCCAAAACCAATTAATGAGAAAAATCCAGTTGATGTGGTCGAGGTGGCTCAAAGGAAGAGGCTGCTGGTCAGGAAGACCCTGGCTCAGGAGTTTTTGGAGGCTGCAGAAGTACATCAGGTGCACTGTTACCTCTCTCTGTCCCTCTCCTGGTTTCCTCTTCCTTTTCTGGCAAAAACCAAGCAGGGAGAGGAAGAAATAACAAAGTGGAGTGTAGGGACAAGGTACCAGTGAAAGGGTGGAAGGAGAGGAGGCTTCCCTCCACGTCCCTGAAGGCTTCTGGGGGCAGAGGCTCTTTGGTGCCAGGAGCTGGTGGTGGGTGCTGCTGTGAGCAGGTTTTCTGCTTTGTGGGACACAAAGTGGTTG
The DNA here is from genome assembly GCF_028018845.1 of Melospiza georgiana. Classification (NCBI taxonomy): domain Eukaryota; kingdom Metazoa; phylum Chordata; class Aves; order Passeriformes; family Passerellidae; genus Melospiza; species Melospiza georgiana. The sequence goes on from NC_080451.1 coordinate 3,099,680, forward strand.
CTTCAGTGAGGGAGAGCTCTGCTGTCTGTTGTGCCACCCTGATGGACAGCAAAGCAAGATATTTCGGACTGTGTGTAGGGGAGGAACTTCTTTAAAACCTGGACAGGAGTAGGAGCAGACTTCATGGAGGGATGAGTAATGGAGTGTTTGAACGGAACTAATCAGTCCTATCTTCTTTCAAAAGACCTCATTTAGTTTAATTTAGCAGCGTGTAAATTTAGAGCCAATCAAAGGAAATACTTGTGCAGCCTGTGTGCTGGCAGACTGCTGCACTCCCTAGCCCAGCAGAGAGTTGAAGGCTGCAGGTGGATCCCGAGCCTCGTGTGAGGCACTGGGGGCACACGTGTGTGTGCTCACACGCAGGGTGGGCACAACTGCTCTGTGCCCAGGCACTGGCACCCACAGCAGCAGCAGCAGCCTTCATTTCCCCGTGATGTGCTCTGTGCCCCATCAGGGTGGCTCTGTACCCATCAGGGTGGCTCTGTCCTCCATCAGGGTGGCTCTGTCCTCCATCAGAGTGGCTCTGTACCCATCAGGGTGGCTCTGTACCCATCAGGGTGGCTCTGTCCTCCATCAGGGTGGCTCTGTCCTCCATCAGAGTGGCTCTGTACCCATCAGAGTGGCTCTGTACCCATCAGGGTGGCTCTGTACCCATCAGGGTGGCTCTGTCCTCCATCAGGGTGGCTCTGTCCTCCATCAGGGTGGCTCTGTCCCCATCAGGGTGGCTCTGTACCCATCAGGGTGGCTCTGTGCTCCATTAGGGTGGGTCTGTGACATGGCTCTGTGCCCCATCAGGGTGGCTCTGTGCCCCATCAGGGTGGCTCTGTGCCCCATCAGGGTGGCTCTGTGCCCCATCAGGGTGGCTCTGTACCCATCAGGGTGGCTCTGTGCCCCATCAGGGTGGCTCTGTACCCATCAGGGTGGCTCTGTGCCCCATCAGAGTGGGTCTGTGCCATGGCTCTGCTCCCTGGAACACCTGAGCATGGTCAGAGCCAGCTCCTGGCCCTGTGGCTGGGCTGAGCCTCTGCTCTGAGCAGCAGGGAAAGTCTTGTGCTGTAGGAACCACTGAGTAAACCTTGCTGACCTCTGCAAAATGTTGTTTTCCTCAAGAAAAACCTACATATGGATTAGATGAACCCCTGCTCCTTGGACAGCTGGTAGTTTTGTTTAATTTGAATTAACGCAGCTACTTCAGTGCTTAAAATGAGGCACAGGCATAAAAAGCCTTCACAGGATTGCACGGCTTTTTATTTTTCCCTCCAGTTGTCATCCATGGCACTGACACAGAGATTTTAAACAAGTCTTGCAGGTCTCCTCATATTTTCCAGGAGAGATATCATCCCCTGTGGGGTCAATATGAGTTCTTGGCATTTCCTGTCACAAACCCCATTAGCAGTGAGCCCCACGTGTCCCTGTGCTCACACCTCGAGGTGTTGTGCCTCCTGCCATGTCACACCCCTGATCCCACGCTGTGTTGCAAAGTGTTGTGTAAAGAGTCCTGAAACCTGCAAAAATGGAAAAAAAATACTGTTGGGTTTGTTTTGCTTTGCATTTCAGGCTGGTGGCAATGTCTCCTCTGGCCAGGCTCCTCTCCAGCACCTCCAGGGTCAGCCTGCTGCTGCTGCTGGGCTCTGTGCTCCTCTCCTGCTCCAGCCTGGGACAGAGAGTGCCTGTAAGTTTTGGCTGCTCCACTTGACTTCAGACTGATAAAACACAAATGCTTTTTGCCTTTAAGGAAATGCCCATTATTCTTTAGGAAATGTCTTTCTCCTGCTTGAATTATGAAAACAAACCAGAAAGGGTTCCTGCTGATTTCTGTGTAAATGAAGAATCGCTTGTATGGTGCTGCCCGTTTTTGCTAGAAATGCTAATGAAAATGGGATATTGCAAAGCAACTCTGGCCAGGCAGTGACAGCAGCACTTAAATGAACCAAGTCACATCCTTTTATCCTTACTGAGCTTTTAAACCCCACACTTTTCCTGAGCAGAGCTGGTAAACATCAGCTGTCTCCATTATGTGTTTGAACAGATCCAGCACTGGGAGGCCTGGTGGTAAATTTACAATAGCCTGTATCACTAACTCCCTCTTGGATAATCACAGAGCTGTGGAAATCAGCTAAGTAATAACTGCTCCACTCAATCTTTTTTAGTCCTGTTGAGTCTTGGCTCAGAAAATGTTAACATTGATTTTCATCTGCAGAACCTGGGCTTTTATGGCTGTGATTGTTCCTGACCTTTAACCATTTGTTGTAATTTAAACAATTCCAAGCCCCTGATGCACTCAGCAAAAGCAGGAGTTAAGATCTGGTTCCTCGTGCATTTCTGAAATCGCAGTCGCTTTCCACAGCTGAAATAAAAACGTTCTATAGGTTTGTCAGCCTTCCTTGTGTGTTACCACAATCATGGAATTGTGCAATTGTGTAGGTTGGGAGAGACCTTTGTGATCATTGAGTACAACCTTTAACCCAGTGCTGCCAAGGCCACCACCAGCCCACGTCCCCAAGTGCCACATCCACACTGTTGTTGCTCCTCTGCGTGTTTTGCTCAGGTTGACATTTCTGTTGCTCAGAAAGACTCTTCTAGGCTGGAAACGGATATTTATATGCAGAGCATCCAAACTCTGACAGAAAATGTGCATGCATTTTTTCCCAAAGAGTGGAAGAACTGAAGGCAGAATGTGTCCCAGAATTTCGCAGTTAACCTCTGAATTTACTTACATTTTTCCCTGTGAAAACATCCTAAGGATTAAGAACCAAACACTTCATGAAGTGAGCTGTAACTCCATCTTAATTGCCAACAATTAGGACTAATCATTCCCTGTAGGGTGGTTAACTCAAATTCCTCAGTGGTGACTGAATTGGTGATCTCAGAAGCTGAAAATATTCCTTTCAGCAGGCACTGAGCTGTGGGGATGATGAGCCTGGACCACTTCATCTGTTCCTGCTGGAACCAGAACAGCCCAGACCCAGAGTCAGTGCCTGGTGTGAGAGTACAGGTCATTTCTGTGCACTCTCCAGAGTTTTTTGTGACTCCCACCAGCTCCCTAGGGAGGCTTTCCATTGAACACCAAGGTTTCCCTCACAGCAAGGATCTTTTTCCCTGCTGTTCTTCCCTTGGTGTAACATCGAGCTGCTCGTGCTGGCTGCTCTTCCACATCTCTGCCAGCCTCGTGCTGCACTTGCCATGGAGGTGGTGATTAAATCCCTGCCTCATTGTTTTAAAAGCCTTGGAGAACACTGCAAGAGGGTGGAGAAGAGGATCCTCACATTTGTATCATGTGGGCAGCTCGGTGTGTTTTTTCCCGTGTCCTATTTTGGAAACAGCTGAACTATTTTAGCTGAAATCTTCTCCAAGCCTGAAATAAGTGCATTTAAGAAAAAGAAAAAAAAAAAAAAACAACAAAACAACCCAACAAAACCCAAAAAACTCACCAAACCCCAAACCAACCAACAAGCCTTGAGGCATTCCACTCGTGTGGAAAATTTCAGCTGAAAAAGTTAAAAGTTTGACATATTTTTAGGCAAGGGAAAATGGGGTCTTAAAATGTTATACGACCCTAATAATAGCCAGGGCTCCTGCCTCTGACTGAAATACAGGTAAGGCTCTGTGAGAGCTGGTTTGAAACCTGCAACCTGCTCTGGAATAGGAAATAAGCTGCGTTGCTTTGTTTCAGCACAAATGTCATGCTAGTTAAGCATGTTTAACCTTTAATATACTTTAAATCTAAATTTAACCATGTGGAAAGAATCTCAGATGTCAAAAAAAAAAAAAATCTGCTGGCGAGGGAAAAAATTTTGTATTCTCAGCCAGCACTAAATTACCCAGATGCAATTGCTAATGAGCTGAATCTCTTCTCTCCAAAAGGAGTTTTCCCTTACAAAAATAGAAGAGAGCGACATAAAAGATGACAGTGGGAAGGAGCTGGGGACAGAGGATGATGCTGATCCTGAAGACCTGGAAGTGTTTTACCCCACGGGTCAGTGGCAAACCCTGCGTCCAGGTAACTGCTAATTATAGCATGCCTCTGGAACCCACCTGCCAGCACTGACAGGAGCCTTGCAGACGCTCCAAGAGCTGTTTGTGCCCATGACAATGTGTGCTTTTGCTGGTGCTCACACAAAGAGGAGGACTCAGTGACCCAGTGCAGGGACTGGAGGTGGTGAGCAAAGCGTCCAAGGAGGGGAGAGGTTGCTCCAGGGCTTTCAGGTCACTGGAGCAGGAGGAGTGGGCTGCCAGCCCCCTGTGGGTGGGGGGCTGTCTCTGTCACTGGCTCTACAGCCCTTTCTCTCTTCATTTGTCAAGGGCCAGGTTTTATAACGTTTGTTGGCACGTGGATTCCCAGGTCTGCTGTGCTCCGGTGTGGCGCTGCTCAGTGGCAAGCTGATTAGGAGCTGTCACTGGAGCACTGCACAGCTTTTTAACAATGGCTTTTCTGTTCCTCGCCTGTTTGAAAGCTAGCTTTTATTTCCATCTGTGCAAACCACAAAAACTCTCTTCCCTTTCTTTGGGTTGGTGTCTTTGATTAGACATGCCTGGGACTCTGTGGTGAGAGGAGCCCAGCAGAGCAGCTTGGCCTCTGTGTGCTGAGAAGGCTCTGGAGGGGCCAAAACCATTCAAACACACACAGATGCACATGTGCATACATATTTCAACAATTAGCCTGTCTCTGGGATCCTGAACGAGCTGTTTAATCCACTTGTGCTTTGGTGTCCTCATGTATATGCAGGTATAATACCTTCCCACCTCACAGGGGTGAACTAAGTAGTAATTAATTTTTATAAAGTGCTCTGAATTTAAGAGCTTTATCCTGTGCTCAGTATTATCATTGAAAGAATAAGTATGGGTTCCATTTGTCTTGAAATTTCTGCCAGATATAGCAGAATGACTTTTCCAAATGTAAATCTTTGTATAACATAAATGGCTACAAAAGCCCCTGCGTTCCACAGAGCTGCAGTATATACTTATATTCCATTTCTGTACCATTATGTATGGAAGGCGTGTGGTGTCCCTGCTCATTATTCAGCCTGGCAGATCCCCACCAGCTTTGTTGGAGCAGAACATGTACATACTTGCAATCATTAGAAACCTCATTGCAGGGTTTGTTCACAAGCACCTTCTCCACTGCTCGGGTGCCTTATTCCGCTTCATTTTTGTAGTTATTCCATGTTGGGCACATGCAGTGAAGGGCTTGTGGAAGTGGGGAGCTTGTCAGTATTCACAGAGGAAAGTAATTTTGGTTACTCTTGTAAAGACTTAAATGGTGTCCTGCCTCATGTTCTGACTGCTACAGACCCCAGCACTGGGGACGTGGCACAAAGAGGAGCCGGCCTTGGTCTCCTGCTGCCAGCCTGGGTTTCTGTCTCCTGGGGTTCTTCTGCAGTGAAATCCCTGTGAGGACTGGCACTGACACCTTCAGCACGTGTTAGCCAAGGCTGGGGCCCTGCTGCCAGCATGAGCCCATCCCTGTAGCCTCTGGCCACACTTTCCCAGTGTGAGCTCAGCTCTGGCTGACAGGGAGCTGACCTGGCACAGCTGCTGCTGTGGCTGCACAGGGATTCACCTTTTGGTGCTGCAGCAGAGCCACACAACTTGGCAGCGTGTCCATCCCACTGGTTCTGCATCTTGCCATGTTTTCCATGTGGCTGCACTCACTGGCAGCTGAGCAGAGCCTGGCTGGGCTCAGGGTTTGCCTGCTGCTGCCCATGTCTCCAGAACACCGCCACTCCCTCTCCCGTTGTATCCCTGCGGCAAACTAGGCCAGTCTCTCTGGGGAAGCAAATTCAAGTGTTTGAATTTAGAATTTGGATCTACAGTTCTGAGCACTGGGAGGGAGCTTGGAGCTGCGTTTCCCCCATCTCACTCCTGTTTCAACTTGTTCCTGTTCTGAGCTCACACAGGATTTTGTGCTTCTCTACAATGGTGCAGCAGCTCATCTTTTATAGATGTGTTCCCAGTTTTCCTCTGCTGAGTTTCCAGTTCCCTGTTGCTAATTGCATCAATCCACATTTCCACCGGGACTGCAGCAGTGTCATCAACCTGTAACCTGTCAAATCCCTCCCCAAATTCGATTGTTGTTGTGTCTGTAATGCTTTGGGCGCTTGTTCCTCGCTGTCTACAGTGTGAGCTGGATTTTGATCAAGTGCTTCCTTGCACTTTGAGCACACTTCAAGCTGCTGGAGGTGGCTGGATGCAAACACAGAGAGACAGTTGCCCTAAGAGCTGTGCTGCCTGTAATTTGGAAGCAAGATCAGTTGTCTCTTCTGCCAGGCAGCCGGAGCTGCCTGGAAAGGTTGGTGAAACTTCCCAAAGCCCTTTAACACTTGGTTAGGCATTGCTTCTTTCTCAGTTGGCACTAAATAATGCACCAGGTGCAGGCTCAGACTGAAGGGAGATGTGTGCCCCAGAGAGGCTTCCAGCACCTCTGCTCTTGGACTTTTGGGCATCATCTGTGGGGCTTTTCCTTCTGTCCATGGTTGGAGTCCACAGGAACCTGGAGGTTTTTTGGGGTTTAGTGAGTGGGATTGCTGTTTCCTCTGAATGAAGGTTCATACCCCTGCTCTGACTCCTCATGGTCAGGTAACAGAGTTTGTTTGAAGTTGTGCTTCCTCTGTAGTCTTTTTTCTTTCAGAATACACTTTCTCCATGTGACAGTACCCTTGGGAGCTGGAACATATTTTACTTTTGTTATTTGGGCACCAAATTTCCCAATATTTTGTTCAGCATTCCTGATGATGATTGGAAGTTGGATTTCTCTGGCCATCTAGTTGTATCACTGAGCAGCAGATTTTCCACCCAGCAGTGGTGGGAAATTTTCCACCCAGCAGTGGCTCCTCTGGGAAGAGTTTGCTGTGAAGATTCAGAGCAAGGATATTAGAGGCAGGTGTTTAATTGGGAAAGGAAAAGGGCATTAATTGCCCCCAGCAGTGATGAGTGGAGAGCTGGGGCTGCACAGGGCTCTGCTCTGCCCATCCCCGTGGCAGCAGCCCTTTGCTGCTCCCTAATGTGGCAGAAACCCTCTGGCAGCTTTTCCAGCTGACAGTTGGGAGTTAATGAGTCCAGTTTCCAATCCAGATGGACAAGTGAGAACCTCCACTGCCCAAATATCAAAATATTTACAGATTGCTCTGCAGAGAGGCGGCAGTGGGGCACAGAGGCTGCCTTTGCTGCAGAGCAGCTCCCTGCAGACTGGAGGGATGGAGCAGAGCCTGGCACTGTGACTGGCACGGTGCAGCGTGGATCTCTCTGGGCTTTGGATGGATGTCTCAGGGCAGAGCAGGGAGCTCAGCTGGCCTGCACCTTCAGCTGTGGTTAAAGCTCTGCCTTGCAGAGCTGAACCTGCAGTGACTCCCCACTGTTTGTGCTGCCCAGAGTAATTTTCTGCAGTGCCCAATGATTTCCCAGTTACAAACCAAGGAGCCACAGCTGCTGCTGCTGGTCAGGCTGCCAGAGTGAAGCTGATGTGAGCATGCTGTTGGTGCTGCTTCTGCAAAGATGAAACCATCTCATGTTCAGCCGGGAGCCAGTGATACATTGCTTGGCATTTAAATATCCATGGCTGCAGCTCCCAAGGATCCTCAGGCTGCCTTTGCTGCTCCTGCTTGTCACAGGTCTTCTCCCGTCTCATTTGCTGCTCAAACAAGGTTTTACACCTGTGGGAGCCCAGTTCTGCAGGCAGCCACGGCAGGGAGGTGTTTTCAGGGCTGCTTTGAAGGGCTTGTTGTGCAAGGACAGGGCTGAGGATGGGCAGTACCTCGGCCCAGTTTCACTGCCAGTCTGTCCTCCAGGGGATTCCAGTGGCCAAATGAGGCAGCACTGATTTGGCTGACAGGAGGTTCCTGAGGCAGGGGAGGCAGGAGGCAGCAGGATCTGTGCCAGGCCTGTGCCACAGCCCATGGGGGTGACCTGGCTGCTGCTGAGGGTCCCCTCATACCTTGTCTGCTCCTGCTGCTCGCTGGGATGTCCTGAGCTGCAACAACTCTTGCTAATTGCTCTGCTGAATTCATCACGGTCCAAACTATTGGCTTCTCACTGACCTAGACCTAACTGAGACAGTGGTGGGCAGGTCTCTGAAATATTTATGGCAGCACAGTCAAGAGAGGGCTGTGAAATACAGAGTGAAACCACCAGGGTATGCTTGTTTTTGCAAAGTTTGACATGTCTAATCGAGGAAATTGGAGCCTCATCAGATCAGCACAGTTTTGCTTACAGAGGGAAGGCAAATGGAATTTTAAAAACCTCATCTATACTAGATGAAATGCTTCTTCTCCACGTTTCTTTATAAAAAGACTTGTTAGTGATGTGCAGATGGGAGGAATCTCGACTCTGGAGTTGTTATAATCTTGTCTGGCCATTAACAGGAGAGCTGGAGGATGATTCCAGCAGGTAGGAAAGGCCAGGCTGACTTGAGAGCAAATGTTCAGTGCTTGGAAGCTGAGTTACAGTCCCTGGTAGTTCTCCCTCTACTTGTTTTCAATCTGACTTCTAGCATAGGAGGCTTTCCATCTCCTTAATTTATCTCCTGCCTGTCCTTTTTATTGCCAGCTGCCTTCATGGGCTCCTCTCTCAGCTTCCTACCCTTGTGAGCTTTCCTTTGCCCCTCATCCTCACATCACAGGCGGCACAGTGTCCCTAACACTTGTGCCTAATTCCAAGTCCTTGGCAGAAGTGCCAGGGCTGAAGCTCCAGGTGCTGCTCCTGCCTGGTGTGTGGGGCAGTGCCAGGCAGATGGGGCTCACCAAGCACACCCTCCATGCCCTGGTCCTGCTCTGGGTAAGAGGGATGGTGATGTTTCCCTCCAGCTGTGGGTGAGAGGACAGGACTGGGGCTCAGGAGATGCTGGGACAGTGAGCAGACAGGGGTTCTCAGCCCCCTGCTCCAGCAGGAGGATGTGTTTGAAGGATGCCAGCTCTGGGCAGGGAATCACAGCACAAATGTCCTGTCCTGCAGCTTGGTTTCAGCATTTCTGTACAGAATTGGGACCCCCAATTCCATGAATTGGGAGCCAGCTTTTGCTCCCCAAATGCAGGTAAAACTTCTCTTCTGTCATTTGCAGAAGTGGCAGTGTCCTGGCAGCACTGGTGTGGTGAGGAAAAGCCCTACAATGCTTGCTCAGGTTAAGTAGCAGAGTGGGCTTGGGGTGGGTTTTTGGTGTGTCAGGTCAGTCCTGTCCCTTGCTGGCCATGATGTTCTGGTTTCAAACTGGTTACAAAAGACTTTTGCAGGGATGCTCCTTCTGCCAAAAACTAACTGTGCTTCTGAGCAGCCAGAATAAAATCTGAGCTTCTGTAACACAGAGCCATGGGCTAGGCTGTGGGCACTGCCAAAACAAGGGTGCAGTGCTGTGTTGTCATGAGCCAAGCCATGACTCCTGCTAGTGGTTTGTGGAATTCTGAGCCCTGCAGGGTATTCCAGGTGGTCAGGAGTAGCCATAAACCAGGGCATGAGGTGCTGAGAGTCAAGCAGTGGTTTTAGTGCAACAGGAGGAGGTTAAGCTGCAGCTTTCAGAATAATTTCAAACTTCACTTTAATGATGCTCAGGCTGCTGGTGGTGTAATAGCAGCAGACATCAGCAGTGGAACCATTTCCGTGGTTAAATGTACATTGTTTGGTGGGGGAAAAGTGCTTTGAAGGAAGAGAGACTGTTTCCCAGGGAAGACATCTCTCATTCCTTGCTTTTATCTCCTCCCTGCCAAGCTGGGGATGCTGTGAGCCTGTGAGCTGCTGAGAGGTGCTCAAATGTGTGCTGGCTGATGAGGAATACCTTGTTCTGGTTTTTATGTGCAAGTAGGCTGGATTTGCTGCAATAGCTCCAATAACCTTCGGGTGGCTGTTTAGAAGGATGAACGTCATTAAAGAAGAGGTATTTAATAACAGGCCTATTTTTATTTCTGTCTTTATCTAACAGTCTGCACATTTATTTCAAGCTTTTAACAGTGCTTTGGAAAAAAAATGTTTTCCCTCCTCTGAAATGTTTTGGCAGTGTCTCCAGCCTTGGTTATCTTGAATTTCCAGTCTGGCTAGCATCTCTCCTCTTTCCAAAGCCAGCAAGCCACAGCAGACCCAAAGCTCCAGCATTTTCCTTGGGAAATGGGAAATTCCTGGGGGAATATGCTTTCAAAACATGGGACTTGGGTCCCAGGGTTACTGAAACAGTTATGAAGGTTTGATCAAACATAATCACAGCGACTCCCTCAGGCTTCAAATGTGTGATCTTGTGTGGGACAGGCACTGCAGGCACTGCAGTGTTTGGTGTTTGCTGCAGGATGTGACTGACCACACACTCTGGGAGAGGCTGGCAGCTCTGGGGTCAGGCATTCCTGCAGAGATTTTTTTTTCCTAAATTTGTCAACTTTATTCTGTAATGTCATAAATTTGGCCCTGACCTATAGATATCTTGCAGACATTGTGTTTTCAGCCCACTCTCCTGTGTTTTCTGTCATTTGCTGGTGGTGAAGGAGGCAGCCCCAGCCCTGAGGGGATGCACCATCTTTCCAACTCCTTCCACATCTGTCCCTTTGGCATTGCTGTCTCTGTACCCAGACCCTGCCCTGACTGAAGGTTTGCTGGAGCACAGGTGTCTGAGCCTGTGGCCAGGATGACCATTTCTGAGCCCTTTTCCCAGGATACATGTGGCCATATGCTCCAGGAGCTGCTGGATTTGGGCCTTGGGATGTGTGTGGCTGTTGTTACAAAAGAACTTGGCTCTAGGGGCTAATCCCTGGTTTTTCCTTGCTGTTCAGTCTGCATCATATACATCCCTTACCCACAGTTTTGCAGCATTATCTTTTTCCATAATTAGGGAGTGTTTTCCATGGTCTTGCTCAGGCCCTTCCTCCCTGCAATTTCCCCCGTGGGTTAAGGCCTGACTTACTGAAACTTCCACAAAGCTGATTCTGGCCAGAGGGTTTTCAGCAGTCAGCACAGTCAGATGGCTCCTGTGAGGAATATTTCACTTGCTCCTTCACAGCTCTTGCCTGCAAGTTGTCCTCTTGCTCAGATGGGGCTCCAGTTTCGTTTTTTTTTTCTCCTTTTTCTTTCCTAAGTTATTCAGTTTTCCATACATTTATTTATAGGGTCACACAAGCAACAGGTCTGCTTTTTCCACAGATCCTTCCAGAGCCACGTGCTGTGCCTGCTCCATTCTGGTGCAAATCACCTTCTCCTCTGAGGATAACTCAGAATATCCATCCAGCTGTCTTGACTGAGCGAGACATTTTTTCTGAACCCTGCCCTCTGTTCATTTCAGAGTCTGCAGGGAATTTGGGACATAAATTAAAAAGCTATTTGATGCTCCTTGAGGTCTAGAAGCTGGTTTTGCATTTGTTCTTACTTGAACGCACACTGAGACAAATGGCTCTGCTTTACTGAAGCTGCTCTCTTTGGCATCCTGAGGAAGCTTCCCAGTTAAAAAATAAATATGGCTCTGTTTTTCCAGCCCTGCTTTACCAGCAAAAGCTGGGGAAGGAAATGTAATCTCCTTGGGTCTGTGTTATGGTTTGACACTGGCACAATGCCAGTGCCCCCATGAAAATTCCTTCTCCCTGGCATCTGCTGTGAGGTGGTACCCGGAAATAAGCAAAGCAAGCTCCTGCTTAAGGAAAAAGGAAAAAAAAAACTTTATTAACTAAACTACAAAAGACTAAACCACAAAGGGAAAAAAAAAAAAAAACACAAGGAAAATGAAAACTACACAGAAACATTTCCTCCTCCTCCCCCCTAAATTCCCAATACAATACGTCTTCCAAAATCACCAATTCTGGGTCCAGCACCACCCCTTTAGAATGCTCAACTTTCAGTTCCTCAAGAGGAGAGGGAGTCCTTCCATGTGTCGTGGTGGCCTTTTCCGTCCTTGTTCCGGTGCTCTCACCACCGAACAGGAATCAGGGCTGCTTCCAGGGTTGTCTTTTTAAGGATGCTTTGTCCAGTTCCAGGAAAGCACAGTCTTCCACCTTTGGGACATCTGTCCCCCCCATATTTTAAATACCCCCTGAGGCCGAGGGGTACCCACACTGAATCTTCTTTGGCTCTGGGACATTTCTCCCCCTGGACTCAGTCTCTGTATCACACGGAAACATGGCTCTGTCCATGGCTACATGAAAGAGTCCAGCATAAAATGCCACTCCATCTTCTCCATTCTTCCAACATCTCTCACTCTCTCTCTCTCTCTGGTCCAGACCTTCATCACTTGTCTAGGAAGGGTTAATGTTCTGTGAAGTTTTTATTGTCCAAGAAGGGTTAAAAACTCCTCCAAGCGGCTGGACTCCTGGCTGCACACCCCCCCCCCCCCCCCATCTCCTCAGCCGGGCTGCCTGCTGCCAGCACATGTTTACTGAATTTCAAGGTAACGGCCACAAACACAGGCTGCACTCTCTCTCTGTCTGTCTCCAAGGGGGGGGGAACAGGCTGCACATTGCTTCCCGGCATTTCTTTATTTCTTCCTTCCACCCTTGGTGGGGACAGGCCTACCTCTCCCGGGCCGGGCCGCATGGCTTTTCCCCTCCCCCTGCCCAGCCAGACACTGGGCCGGGGGAGAGACGCAACTCCTTCCCGCCGGAAATCCAAAGAGAGCTCTGAAGGACAAGAGCCCTGCTTTTAACTCCTTGGGTTTGTGGTCTCTGAGGCGGATCCAATGCCCCACTGGTCAAACCAGGTGCTCATCTTAAAATCCGAACACCCATTGATGACCACAGCAAAAACAACATATCCCAGATGTCCCATTTCTGGTCAAACCACGACAGTCTGTCCTGATGTTTTGTACAGCTAATTCCCATTTATTGAAAGAACTCTTCCACGCCAGATTAACGTTTAATTTTTTATTATGTGTTTACATTTTGGAAGGAGTAAGGGTGGTGGTGTTGGAAATTCTAATGAGGGACAACATTTCTGATTCAAAAGACTCAGGCTCCTCTCTTCTGATTTTTCTGCCTGATCCTTCAGACTGCAGGAAGTTTTACTTGGGTCATTCACTTGCAACAGGATGTTATGTGAATACAGAATTAATGTGTGCAGCCTGTCACTTGGAATTGCTGCTGTTCTGCTGCTGGAGAGCTCCCGCGGTTGCAGAGTCCTTGCAAGCAGCAATAACAGGAATGTGCCTGTGATCCTGCAAAGCCAGAGGAGGAGCAGGGAGCTGCAAGTCTCCCCCATCACTGCGGGGTATGAATAAATAGATCTAATCAACAATTTACATGTTAGCCCCGGACCAGGGTTTATTTTTAGGATGTGTCATTCAGCCCAAGCAAAACCTCTGCATCTCAGGCTGGTGGTGTTTCTAAAAGCACCTCTAAGTGATCACTGAGGCTGGATTTTGAGCTGCATTTACATTTTGATAGAATCTGCTGCTTTCCTTATCTGTAACAAAGTCTACCTGATCTTCATTAATTACAATATCATTTCACCTAACCAGGGTGCTACTAATTACAGTTATCTGTCTGTTCTTCACCAGATAATACACAAAAAAATTGTTATCCCTGGCTGTATCTGGATTAGCTGGAGCTGTAAGGGGGGTGCACATGGTGATGGGTTTTACAGGTGGAGTGCAGGTATTTACAGGCTGTCTGAGGGAATGCTGGAGGAGTGGCTGCTGTCCCACTGGCTGTGCTGCCATCCCAGCAGCAAAACATACAGAAAACACTACTTAAACACAGAAAAATGGTTACTGCAGGGTGGCTGGAGCAGGCCATCTCCACAAGAGAGGTGATGGAGTCCTGGGACATCCCAGACCCACCTGAGCACAGCCCTAGGGCTGGAGGGGACACTGCTGGAGCAGGGGTTGATCCCAGAGGTGTTTCCAGGCTCAGCTACCAGGGACAGTCTGGCAGTGCCTTTTTTGAGACAGAAAATCTCACAGTGGCTTCACAGAGAGCTGCAAGCCCTGGTGGTGGTGCTGACTGCTCCCCCACTAACATCAGCTGCAGTCTGAGCGGGGCAAGCACAGAAAGGGCTCCTCTGAAAAGAGGCAGCAGGAAATGTCTGAGCTGCTGGGGAGCTGTGGGTCCAGAGGGCTGGAGCCAGGAGCCAGAGGCTGCAGAGAAGGGGGTTCATGAGGGCAGATCCTTTGCTGGAAGAGAAGCCAAGGGGCTTTCACTTGACTCCTGTTTCATCATCCTTCCACACACTGATCTCTTCAGATGTTCTCCAAACATTTCTGAAGCTTTCTGAAGGGGAAAGGACTTGTCCTGGAGGAGGAGCAGAGCCAGGCTGCTGAGGAGAGCTGGTGGCTGTCAGCTGGCAAGAGAGGAGGGACACAGAGGCCAGAGGGGGGGACACTGGGTGAGGAGATGTTCACACTCAGCTCCATCCACTGTGAGTGCCAAACACACCTGCACTCCTGTTTGTACGGCTTGCTGTACTTGATAAACTGATAGATGTGATTTTGGGCATTTTTGTTACCTTTTTGTATTCTGAAGAGAACTAAAGATGGTTTGCATTATTTTTTTGTGCCTTCTGCAGTGCAGGTGATACAGGCAGGGATGGAACAGCAGCATCTTTATACTTGTCAAGTCTCCATCCACACCCAAGGCACTGCCTGAAGCTCAAAGTGATTTTCTTGCAGGTTTAGAACTCTACACCAGCAGAGAGAACAAGACACTCAGTGGAGATTATGCTCCAGAAAAACTGTATGCGTGGCCCAAAAGCTAAATATGGAACCATGGAAGTGCACACTGCAGTGGTAGGGGAGGTGGGAATGCTGAATGGGGAGGTATCCTGCCCTTCTGGCACCAGGAACCAGGGGTCCTCTGGTTCTCTATGGTTCTCCTTGAGGATCTCTGGTTCTCCATGGTCTTCCATGAGGATCTCTGGCTCTCCATGGTCTTCCATGAGGATCTCTAGTCCCCCATGAGGATTCCTGGTTCCCCATGGTTCCCCCCAGGGCTGTGCTGGTGCCTTGCCCGGAGCTTGCTGTGACAGCAGGCAGTAGTTTCAGGAGGGGCTGCTCTGCTGGCAGGGCCTTGGTGTTCCCAGCAGGGCAGGGCAGGGATGCTCCTGTCCCAGCAGGACACTGGGCATGCAGGTACCACCCCACAGCAGCTGCTCCTCCTCTGCATCACTTCCAGGGACAGAACTCCTGTCCTGCTGCGTGGCAGGGAGCCCTGCAGAGCCAGCACGGAGGGGACAGGCTGGGCAGCAGCTGGGCAGCACTGGTTTAATCCTTTTTGCCTGTTCCTGCCATGGAAGCTGTGTACTGGGTGAGATGTGTGTGTTTGGGGAGGGCTGGCCCGACCGTTAGCCTGTCAGGGTTTGCAACACTGGCAGCTGGGGAGAAAACTGTTATTAAGTGTAGTGTGGCACCTTGGAGACGGAAGCATGGGGAGACAATAAATACAGCCTTCCAAAATGCCATTTTATGGTGTCACTCTTCAGAATTTATTAAGACTTAGTTGCAGCCATGCCTGCAGCCTCCTGTGCTGGAATCCGTAAATTGTGTTCATTATCTCCAGCACTTGCTCTGACCTTCTGTGTTTTACAAGGGGGGAGACACTGGAGGCGTGGGGACACCCCAGCTGCTTTCTGCAGCCATTCCCCTGGTGCCAATCCAGCTTTTCTGGGATTGCTGGGACACCCCAGGCAGTGCTTGGCTGCGTGAATGGACCCCAGGTGTGATGTGATGGTTGAAGAGAACACTGAGGGACTGAGGAGCTGCCAAAATCACCACAGCTCCACGGGGAGCAGGGAAGGAGCTGGGCGAGGAGGGAGCCATGGGCACATTGGAGCACACTGGCACATTGTCACTCCACTGTGGGACCACTCCAGCAGTCTTGGATGTGCTGAGGATGCTGGAGGCAGAAAAGGGTTCACAGGAGCTCCCTGAACTGCACACAGGGAGATGCTACACCCCTGCTTGGTGTCCTCTTGCAGCAGTGTTCTCAAATGAAAACACAAATGAAATTGTGCTCCTTTCGCCCACTTTTTTGTCATGACATATCCCTGCAGCAGCATGTTGTGTACCTTCATCCTTATCCTCAGCATTTAGGTCCAGGATGGAGGAAAACATGTTCAAGCCCAACCTCCTGTTAATTTATTATGTTCCTTGTGCTTAAGGGCAAAATTTAAGTTGCCAAAAGCAGATGTTTGCATGCTCTTTTTTTTAGCTCTCAAACTACTTTCTGTGTGCTTGATTGATGGACGTCCCTGTTACATTAATAGCTGGGCTTTGCAGAAAGCTGTTATTACCAGGAGAATCTGGTGTGGGTTTCAGTTTTTCTTCTTGCATTAAAAATCCATTATTAATGTTTTTCTGAGGGAAAAGAAAAAAAAGGTTTCAATTCAGGCATTTTGCTTTGCTTTCTCAGGCTTCTTATCAACTGTCTTTACAGTGGTGCTTTTAAAATCAATATAACAATTGTTCTTTATATTTTACTGAGTGGTTGAGGATTTATGCATCTTGCTATTGATTTCTGATTGTATTGCAGGACATGAGGTGCACACAGGTTGCATCTTGCTATTGGTTTCTGATTGTATTGCAGGACATGTAGGTGCACACAGGTTGCTCTGTGATGGATAACTTTATTTGTGTCTTCCTAATCATCACTGAGTTGCCTTCTGCATGTTCCCTGTTGCTGGATGCTGCTGCTGAGCATGGAAGGCACCAGGAGAGCTGAGTGCAATCCTGAGACACCAAACTTGTGACTTCTCATTTAATTCAGTTTGGTTTTCAATCAGACACAGGGGTCACATGAGGCTTGTGGGGTCTCCTCTTTTGTGTTGTCTTTGCAGAGTCCTTCTGCCCTGGCTTTTCAGGCAGCTTCGTGTTGTGTGTTGTAGGAGCAAAACAAGTCATTGTCCTGGCTTTGTGTGGGGTGGTCATAATGCACCTTTAGCTTCCAGCACTGACCTTGGCCCTTGGGGCAGCTCTGCAGGCAGATCTCAGCATTTCAGACGTGCAGAGTCATTGGGTCCCAGAATGGTTTGGGTTGGAAAGGAACCTTGAAGCTCATCCAATTCCAATCCCCTGCCATGGCAGGGACACCTACCACTGTCCCAGGCTGCTCCAGCTCCAGTGTCCAGCCTGGCCTTGGGCAGTGCCAGGGATCCAGGGGCAGCCCCAGCTGCTCTGGGCACCCTGTGCCAGGGCCTGCCCACCCTCACAGGGAACAATTCCTGATTCCCAATATCCCATCCATCCCTGCCCTCTGGCAGTGGAAGCCATTCCCTGTGTCCTGGCACTCCAGGCCCCTGTAAAAGTCCAAGTCTCAATGAAGCAATGCAGAAGCCCAGTGTGGAGAGCATTATTAATAATTGGTTAGCTGAGAAAGGCCACACTGATATAATGCCACTGGTTAAACTGAAGGAGAAAAGTCAGCAGTCAGCAAGCTAAAAGGAAGAGTCAGCAGCGACCTTGCTGCAACATGAGGATAGGGAGTTGAGATTAGTCCTGAATACATCCTAAGAATATGTAGAAAGTATCAAAAGTAGAACCATAGGAATGCAGAAGTAGGCGTAGGTGCTGATATGCAAGCTGACCAATCCTGAGCTCAACTTTTGCAATATGTATGAAGCTCATTATTAACTGTATTTAACCCGCCGTACTGATCAATAAAATCGAGCCTGTGATGATCAAACTGATGTCCTGGTTCCCTTCCGTCGACAAATGGTGGAGAATGCGGGCATAACCGAATCTCTGCCCTTTTTCTCGGATTAAAAGAAAAAGGGATTACGCCACGGTCCGGAAGTTGGGTTTGGGTCCCAGCAGCCGGGACGGTGCCGGAATTTGAAGCACCCTTAAGGTTCACAACGGTGACTTAAGCCAATATGTGTCGCAGGAGCCTGGAGAGCTGCAACAGCGCGCGCTGATTAATAGGTATGGATAGGCAAGCGGCATATGATTTATTTACCGCCTATTTAGAGCGGCGTGGGATAAAAGGGATAGATTTAAAAAAGGAGTTACCAGGGTTATTAGCCTATGGCCATGCTAAGGGTATCTTTTCTAATCCTCATACAGTTCATGAGTTATCAGAGTGGAGAAAGTTTGGGGAAATATTGTGGGATACAGTACTAGATGATGATAAGTCAGCAAAGAAATTTGGGAAGTTATGGCGGGTGGTGTATAACACGTTACTTCAGCAGGTCTCTGAGAGAAAGGCAGCAGAAAGGGCAACAGAAGCTCATAAGAGGAATATAGGGTATGGTCGTGAAGATGATCCCCTGGCACCCTCTGTAACTAAAGTACTTATGCCTAAGAGTCCCCAGCAAAGTGGTGTGGAGGATTTCTCTATAGGCGCAGTGGAGCCGTCTGCACCTTTCCTGTCAGAGGGGGAGGGCGAGTCGGATGGTGGAGGTAGGAGCAAGCCAGCTTTGCCTCCGCCACCAGCTTCAGGCGGGTCGGATGGTGGGGGTGGGAGCAAGCCAGCTTCGCCTCCGCCGCCAGCCTTGCCTCCGCCGCTACCCCTCAATGAGCCGGCTCCGGTTACAGCCTCGGTGGGGGGGTCACCTCTCCCGCCCGAGCCGGCTCCAGCGGGGGGGCGGATTGCCCCCCGCAGGCTGGCTCCGTGTGAGCCGGCTCCGGTTTCACTGTCAGCTCCAGCGGGGGAGGGGGGGCTCCCGCTTCCCCCGCACGAGCCAGCCTCTGCTTCACTGCCCCCCCTGCGCGAAACCTCGGTGTCTGCACCGAAGCGCCAGCAGCATAGCACCCTTAAAGGGCCAGATCCCATCCCAGGGGCACACCGTGATCCATGGGGGGAGATGGCTAAACAGAGGAGGGAAGCTTGGGCTGCTTTGGCGAAAGAAGTGATGCAAATGGGGGATGGTGAAGCGGTGGAAATAGCTTCTAGTCTTGCATGTCCAGTTACATACACACCACAGTATGATGCACAGGGGAACCTTACGCATAATATAGCAGAATATACTCCCTTAGATTGGAAGCTGCTAACTCAGCTACGTTCTACGGTTAGTCAGTTTGGAGTAAAAAGTGAACCTGTTAGGCAAACGCTAGATTATCTTTTTAATACTCAGGTTTTATGATTTGAAAGGAATAGTTCGGTTGATATTCACTCAGCATCAGCAGTTATTGTTTAACGCCCATTGGCAAGCGTTGGTGAATGAGTCGGTTGCTGTACAACGAGCTCAGGGAGACCCATTACATGGAGTGACAGTAGAGGAGCTGATGGGCTTAGGGGCATATTTGCGTACAGAGGCACAGATGATATCGGGAGCTGATAAACTTAGAGAGTCTATGAGGTTAGTGCGTGCTGCAATAGACATGGTTAAAGAGCCAGGAGGGTTACCGGCTTATATGGGTATTAAGCAAGGAAGGGAAGAAGAATCATTTGGAAATTTTATCGATAGAACAGCTACTGCTATAGATCGTGCTGGTGTTGCAGACTACATGAAGGGGGCGCTATTGAAGCAGTGTGCCTTGCAAAATAGCAATCCAGCAACCCAGAGAGTGTTAGCTACTTTAGGGGCAAATTGGACTATTGAGGAAGCATTAGAGCGAATGGTTTATTGCCAACAGCTTCACAGGCATTTATAGCAGAAGCTCTAAAGGACTTAGGATTAGGGTTACAAAAGCAAGCAGAGTCTACTCAGAATCAGGTGTTAGCTGCTCTTGCTCCTCTCCGAAGTGGCTCACTGGCATTCACACAAGGAGGTTCGAAATCATTCCTCAAGTGTTACCGATGCGGCAACGAAGGACACACACGCCGAACATGCCGAGCGACTGGCATATGGTGTCAACACTGCCGATCCAGCTCCCACAACACTACGGCTTGTAGGCGCCGGTCGGGAAACCATCCGCGGGGGGCCGCGCCCAGACACAAGTTGCCGCCGTGACATCGGAGACGCCAGCAGCTGCCGTGACATCGCTGCCACCTCCTGTCTGCAACCCGCAACAACCGGAAGCCTCGGTTTGGACTTATCAGCAGCAGTACACGTCACACTAATGATGAACCGGCCTGAGAGGATACCCACTGGAATAAAGGGTCCTCTTATATTAAATGGACAAACATGTGGAGCATTATTGCTGGGACGTTCCTCTATAACTATGTTGGGATTATTCTTTTTGCCTGGTGTTATCGATGTGGACTTTACAGGGGAAATACAAATTATGGCTTACACCCTTTATCCTCCGATTAAAATTACAAAGGGACAACGCATTGCGCAATTAGTACCACTGTCACAAATGACATCAGGAATACAATCATTTACTGGGCAAGCACGGGATGAAAAACGTTTTGGCTCTACTGGTGTTAAACTTTTAACCGTGGATTTACAAAATAGACCAAAGCAAAAAGTTGAAATTACTTATGGGCATCAAAGCATAACCCTTTATGGATTATTGGATACAGGAGCAGATACCAGCATCATTTCTCCGGAAGCGTGGCCACAACATTGGCCCCTATTCCCATCATCAAACATGCTGACAGGAGTGGGAGGATTTACATTGGCAAGCAGATCGCCGCCTTTGTCTGTGTGCATTGAGAATCAACAAATATCTGCTGTGTTTTCAATTGTTCAACTGCCTCCTACAGTTTCCTGCTTAATTGGAAGGGACATTTTAACACAATTGGGAGTGGTGTTAACTAATCAGCACCCTTTGGGGTAATTGCCATTGCTTGGACTTTCCCCATTCCACTCACCTGGAAAACGGATACACCGGTGATGGTTAAGCAATGGCCATTAAAAGGGGAGAGTCTTATGCATGCCCATGAATTGGTACAGGAACAATATACAAAAGGGCACCTACGACTATCCACAAGCCCTTGGAATACACCTATTTTTGTAATCAAAAAGAAATCAGGGAAATATCGTTTGATACATGATTTGAGGGCTGTAAATGACCAAATGGAACCAATGGGGGCTTTACAGCCTGGCCTTCCAAATCCAGCTATGATTCCAGAACACTGGCCACTTTTAATTATTGACCTAAAGGATTGGTTTTTCACTATTGGCCTGCATCCTGATGACATGAAGAGATTTGCTTTTACTTTACCAGCAATAAATCGTGGAGAACCAGATAAAAGATTTGAATGGACATCTCTTCCGCAGGGCATGCGCAACTCCCCCACTTTATGTCAGCTTTATGTTGATGCTGCATTACAGCCACTACGTCGTAAATGGCCAGCAACTATAATATATCATTACATGGACGATATTTTGTTTGCACAGCAACAGCCATTCTCCTCTTTACAGATTAACACCATTATAAATACTCTTGCTGCATATTCACTTGTTATTGCTGCAGAGAAAATTCAGACTACAAGGCCCTGGAAATATTTGGGATGGACTCTGGCGGATCAAATAGTAATACCACAAAAATTGGAATTACAATTGGACATTAAAACTCTACATGATGCACAGAAGTTGCTGGGAGACTTACAGTGGCTGAAGCCTATTGTGGGAATACCAAATCATTTATTAGAAGTCCTACGGCCTTTGTTAAAAGGCGTGGACCCTACTACTCCTGTACACCTGACAAAGGAGCATCATCTTGCTTTGCAGCAAATTAGTAACTGTGTACAGCAAGGGTATGTGTCTCGTCGACAACTCGATCACCCCATTGACCTTACTATCTGGAATAGCCCTTGCCACTTGCTTGGTGCTCTCTCTCAGTTGCAAAAGAAAACGGGGGAGATACGGGTGTTGGAATGGTTATCACCACCACTACAGCATAAGAAAACAATATCTTCAAAAATTGAACAATTGGCTGCATTAATCAAAAAGGGGCGTCTCAGAATTCTTGAAGTGGATGGTAGAGAACCTGCTACTATTAGATTGCCTATGGAAAAAGAAACCTTGGACTGGTACTTGATTAATTCGAAGAATTTACAAGAAGCATTATTGATGTCACCTGCTAAAGTAGAGACTAGTAAATTAGTGCCTAGAGTTTTGCAATGGATGACAGAATGGAACTGGATCACTCGACCTTTGAGAGAAGAAAACCCCATAGAAGGAGCTATTACAGTTTTTACAGATGCAGGAAAGAAGTCAAGGCGTGCTGCTGTTACCTGGCAAGGAAAAGGACAATGGAAGCATCAATTCCTCACAGCAGACCCTGCAGATAGCTTACAAACTTTGGAATTGTTAGCAGTAGTATGGGCGGTGTCCAACTTACAGGAGCCTTTAAATGTGGTCACAGACTCTATGTATGTTGCAGGAGTAGTCAAACGAATAGAGGAAGCAGCAATTAAGGAAGTGAATAATAAACGATTGTATGAGTTACTGATACAGTTAAGGAAGGCTTTACGAGAAAGAAATGCAGCATATTCTGTGATTCATATTAGGAGCCATAAATGGTCTGAAGGTTTAGGAGAAGGGAATGAACGTGCAGATAAATTGGTTACCCTACCCATTGACAATTCTTGTCCTATTGACAAGCACACATTGGCCAGAGAAGCACATAGTAGATATCATCAAAATGCAAGAGGTTTAGCAAAACACTTTGAGCTGAGTTTGTCAGAAGCTAAGGCCATTGTCAGAGCATGTCCAACATGTAGTTATCATAATGGTGGGATAGGTCTAGGCATCGAGGTTAATCCTCGAGGTTTAGAAATAAATGAGAAATGGCAAATGGATGTTACACACATAGCTAGATTCGGTAAAGTCAAGCATGTGCACGTCACCATAGGTACATATAGTCATTACATATGGGCTACAGCTCAGGCAGGACAGAAAGCTATACATGTTATCAGACACCTGTTAAGTTGTTTCACTGTTATGGGAGTTCCAAAGAGTATCAAAACTGATAATGGTCCAGCTTATGTAAGTGCTAGGGTTCGGAAATTTTTGAATCAGTGGTCTGTTAAGCACGTGACAGGTATTCCACACTCTCCTACTGGACAGGCAATAGTGGAAAGAGCAAACGGTACCCTTAAGCAGTATATTGAAAAACATCAAGATTTGGCATGTTTGGCTAAGGTTTTGTATGTGATTAATCATTTATGCATTTTTGGGGAAGACGATACCCCTCCTGCAATGAAACATCATCCGAGGTCAGGTCAGGAAAATACTAAGGAAACAGGGGTCTGGGTTCAGTATAAGAACCCAAGAACAGGATTATGGGAAAAACCTGCAAAAGTATTATATTGGGGTCAGGGGTATCTTTGTGTTTCCTCACCTACAGGGCCTTTGTGGGTGCCTGCTAAGTGGACTAAACCTGTTTTTGATGCAGCCTCTGGTGGATCACCTCACGGAGGAGGACAAGGAGCAACTGGGGAAGAAACTGCTTCTAGTCCTACAACCACTACTGTTACAATTGAAGGGGTACTCGGAAGCGGTGGACAGAGCACTGACACATCACTATCGGACGGCCCAGGAGTTGATTAGTTTCATTGACTCATTATCAACTTTTCGTTTAACAAATCCAGCGAAACTACATTGCCTTGACTGTCACAATCCACATTGTGCTGCCTGGATAGCTCTACGTTGTGGGGGTTGTAAAAGAACTTTTTGGATAGAACAATCATTATTACGGGATTTGTGGTGTCATACTTGTGAACACGAGCACACGTGGGGAAAAAGCTGGCAAGATGAATTATGGAGACAAACAGGGCAAAATGCATATATAGCTTTAAATCTTTATGAGTCTCCTGAACAGAAAGTTCTTGCTTATTATCGATGGGAAATACAATGTATTGTGAATAGAATTAAGGTTCAAAGTAAATCACGTATAGTTTCTATAAGGTGTAGGAAATTAATGCCTTTAACACAGCATTCAATTGTAGGACCCTTCCAAGGGGATCCTGATAGAGCATTAGATTGCTGCATTGACAAGTTGCAAAAATTGAGTTTGCAAGTGGCAGGACCAGTGAAATCAGGAGCAGCAAGGTTGAAGACAGATAAGAAAAGGAAGGCAAAAAGGGAACGGTCTCATTTGAATAAGGATATCAGTGATTGCTAATTAATTTTCTATGATTAGGACAATTTTACTGTTGTGGGACCCATTAGGAGGATATAGTTGTTGAGGATAACGAACAAGAACTACGATTATGAAATAAGATACGCCTTGTGTTAAAGAAAGACCTTGAGCTGTTAGCCTCATATAGTAAAAAGGCTGAAGAGGCTTTGCGATCACCACCATTGAATTGGTTGCTTTGGATTGAAGAAACAGACTTTTATACTGGTCCTTACTTATATTCACTTCCTTGTTACGTTTGCAAAAGGGATAATGATAAGTGCTATGCATGGGTAGCTTTGCATTGTGCAGATTGTAATCAGGTTTATTGATATTCACAGAGGTCAGTAGATTATTTATGGTGTGCACCTTGTTCTGGAAGGTGGATTCGAAATCATATCTGGGTTAGAGCTCTTGAACAAAGTACTGGCCTGCCAGGACGAACAGGATTACAGCTCTTTGAGAGTGCAGAACAAGTGGTTATAGCATATCTTAGGTGGAAGTTGCAGGAAAACCTTAGAATATTCGAAATTACTAAAGCCTCACACATCATAGCAGCTCGCTGTAAAGCTGATTTGCCTTCAAACTTACCTCATGCTATACCTGTGAGCAAGGATGCTGATTTAGAATTAGATCAGTATATTCAAGAATTGACTCAGCCTTACAATAGACAATCTAGCAAACCAGGGAAAAGACAGCGAAGAAAGGAAAAACAGAGCAAGCAGAAGGAAGGAAAGGAGAAGCAAAGCAAGCAGAAAGAAAAATGAGGTTTGTTTTTGGTATACTGCTCAATGCTGTAGCAAGTGAAGCAGTAGGAGTAACACACTTTAGTCAACCAAGGGAGAATTTATGGGTGACACTTGCTAATCAAACTAACCAATCATCACTTTGTCTTAGTCTTGGAGGAGTCACTAACCCATTTCGAACATGCCTGGTGGGACTTCCTGTGTGGTCTCCTGGAGAATTTTGTAGTTTGATAAACAATCAAACCTTATGTATGTCTAACATGTCAAACATCACATTGCCGGTGCAACAAGGGTATACTGCAGGTCAGAGTGATGGCTATCGTCAATGCTTACTAATCCAATCACTTAACACCTCTTTGCATTCTCCTCCTGAAGAATTGGATCTTTTTGGAAGTACAAATGCCAGCATATCTAACACTACAGCTGGTGGATGGTTTAGCTTCAAACTTTCGGGTGCTCAGAATTTAAACCAACCTAAAGAAACATGGGCTACCCTAGATTCATTCCTGAATGTGAGTGAATTCTCTCCACAGCATTACAGTCAATGTAACGGCACAAATATCACAGCACCAGTGAAATTACCCACAGGAATATTTTTGATTTGTGGAGACAGGGCATGGAATGGTATACCAGCTAAACCACAGGGTGGACCCTGTTTTTTGGGAAAATTGTCACTGTTTCATCCTAATGTGTCCTTGCTAATGCAGCTGAGTCAAAATTCAAACAGGAGAAAACGTAGCATACATGACTTATACTGCAGCAAGATAGGAGATCCACGGTTTTGGGGCACATTCAAACAGGTGGTGGTTTCAACTATCTTACCAGGAGGATCTGCCAATAAAGCCATGAATTTAGCAAAACAATTAGGATGCTGGGCAAGGGATGAGCTGAACAAGACATCACAAATTCTAGACATGCTAACTGCAGATGTGCAAAGTGTTAACCATGCTGTTTTGCAAAATAGAGCTGCTATAGATTTTTTGCTCTTAGCACAAGGTTATGGATATGAAGAGTTCGAGGGAATGTGTTGCATGAATCTGTCTGATCATTCGGTGTCCATTCACACTAAGATAAAAGAATTGCAACAGGGACTTCACAAACTTAAGGAAGAATATGGTTTAGGAATTGACGAATGGCTTAAAGGCTTAGGACTTGGACCGTGGCTGAGGAACCTTGTGATCTATGCTATAGGACTTCTGGGTGTAATTTTACGGTTTTTGCTTATTTTACCTTGTATCTTTAACTGTATTCAAAACATGGTCAGCCATACAATAGCAAAAACATGGCAAACTAATCTCCTTGCTCAAGAAGAAAACGGGGGAAATGTGGAGAGATTTATTCATAATTGGTTAGCAGAGAAAGGCCATACTGACATGATTCCGCTGGTTAAGCTGAAGGAGAAAGGTCAGCAGTCAGCAAGCTGAAAGGAAAGGTCAGCAGTGACCTTGCTTCAACATGAGGATAGGGAGTAGAGATTATTCCTGAATATATCCTGAGAATATGTAGAAAGTATGAAAAGTAGAACCATAGGAATGCAGAAGTAGGCGTAGGTGCTGACAGGTAACTGACCAATCCTGAGCTCAACTTTTGCAATATGTATGAAGCTCATTATTAACTGTATTTCACCTGCTGCACTGATCAATAAAATTGAGCCTGTGATGATCAAACTGATGTCCTGGTTCCCTTCCGTCAACAGTGGCCCAGTTGCCAAGGCTGTGGTGGCCCTGAGAGTGTGCAGGTGGATTTTGGATGGCTGTGGCCTGCTGGCGTCTCTGGGCCCAGGAGTCCCTGTGGCTGCAGCAGGAAGGGTGGCTGAAGGTTTGCTGGCTGCGTTGGTGGCAGGGCTGCAGGGGCCAGTGCTGAGAGAGCCCCCTGTGTGAGAGCTGGTGAGAGCTGAGCTCTTGGGGACAGCGCTGTGCCCCAGGCCAGGAAGAGCAGCAGTGCCCAGTGCCAGAAGTGGTGCCAGTGGGAGCCCCTGTGCACTGGGACCCCCAGCCCCGGGGTGGCTGTGCCAGCACCCCCAGGAACCTCCAGCCCTGGCAACGTGGAAAAAGTGGAACCCACAAGTGTGCAAAGCTGCCTTTGCCCAAAGGAAAGGCCAAGAGAACTCAGGTTTTAAAATTAAACAGGATTTATTTGCCGAAGTTTGGCAAATCTAGGATTTACAGAACATGTTTCGTTATAACAATCGTTATAACAACATCAAGAGTAATATGCAGAACATGTTTACATGGGATCTGAGGGGCTAACAATCTTCAAAACGTATTTACAGGAAACTACAAACGTAGGGAACGTATTTACAGAAATCTTCTAAACTTTCAAACGTATTTACAGAAATCTTCAAAACTTTCAAACGTATTTACAACGGCCTGGCAACTGTGCCATCATGTGCTTGAGTCCTGGAAGAAAGGAAGCAGAAGAGCTGGGCTCAGCTGGCAGCACTGGGACCAGCAGGGCTGGCATCTGGGCCCCAGGGGCAGGGCCAGGGATGGAAGGGCTGGCGAGGCCCCAGGCAAGTGCAGGGCAGGCCGGGGCTGGTGCTTGTGGCAGAACAATCCAGGCCCCCTGCCGGCACTGTGTCCCTGAGCGGGGCCATCCAGCCCAGCCCCAGCCTGGCGTCAGGGGACCCAGTGTGTGTGTGGGCAGGGCGTGGGAAGCATCTGCCTCTCTTACCTGTGGGGCTGCATCTTCATCCAAGGACCATGGGCTCCTCCTCATCCTTCTCGTCAACTTCCATGTCCTCGATGTTGTCCTCCTCATCCACCTCCATCTCCTCGATGGTGTCCTTGTCATCTACTTCCATGTCCTCAACCGGGTTGGACATGGAAGTAGAGGAGGAGTCCACCTGCATCATCTCTTCCTGATCCAGCACCAGGTCCACTTCCATCTCCTCCACGGTGTCTCTGTCAGTCTGCCAGGGGCAGCACAATCTCCCAGTGAGCTTCCTGTCCCATACCATCCATTCCCACATGGCTGCAGCCTGCCCAATCCAGGTGCCCCCTGCCTGGCATGGCACTGTACCTCCATTGGCACAGCAGTGCACATCGTGCTGGGATTGGCGCGCCAGAGCAGGCAGCGGGAAAAGCCCAGGCAGCAGCAGCAGCTCAGCGCTGAGGGTCAGAGCGCAGAGCGAGTGGCAACTGACCCTTGGAAGCCAGTGAAGTGTCTGCTGTGCTTGTTTCCAGGTCCTGGATGTTCCACCTGGAACCCTCTGGGAGCTGTGATGTCACTGAAGTTTCAGGGGTGCTGTGCAGTGGGAGATGGGGATGGCAGAATGATCAATCTTTGAATGGTTTGGCTTGGAAGGGACCCTAAAGATGATGTAGTTCCAAGCTGAGCAAGCTCCCAGCAGAGCAGGTTGCTGCGGCCCCTGTCCCACCTGGCCTTGGATGTTGCTGGGGATGGGGCACCCACAGCCTCTCTGCCCTGGTCCCTGTGTCAGGGACAAGCACCCTGAGAGTAAAGAACTTCTTCCCATCATCAAATCTCCTCTACCTCTTGCAGTTTGATCCCATTCCCCCTTGTCCTGTCACTATAGTTCCTGAACAAGAGTCCTCTCCCAGTTCCCTGTGGGTCAGGCTGTTCCTGCAGGGTCACACGTGTGGCTGGACCTGCAGACAGGAGAGGGAAGCCAAGCTCCCAGTAAGAGAAAATTGGCAAAGTGACACGAGAGATGAGAGAAGACGGGAAATGTAGAAAAATGCAAGGCATTGGTTGGGGTGGGCAATGGGATTCATGCCTTCTATTAAAGGCCAGGTTCTCTGGTGCACTCAGTTCCTGCATCTTCCTGAGATTTTTTTCCTGGGTCAGGAACTCAGCAGTGGAGAAAGCAGAAGCCTGTCCTTTGTGTTCCCTTTGGGATGGCAGTGAAAGTGCCCTGATTGTACATTCAGAGGCACCTTCATGGCTTCTCATGCCACGACACCAAAACTAAATGTGCAAGGTGACTTCCTTGAATGACATGTAGTCCATTGAAATATCTAAAGGAAGTGGTCTGGAAATGCTTTCTGAGCCTGCTGCTTGGGATCAGCTGTGAGGGGCTGAGGGCTGGCCTGAGCCCGGTGCTGTGTCCCACTGGGAGCAGCCCCACAGGCTTAAGTGCAGAGCAGGCACTGCCAGAGGCGCTGGAGATCTCACCTGCCCTGCAGCCACCATTGTCAAGGTGCTGTAAACATCAGCTGGTGCTGACTTTCCCCTTGGACCCTTTGGTTTAGTCACTATGGGGAATTTCTTTCCTGAATCCCGTGGTATTTCCCCCTGGCAGCCGTGATAGGAATGTTCGGGGAGTGTGGGGCTTTGGGGGCCGCTGCCCAGGCAGGGGCTGAGCTCGGGGCCCTGTTGGGATCTGGCCCCCAGCAGCAGCAGCAGCAGCAGCAGCAGCAGCAGCAGCAGCCCCATGGCCCAAAGCCCCGTGCTCCCTTCCCAGCAGAGGCTGCCCTGTCCCTGCAGCTGTCACCCGAGTGGGGCCCAGGGGCCAGTGGCCGCTGGCAGCAGCAGGAATGTGGGCAGGGTGAGGATGCCCTGGCTTGGCTTTTGTCTCTGGAACAATGCGGGCTCAGGGCAGTGCAGAGCAGGCTGGGAAGCAGAGCCCAGGGCCTTTGAAGGTGCCAAGAGTTAAAGATCAGTCCCTGCAGCAGCCCAGATGCAGGTGGCCCAGTTGCCAAGGCTGTGGTAGCCTTGAGAGCGTGCAGGTGGATTTTGGATGGCTGTGGCCTGCTGGCAGCTCTGGGCCCAGGAGTGCCTGTGGCTGCAGCAGGAAGGGTGGCTGAAGGTTTGCTGGCTGCGTTGGTGGCAGGGCTGCAGGGGCCAGTGCTGAGAGAGCCCCCTGTGTGAGAGCTGGTGAGAGCTGAGCTCTTGGGGACAGCGCTGTGCCCCAGGCCAGGAAGAGCAGCAGTGCCCAGTGCCAGAAGTGGTGCCAGTGGGAGCCCCTGTGCACTGGGACCCCCAGCCCCGGGGTGGCTGTGCCAGCACCCCCAGGAACCTCCAGCCCTGGCAACGTGGAAAAAGTGGAACCCACAAGTGTGCAAAGCTGCCTTTGCCCAAATGAAAGGCCAAGAGAACTCAGGTTTTAAAATTAAACAGGATTTATTTGCCGAAGTTTGGCAAATCTAGGATTTACAGAACATGTTTCGTTATAACAATCGTTATAACAACATCAAGAGTAATATGCAGAACATGTTTACATGGGATCTGAGGGGCTAACAATCTTCAAAACGTATTTACAGGAAACTACAAACGTAGGGAACGTATTTACAGAAATCTTCTAAACTTTCAAACGTATTTACAGAAATCTTCAAAACTTTCAAACGTATTTACAACGGCCTGGCAACTGTGCCATCATGTGCTTGAGTCCTGGAAGAAAGGAAGCAGAAGAGCTGGGCTCAGCTGGCAGCACTGGGACCAGCAGGGCTGGCATCTGGGCCCCAGGGGCAGGGCCAGGGCTGGCAGGGCTGGCGAGGCCCCAGGCAAGTGCAGGGCAGGCCGGGGCTGGTGCTTGTGGCAGAACAATCCAGGCCCCCTGCAGGCACTGTGTCCCTGAGCGGGGCCATCCAGCCCAACCCCAGCCTGGCGTCAGGGGACCCAGTGTGTGTGTGGGCAGGGCGTGGGAAGCATCTGCCTCTCTTACCTGTGGGGCTGCATCTTCATCCAAGGACCATGGGCTCCTCCTCATCCTTCTCGTCAACTTCCATGTCCTCGATGTTGTCCTCCTCATCCACCTCCATCTCCTCGATGGTGTCCTTGTCATCTACTTCCATGTCCTCAACCGGGTTGGACATGGAAGTAGAGGAGGAGTCCACCTGCATCATCTCTTCCTGATCCAGCACCAGGTCCACTTCCATCTCCTCCACGGTGTCTCTGTCAGTCTGCCAGGGGCAGCACAATCTCCCAGTGAGCTTCCTGTCCCATACCATCCATTCCCACATGGCTGCAGCCTGCCCAATCCAGGTGCCCCCTGCCTGGCATGGCACTGTACCTCCATTGGCACAGCAGTGCACATCGTGCTGGGATTGGCGCGCCAGAGCAGGCAGCGGGAAAAGCCCAGGCAGCAGCAGCACCTCAGCGCTGAGGGTCAGAGCGCAGAGCGAGTGGCAACTGACCCTTGGAAGCCAGTGAAGTGTCTGCTGTGCTTGTTTCCAGGTCCTGGATGTTCCACCTGGAACCCTCTGGGAGCTGTGATGTCACTGAAGTTTCAGGGCTGCTGTGCAGTGGGAGATGGGGATGGCAGAATGATCAAATCCTTGAATGGTTTGGCTTGGAAGGGACCCTAAAGATGATGTGGTTCCAAGCTGAGCAAGCTCCCAGCAGAGCAGGTTGCTGCGGCCCCTGTCCCACCTGGCCTTGGATGTTGCTGGGGATGGGGCACCCACAGCCTCTCTGCCCTGGTCCCTGTGTCAGGGACAAGCACCCTGAGAGTAAAGAACTTCTTCCCATCATCAAATCTCCTCTACCTCTTGCAGTTTGATCCCATTCCCCCTTGTCCTGTCACTATAGTTCCTGAACAAGAGTCCTCTCCCAGTTCCCTGTGGGTCAGGCTGTTCCTGCAGGGTCACACGTGTGGCTGGACCTGCAGACAGGAGAGGGAAGCCAAGCTCCCAGTAAGAGAAAATTGGGAAAGTGACACGAGAGATGAGAGAAGACGGGAAATGTAGAAAAATGCAAGGCATTGGTTGGGGTGGGCAACGGGATTCATGCCTTCTATTAAAGGCCAGGTTCTCTGGTGCACTCAGTTCCTGCATCTTCCTGAGATTTTTTTCCTGGGTCAGGAACTCAGCAGTGGAGAAAGCAGAAGCCTGTCCTTTGTGTTCCCTTTGGGATGGCAGTGAAAGTGCCCTGATTGTACATTCAGAGGCACCTTCATGGCTTCTCATGCCACGACACCAAAACTAAATGTGCAAGGTGACTTCCTTGAATGACATGTAGTCCATTGAAATATCTAAAGGAAGTGGTCTGGAAATGCTTTCTGAGCCTGCTGCTTGGGATCAGCTGTGAGGGGCTGAGGGCTGGCCTGAGCCCGGTGCTGTGTCCCACTGGGAGCAGCCCCACAGGCTTAAGTGCAGAGCAGGCACTGCCAGAGGTGCTGGAGATCTCACCTGCCCTGCAGCCACCATTGTCAAGGTGCTGTAAACATCAGCTGGTGCTGACTTTCCCCTTGGACCCTTTGGTTTAGTCACTATGGGGAATTGCTTTCCTGAATCCCGTGGTATTTCCCCCTGGCAGCCGTGATAGGAATGTTCGGGGAGTGTGGGGCTTTGGGGGCCGCTGCCCAGGCAGGGGCTGAGCTCGGGGCCCTGTTGGGATCTGGCCACCAGCAGCAGCAGCAGCAGCAGCAGCAGCAGCAGCAGCAGCAGCAGCCCCATGGCCCAAAGCCCCGTGCTCCCTTCCCAGCAGAGGCTGCCCTGTCCCTGCAGCTGTCACCCGAGTGGGGCCCAGGGGCCAGTGGCCGCTGGCAGCAGCAGGAATGCGGGCAGGGTGAGGATGCCCTGGCTTGGCTTTTGTCTCTGGAACAATGCGGGCTCAGGGCAGTGCAGAGCAGGCTGGGAAGCAGAGCCCAGGGCCTTTGGAGGCGCCAAGAGTTAAAGATCAGTCCCTGCAGCAGCCCAGATGCAGGTGGCCGAGTTGCCAAGGCTGTGGTAGCCTTGAGAGCGTGCAGGTGGATTTTGGATGGCTGTGGCCTGCTGGCAGCTCTGGGCCCAGGAGTGCCTGTGGCTGCAGCAGGAAGGGTGGCTGAAGGTTTGCTGGCTGCGTTGGTGGCAGGGCTGCAGGGGCCAGTGCTGAGAGAGCCCCCTGTGTGAGAGCTGGTGAGAGCTGAGCTCTTGGGGACAGCGCTGTGCCCCAGGCCAGGAAGAGCAGCAGTGCCCAGTGCCAGAAGTGGTGCCAGTGGGAGCCCCTGTGCACTGGGACCCCCAGCCCCGGGGTGGCCGTGCCAGCACCCCCAGGAACCTCCAGCCCTGGCAACGTGGAAAAAGTGGAACCCACAAGTGTGCAAAGGCTGCCTTTGCCCAAAGGAAAGGCCAAGAGAACTCAGGTTTTAAAATTAAACAGGATTTATTTGCCGAAGTTTGGCAAATCTAGGATTTACAGAACATGTTTCGTTATAACAATCATTATAACAACATCAAGAGTAATATGCAGAACATGTTTACATGGGATCTGAGGGGCTAACAATCTTCAAAACGTGTTTACAGGAAACTACAAACGTAGGGAACGTATTTACAGAAATCTTCTAAACTTTCAAACGTATTTACAGAAATCTTCCAAACTTTCAAACGTATTTACAACGGCCTGGCATCTGTGCCATCATGTGTTTGAGTCCTGGAAGAAAGGAAGCAGCAGAGCTGGACTCAGCCGGCAGCACTGGGCCCAGCAAGGCTGGCAGCTGGGCCCCAGGGGCTGGGCCGGGGCTGGCAGGGCTGGCGTGGCCCCAGGCAAGCGCAGAGCAGGCCGGGGCTGGTGCTTGTGGCAGAACAATCCAGGCCCCCTGCAGGCACTGTGTCCCTGAGCGGGGCCATCCAGCCCAGCCCCAGCCTGGCGTCAGGGGACCCAGTGTGTGTGTGGGCAGGGCGTGGGAAGCATCTGCCTGTCTTACCTGTGGGGCTGCATCTTCATCCAAGGACCATGGGCTCCTCCTCATCCTTCTCGTCAACTTCCATGTCCTCGATGTTGTCCTCCTCATCCACCTCCATCTCCTCGATGGTGTCCTTGTCATCTACTTCCATGTCCTCAACCGGGTTGGACATGGAAGTAGAGGAGGAGTCCACCTGCATCATCTCTTCCTGATCCAGCGCCAGGTCCACTTCCATCTCCTCCACGGTGTCTCTGTCAGTCTGCCAGGGGCAGCACAATCTCCCAGTGAGCTTCCTGTCCCATACCATCCATTCCCACATGGCTGCAGCCTGCCCAATCCAGGTGCCCCCTGCCTGGCATGGCACTGTACCTCCATTGGCACAGCAGTGCACATCGTGCTGGGATTGGCGCGCCAGAGCAGGCAGCGGGAAAAGCCCAGGCAGCAGCAGCAGCTCAGCGCTGAGGGTCAGAGCGCAGAGCGAGTGGCAACTGACCCTTGGAAGCCAGTGAAGTGTCTGCTGTGCTTGTTTCCAGGTCCTGGATGTTCCACCTGGAACCCTCTGGGAGCTGTGATGTCACTGAAGTTTCAGGGGTGCTGTGCAGTGGGAGATGGGGATGGCAGAATGATCAAATCCTTGAATGGTTTGGCTTGGAAGGGACCCTAAAGATGATGTGGTTCCAAGCTGAGCAAGCTCCCAGCAGAGCAGGTTGCTGCGGCCCCTGTCCCACCTGGCCTTGGATGTTGCTGGGGATGGGGCACCCACAGCCTCTCTGCCCTGGTCCCTGTGTCAGGGACAAGCACCCTGAGAGTAAAGAACTTCTTCCCATCATCAAATCTCCTCTACCTCTTGCAGTTTGATCCCATTCCCCCTTGTCCTGTCACTATAGTTCCTGAACAAGAGTCCTCTCCCAGTTCCCTGTGGGTCAGGCTGTTCCTGCAGGGTCACACGTGTGGCTGGACCTGCAGACAGGAGAGGGAAGCCAAGCTCCCAGTAAGAGAAAATTGGGAAAGTGACACGAGAGATGAGAGAAGACGGGAAATGTAGAAAAATGCAAGGCATTGGTTGGGGTGGGCAACGGGATTCATGCCTTCTATTAAAGGCCAGGTTCTCTGGTGCACTCAGTTCCTGCATCTTCCTGAGATTTTTTTCCTGGGTCAGGAACTCAGCAGTGGAGAAAGCAGAAGCCTGTCCTTTGTGTTCCCTTTGGGATGGCAGTGAAAGTGCCCTGATTGTACATTCAGAGGCACCTTCATGGCTTCTCATGCCACGACACCAAAACTAAATGTGCAAGGTGACTTCCTTGAATGACATGTAGTCCATTGAAATATCTAAAGGAAGTGGTCTGGAAATGCTTTCTGAGCCTGCTGCTTGGGATCAGCTGTGAGGGGCTGAGGGCTGGCCTGAGCCCGGTGCTGTGTCCCACTGGGAGCAGCCCCACAGGCTTAAGTGCAGAGCAGGCACTGCCAGAGGTGCTGGAGATCTCACCTGCCCTGCAGCCACCATTGTCAAGGTGCTGTAAACATCAGCTGGTGCTGACTTTCCCCTTGGACCCTTTGGTTTAGTCACTATGGGGAATTGCTTTCCTGAATCCCGTGGTATTTCCCCCTGGCAGCCGTGATAGGAATGTTCGGGGAGTGTGGGGCTTTGGGGGCCGCTGCCCAGGCAGGGGCTGAGCTCGGGGCCCTGTTGGGATCTGGCCACCAGCAGCAGCAGCAGCAGCAGCAGCAGCAGCAGCAGCAGCAGCAGCCCCATGGCCCAAAGCCCCGTGCTCCCTTCCCAGCAGAGGCTGCCCTGTCCCTGCAGCTGTCACCCGAGTGGGGCCCAGGGGCCAGTGGCCGCTGGCAGCAGCAGGAATGCGGGCAGGGTGAGGATGCCCTGGCTTGGCTTTTGTCTCTGGAACAATGCGGGCTCAGGGCAGTGCAGAGCAGGCTGGGAAGCAGAGCCCAGGGCCTTTGGAGGCGCCAAGAGTTAAAGATCAGTCCCTGCAGCAGCCCAGATGCAGGTGGCCGAGTTGCCAAGGCTGTGGTAGCCTTGAGAGCGTGCAGGTGGATTTTGGATGGCTGTGGCCTGCTGGCAGCTCTGGGCCCAGGAGTGCCTGTGGCTGCAGCAGGAAGGGTGGCTGAAGGTTTGCTGGCTGCGTTGGTGGCAGGGCTGCAGGGGCCAGTGCTGAGAGAGCCCCCTGTGTGAGAGCTGGTGAGAGCTGAGCTCTTGGGGACAGCGCTGTGCCCCAGGCCAGGAAGAGCAGCAGTGCCCAGTGCCAGAAGTGGTGCCAGTGGGAGCCCCTGTGCACTGGGACCCCCAGCCCCGGGGTGGCCGTGCCAGCACCCCCAGGAACCTCCAGCCCTGGCAACGTGGAAAAAGTGGAACCCACAAGTGTGCAAAGGCTGCCTTTGCCCAAAGGAAAGGCCAAGAGAACTCAGGTTTTAAAATTAAACAGGATTTATTTGCCGAAGTTTGGCAAATCTAGGATTTACAGAACATGTTTCGTTATAACAATCATTATAACAACATCAAGAGTAATATGCAGAACATGTTTACATGGGATCTGAGGGGCTAACAATCTTCAAAACGTGTTTACAGGAAACTACAAACGTAGGGAACGTATTTACAGAAATCTTCTAAACTTTCAAACGTATTTACAGAAATCTTCCAAACTTTCAAACGTATTTACAACGGCCTGGCATCTGTGCCATCATGTGTTTGAGTCCTGGAAGAAAGGAAGCAGCAGAGCTGGACTCAGCCGGCAGCACTGGGCCCAGCAAGGCTGGCAGCTGGGCCCCAGGGGCTGGGCCGGGGCTGGCAGGGCTGGCGAGGCCCCAGGCAAGTGCAGGGCAGGCCGGGGCTGGTGCTTGTGGCAGAACAATCCAGGCCCCCTGCAGGCACTGTGTCCCTGAGCGGGGCCATCCAGCCCAGCCCCAGCCTGGCGTCAGGGGACCCAGTGTGTGTGTGGGCAGGGCGTGGGAAGCATCTGCCTGTCTTACCTGTGGGGCTGCATCTTCATCCAAGGACCATGGGCTCCTCCTCATCCTTCTCGTCAACTTCCATGTCCTCAATGTTGTCCTCCTCATCCACCTCCATCTCCTCGATGGTGTCCTTGTCATCTACTTCCATGTCCTCAACCGGGTTGGACATGGAAGTAGAGGAGGAGTCCACCTGCATCATCTCTTCCTGATCCAGCGCCAGGTCCACTTCCATCTCCTCCACGGTGTCTCTGTCAGTCTGCCAGGGGCAGCACAATCTCCCAGTGAGCTTCCTGTCCCATACCATCCATTCCCACATGGCTGCAGCCTGCCCAATCCAGGTGCCCCCTGCCTGGCATGGCACTGTACCTCCATTGGCACAGCAGTGCACATCGTGCTGGGATTGGCGCGCCAGAGCAGGCAGCGGGAAAAGCCCAGGCAGCAGCAGCAGCTCAGCGCTGAGGGTCAGAGCGCAGAGCGAGTGGCAACTGACCCTTGGAAGCCAGTGAAGTGTCTGCTGTGCTTGTTTCCAGGTCCTGGATGTTCCACCTGGAACCCTCTGGGAGCTGTGATGTCACTGAAGTTTCAGGGGTGCTGTGCAGTGGGAGATGGGGATGGCAGAATGATCAAATCCTTGAATGGTTTGGCTTGGAAGGGACCCTAAAGATGATGTGGTTCCAAGCTGAGCAAGCTCCCAGCAGAGCAGGTTGCTGCGGCCCCTGTCCCACCTGGCCTTGGATGTTGCTGGGGATGGGGCACCCACAGCCTCTCTGCCCTGGTCCCTGTGTCAGGGACAAGCACCCTGAGAGTAAAGAACTTCTTCCCATCATCAAATCTCCTCTACCTCTTGCAGTTTGATCCCATTCCCCCTTGTCCTGTCACTATAGTTCCTGAACAAGAGTCCTCTCCCAGTTCCCTGTGGGTCAGGCTGTTCCTGCAGGGTCACACGTGTGGCTGGACCTGCAGACAGGAGAGGGAAGCCAAGTTCCCAGTAAGAGAAAATTGGGAAAGTGACACGAGAGATGAGAGAAGACGGGAAATGTAGAAAAATGCAAGGCATTGGTTGGGGTGGGCAACGGGATTCATGCCTTTTATTAAAGGCCAGGTTCTCTGGTGCACTCAGTTCCTGCATCTTCCTGAGATTTTTTTCCTGGGTCAGGAACTCAGCAGTGGAGAAAGCAGAAGCCTGTCCTTTGTGTTCCCTTTGGGATGGCAGTGAAAGTGCCCTGATTGTACATTCAGAGGCACCTTCATGGCTTCTCATGCCACGACACCAAAACTAAATGTGCAAGGTGACTTCCTTGAATGACATGTAGTCCATTGAAATATCTAAAGGAAGTGGTCTGGAAATGCTTTCTGAGCCTGCTGCTTGGGATCAGCTGTGAGGGGCTGAGGGCTGGCCTGAGCCCGGTGCTGTGTCCCACTGGGAGCAGCCCCACAGGCTTAAGTGCAGAGCAGGCACTGCCAGAGGTGCTGGAGATCTCACCTGCCCTGCAGCCACCATTGTCAAGGTGCTGTAAACATCAGCTGGTGCTGACTTTCCCCTTGGACCCTTTGGTTTAGTCACTATGGGGAATTTCTTTCCTGAATCCCGTGGTATTTCCCCCTGGCAGCCGTGATAGGAATGTTCGGGGAGTGTGGGGCTTTGGGGGCCGCTGCCCAGGCAGGGGCTGAGCTCGGGGCCCTGTTGGGATCTGGCCCCCAGCAGCAGCAGCAGCAGCAGCAGCAGCAGCAGCCCCATGGCCCAAAGCCCCGTGCTCCCTTCCCAGCAGAGGCTGCCCTGTCCCTGCAGCTGTCACCCGAGTGGGGCCCAGGGGCCGGTGGCCGCTGGCAGCAGCAGGAATGCGGGCAGGGTGAGGATGCCCTGGCTTGGCTTTTGTCTCTGGAACAATGCGGGCTCAGGGCAGTGCAGAGCAGGCTGGGAAGCAGAGCCCAGGGCCTTTGAAGGTGCCAAGAGTTAAAGATCAGTCCCTGCAGCAGCCCAGATGCAGGTGGCCGAGTTGCCAAGGCTGTGGTAGCCTTGAGAGCGTGCAGGTGGATTTTGGATGGCTGTGGCCTGCTGGCGTCTCTGGGCCCAGGAGTCCCTGTGGCTGCAGCAGGAAGGGTGGCTGAAGGTTTGCTGGCTGCGTTGGTGGCAGGGCTGCAGGGGCCAGTGCTGAGAGAGCCCCCTCTGTGAGAGCTGGTGAGAGCTGAGCTCTTGGGGACAGCGCTGTGCCCCAGGCCAGGAAGAGCAGCAGTGCCCAGTGCCAGAAGTGGTGCCAGTGGGAGCCCCTGTGCACTGGGACCCCCAGCCCCGGGGTGGCCGTGCCAGCACCCCCAGGAACCTCCAGCCCTGGCAACGTGGAAAAAGTGGAACCCACAAGTGTGCAAAGGCTGCCTTTGCCCAAAGGAAAGGCCAAGAGAACTCAGGTTTTAAAATGAAACAGGATTTATTTGCCGAAGTTTGGCAAATCTAGGATTTACAGAACATGTTTCGTTATAACAATCATTATAACAACATCAAGAGTAATATGCAGAACATGTTTACATGGGATCTGAGGGGCTAACAATCTTCAAAACGTATTTACAGGAAACTACAAACGTAGGGAACGTATTTACAGAAATCTTCTAAACTTTCAAACGTATTTACAGAAATCTTCCAAACTTTCAAACGTATTTACAACGGCCTGGCAACTGTGCCATCATGTGCTAGTGTCCTGGAAGAAAGGAAGCAGAAGAGCTGGGCTCAGCTGGCAGCACTGGAACCAGCAGGGCTTGCATCTGGGCCCCAGGGGCAGGGCCAGGGATGGAAGGGCTGGCGAGGCCCCAGGCAAGTGCAGGGCAGGCCGAGGCTGGTGCTTGTGGCAGAACAATCCAGGCCCGCTGCAGGCACTGTATCCCTGAGCGGGGCCATCCAGCCCAACCCCAGCCTGGCGTCAGGGGACCCAGTGTGTGTGTGGGCAGGGCGTGGGAAGCATCTGCCTCTCTTACCTGTGGGGCTGCATCTTCATCCAAGGACCATGGGCTCCTCCTCATCCTTCTCGTCAACTTCCATGTCCTCGATGTTGTCCTCCTCATCCACCTCCATCTCCTCGATGGTGTCCTTGTCATCTACTTCCATGTCCTCAACCGGGTTGGACATGGAAGTAGAGGAGGAGTCCACCTGCATCATCTCTTCCTGATCCAGCACCAGGTCCACTTCCATCTCCTCCACGGTGTCTCTGTCAGTCTGCCAGGGGCAGCACAATCTCCCAGTGAGCTTCCTGTCCCATACCATCCATTCCCACATGGCTGCAGCCTGCCCAATCCAGGTGCCCCCTGCCTGGCATGGCACTGTACCTCCATTGGCACAGCAGTGCACATCGTGCTGGGATTGGCGCGCCAGAGCAGGCAGCGGGAAAAGCCCAGGCAGCAGCAGCAGCTCAGCGCTGAGGGTCAGAGCGCAGAGCGAGTGGCAACTGACCCTTGGAAGCCAGTGAAGTGTCTGCTGTGCTTGTTTCCAGGTCCTGGATGTTCCACCTGGAACCCTCTGGGAGCTGTGATGTCACTGAAGTTTCAGGGCTGCTGTGCAGTGGGAGATGGGGATGGCAGAATGATCAAATCCTTGAATGGTTTGGCTTGGAAGGGACCCTAAAGATGATGTGGTTCCAAGCTGAGCAAGCTCCCAGCAGAGCAGGTTGCTGCGGCCCCTGTCCCACCTGGCCTTGGATGTTGCTGGGGATG
The DNA here is from genome assembly GCF_028018845.1 of Melospiza georgiana. Taxonomy (NCBI): domain Eukaryota; kingdom Metazoa; phylum Chordata; class Aves; order Passeriformes; family Passerellidae; genus Melospiza; species Melospiza georgiana. Next base: position 3,139,485 of record NC_080451.1, read on the forward strand.
GGGCACCCACAGCCTCTCTGCCCTGGTCCCTGTGTCAGGGACAAGCACCCTGAGAGTAAAGAACTTCTTCCCATCATCAAATCTCCTCTACCTCTTGCAGTTTGATCCCATTCCCCCTTGTCCTGTCACTATAGTTCCTGAACAAGAGTCCTCTCCCAGTTCCCTGTGGGTCAGGCTGTTCCTGCAGGGTCACACGTGTGGCTGGACCTGCAGACAGGAGAGGGAAGCCAAGCTCCCAGTAAGAGAAAATTGGGAAAGTGACACGAGAGATGAGAGAAGACGGGAAATGTAGAAAAATGCAAGGCATTGGTTGGGGTGGGCAATGGGATTCATGCCTTCTATTAAAGGCCAGGTTCTCTGGTGCACTCAGTTCCTGCATCTTCCTGAGATTTTTTTCCTGGGTCAGGAACTCAGCAGTGGAGAAAGCAGAAGCCTGTCCTTTGTGTTCCCTTTGGGATGGCAGTGAAAGTGCCCTGATTGTGCATTCAGAGGCACCTTCATGGCTTCTCATGCCACGACACCAAAACTAAATGTGCAAGGTGACTTCCTTGAATGACATGTAGTCCATTGAAATATCTAAAGGAAGTGGTCTGGAAATGCTTTCTGAGCCTGCTGCTTGGGATCAGCTGTGAGGGGCTGAGGGCTGGCCTGAGCCCGGTGCTGTGTCCCACTGGGAGCAGCCCCACAGGCTTAAGTGCAGAGCAGGCACTGCCAGAGGTGCTGGAGATCTCACCTGCCCTGCAGCCACCATTGTCAAGGTGCTGTAAACATCAGCTGGTGCTGACTTTCCCCTTGGACCCTTTGGTTTAGTCACTATGGGGAATTGCTTTCCTGAATCCCGTGGTATTTCCCCCTGGCAGCCGTGATAGGAATGTTCGGGGAGTGTGGGGCTTTGGGGGCCGCTGCCCAGGCAGGGGCTGAGCTCGGGGCCCTGTTGGGATCTGGCCCCCAGCAGCAGCAGCAGCAGCAGCAGCAGCAGCAGCCCCATGGCCCAAAGCCCCGTGCTCCCTTCCCAGCAGAGGCTGCCCTGTCCCTGCAGCTGTCACCCGAGTGGGGCCCAGGGGCCAGTGGCCGCTGGCAGCAGCAGGAATGCGGGCAGGGTGAGGATGCCCTGGCTTGGCTTTTGTCTCTGGAACAATGCGGGCTCAGGGCAGTGCAGAGCCGGCTGGGAAGCAGAGCCCAGGGCCTTTGAAGGTGCCAAGAGTTAAAGATCAGTCCCTGCAGCAGCCCAGATGCAGGTGGCCGAGTTGCCAAGGCTGTGGTAGCCTTGAGAGCGTGCAGGTGGATTTTGGATGGCTGTGGCCTGCTGGCAGCTCTGGGCCCAGGAGTGCCTGTGGCTGCAGCAGGAAGGGTGGCTGAAGGTTTGCTGGCTGCGTTGGTGGCAGGGCTGCAGGGGCCAGTGCTGAGAGAGCCCCCTCTGTGAGAGCTGGTGAGAGCTGAGCTCTTGGGGACAGCGCTGTGCCCCAGGCCAGGAGGAGCAGCAGTGCCCAGTGCCAGAAGTGGTGCCAGTGGGAGCCCCTGTGCACTGGGACCCCCAGCCCCGGGGTGGCCGTGCCAGCACCCCCAGGAACCTCCAGCCCTGGCAACGTGGAAAAAGTGGAACCCACAAGTGTGCAAAGGCTGCCTTTGCCCAAAGGAAAGGCCAAGAGAACTCAGGTTTTAAAATGAAACAGGATTTATTTGCCGAAGTTTGGCAAATCTAGGATTTACAGAACATGTTTCGTTATAACAATCATTATAACAACATCAAGAGTAATATGCAGAACATGTTTACATGGGATCTGAGGGGCTAACAATCTTCAAAACGTATTTACAGGAAACTACAAACGTAGGGAACGTATTTACAGAAATCTTCTAAACTTTCAAACGTATTTACAGAAATCTTCCAAACTTTCAAACGTATTTACAACGGCCTGGCAACTGTGCCATCATGTGCTAGTGTCCTGGAAGAAAGGAAGCAGAAGAGCTGGGCTCAGCTGGCAGCACTGGAACCAGCAGGGCTGGCATCTGGGCCCCAGGGGCAGGGCCAGGGATGGAAGGGCTGGCGAGGCCCCAGGCAAGCGCAGGGCAGGCCGGGGCTGGTGCTTGTGGCAGAACAATCCAGGCCCCCTGCGGGCACTGTGTCCCTGAGCGGGGCCATCCAGCGCAACCCCAGCCTGGCGTCAGGGGACCCAGTGTGTGTGTGGGCAGGGCGTGGGAAGCATCTGCCTGTCTTACCTGTGGGGCTGCATCTTCATCCAAGGACCATGGGCTCCTCCTCATCCTTCTTGTCAACTTCCATGTCCTCAATGTTGTCCTCCTCATCCACCTCCATCTCCTCGATGGTGTCCTTGTCATCTACTTCCATGTCCTCAACCGGGTTGGACATGGAAGTAGAGGAGGAGTCCACCTGCATCATCTCTTCCTGATCCAGCACCAGGTCCACTTCCATCTCCTCCACGGTGTCTCTGTCAGTCTGCCAGGGGCAGCACAATCTCCCAGTGAGCTTCCTGTCCCATACCATCCATTCCCACATGGCTGCAGCCTGCCCAATCCAGGTGCCCCCTGCCTGGCATGGCACTGTACCTCCATTGGCACAGCAGTGCACATCGTGCTGGGATTGGCGCGCCAGAGCAGGCAGCAGGAAAAGCCCAGGCAGCAGCAGCAGCTCAGCGCTGAGGGTCAGAGCGCAGAGCGAGTGGCAACTGACCCTTGGAAGCCAGTGAAGTGTCTGCTGTGCTTGTTTCCAGGTCCTGGATGTTCCACCTGGAACCCTCTGGGAGCTGTGATGTCACTGAAGTTTCAGGGCTGCTGTGCAGTGGGAGATGGGGATGGCAGAATGATCAAATCCTTGAATGGTTTGGCTTGGAAGGGACCCTAAAGATGATGTGGTTCCAAGCTGAGCAAGCTCCCAGCAGAGCAGGTTGCTGCGGCCCCTGTCCCACCTGGCCTTGGATGTTGCTGGGGATGGGGCACCCACAGCCTCTCTGCCCTGGTCCCTGTGTCAGGGACAAGCACCCTGAGAGTAAAGAACTTCTTCCCATCATCAAATCTCCTCTACCTCTTGCAGTTTGATCCCATTCCCCCTTGTCCTGTCACTATAGTTCCTGAACAAGAGTCCTCTCCCAGTTCCCTGTGGGTCAGGCTGTTCCTGCAGGGTCACACGTGTGGCTGGACCTGCAGACAGGAGAGGGAAGCCAAGTTCCCAGTAAGAGAAAATTGGGAAAGTGACACGAGAGATGAGAGAAGACGGGAAATGTAGAAAAATGCAAGGCATTGGTTGGGGTGGGCAATGGGATTCATGCCTTTTATTAAAGGCCAGGTTCTCTGGTGCACTCAGTTCCTGCATCTTCCTGAGATTTTTTTCCTGGGTCAGGAACTCAGCAGTGGAGAAAGCAGAAGCCTGTCCTTTGTGTTCCCTTTGGGATGGCAGTGAAAGTGCCCTGATTGTGCATTCAGAGGCACCTTCATGGCTTCTCATGCCACGACACCAAAACTAAATGTGCAAGGTGACTTCCTTGAATTACATGTAGTCCATTGAAATATCTAAAGGAAGTGGTCTGGAAATGCTTTCTGAGCCTGCTGCTTGGGATCAGCTGTGAGGGGCTGAGGGCTGGCCTGAGCCCGGTGCTGTGTCCCACTGGGAGCAGCCCCACAGGCTTAAGTGCAGAGCAGGCACTGCCAGAGGCGCTGGAGATCTCACCTGCCCTGCAGCCACCATTGTCAAGGTGCTGTAAACATCAGCTGGTGCTGACTTTCCCCTTGAACCCTTTGGTTTAGTCACTATGGGGAATTTCTTTCCTGAATCCCGTGGTATTTCCCCCTGGCAGCCGTGATAGGAATGTTCGGGGAGTGTGGGGCTTTGGGGGCCGCTGCCCAGGCAGGGGCTGAGCTCGGGGCCCTGTTGGGATCTGGCCCCCAGCAGCAGCAGCAGCAGCAGCAGCAGCAGCAGCAGCAGCAGCCCCAGGGCCCAAAGCCCCGTGCTCCCTTCCCAGCAGAGGCTGCCCTGTCCCTGCAACTGTCACCCGAGTGGGGCCCAGGGGCCGGTGGCCGCTGGCAGCAGCAGGAATGCGGGCAGGGTGAGGATGCCCTGGCTTGGCTTTTGTCTCTGGAACAATGCGGGCTCAGGGCAGTGCAGAGCAGGCTGGGAAGCAGAGCCCAGGGCCTTTGAAGGCGCCAAGAGTTAAAGATCAGTCCCTGCAGCAGCCCAGATGCAGGTGGCCGAGTTGCCAAGGCTGTGGTAGCCTTGAGAGCGTGCAGGTGGATTTTGGATGGCTGTGGCCTGCTGGCGTCTCTGGGCCCAGGAGTCCCTGTGGCTGCAGCAGGAAGGGTGGCTGAAGGTTTGCTGGCTGCGTTGGTGGCAGGGCTGCAGGGGCCAGTGCTGAGAGAGCCCCCTGTGTGAGAGCTGGTGAGAGCTGAGCTCTTGGGGACAGCGCTGTGCCCCAGGCCAGGAAGAGCAGCAGTGCCCAGTGCCAGAAGTGGTGCCAGTGGGAGCCCCTGTGCACTGGGACCCCCAGCCCCGGGGTGGCTGTGCCAGCACCCCCAGGAACCTCCAGCCCTGGCAACGTGGAAAAAGTGGAACCCACAAGTGTGCAAAGCTGCCTTTGCCCAAATGAAAGGCCAAGAGAACTCAGGTTTTAAAATTAAACAGGATTTATTTGCCGAAGTTTGGCAAATCTAGGATTTACAGAACATGTTTCGTTATAACAATCGTTATAACAACATCAAGAGTAATATGCAGAACATGTTTACATGGGATCTGAGGGG